>NC_092342.1:68811666-69160000 GCF_046630445.1 Rutidosis leptorrhynchoides
AATTCTGAAAATTCTTCTAATAATTCTGCATGTGAATCTATAGTTTGAATATAATAACATGTATCATCTGCAGATTGCTGTTGTTGCATTGCTCTATCAACTGAAAAGGTAACACTCTCATCCTCTATACTTAGGGTCAATTTCTTACCAAACACGTCTATCATTGCTTTAGTCGTGTTTAAGAATGGTCTTCCTAATATGAGAGGAACTTGAGAATCTTCTTCCATGTCCAGAACAACAAAATCTACTGGAAATACTAAAGTACCAACTTTAACTAGCATGTTCTCCATTATCCCTCTAGGATATTTTATTGATCGATCGGCTAGTTGTATACTTATTCTTGTTGGTTTCAATTCTCCAAGGTCTAGTTTAGTGTATAATGAATACGGCATTAAATTTATACTAGCACCTAAGTCTGCCAATGCTTCTATTGAACTAAGACTACCCAGAAAACATGGAATTGTGAAACTTCCTGGATCTGATAATTTTTCTGGTATCTTATTCAACAGCACTGCTGAACAATTAGCATTCATAGTAACGGCCGAGAGTTCTTCCATTTTCTTTCTATTTGAGATTAGATCTTTCAGAAATTTAGCATATCTAGGCATTCCTGAAATCACATCAATGAAAGGAAAATTTACATTTATCTGTTTAAACATATCCAAAAATTTGGATTGCTCGGCTTCAAGTTTCTCTTTTTTCATTTTACTCGGGTAAAGAAGTGGTGGTTGGTATGGTTTAACATAAGGTTTAGCTTTAACTGTGTTATCTTCATTAACCTTTTCAACTACCGGTTCTTTTTCCTTATCTTGTTCAGGTTGTGGTTCTTGTGGAGTAGGAATATCTTAATTAAGATTTACAGGTATTTCAGGTGGTTTAAGTGTAATACCACTTCTTGTGATAATGGCTTTAGCTGTTTCATTCTGGGGGTTAGCATTTGTATCACTAGGTAAACTTCCCGGTTTTCTTTCACCTATTAACCTTGCTAGGTTACTTACTTCTTGTTCCAAATTTTGAATAGAAGCTTGTTGATTTCTAAATGCTTGAGCATTTTGTTCATTAGTTTGTTTCTGAGATGTGAAAAACTGTGTTTGAGTTTCAACTAGCTTCGTCATCATATCTTCTAAATTTGGCTTTTTATCATCGGTTTGTTGTGGTTTGTTTTGAAAATTAGGTCTTTGCTGATTATAAGTATTATTGGATACTTGTTGATTGCTAGGACCTTGTTGGTTGTTGTATGGAACATTTCGATTATAATTCTGGTTTTGATTGTAAATCGGTCTTGGCGGTTGATAATTATTCTGATAATTATTTCCAGGCCTTTGGTTTATGTATGAAATATTCTCTCTTTGTTCCATTGTTAGCTCAATACTAAGACAATCTTTTGTCAAATGTGGTCCTCCACACTGCTCACAACTAATTCGTATTGAGTGTATATCCTTAGTCATCTTTTCCATTCGTCTCTCGACAGCATCTATCTTTTCTGAAATGGAATCTAAGTCATGGCTAGAATCGGCTCTAGCTGCTTTAGATGATCTAACGATATCTTTTTTTTGGTGTCACTCATGTGAGTGGAAAGCAGTGTTATCAATAATTTTGTAAGCATCAGTTTCTGTTTTCTTCATAATAGAACCACCAGCTGCTATATCTATGTCTTTCCTTGTAGTGATGTCGCATCCTTGGTAGAATATTTGTACTATTTGACAAGTGTCTAAACCATGTTGCGGACATCCTCTTAATAACTTTTCAAATCTGGTCCATGCCTCATATAGAGTTTCATTCGGTTTCTGTGTGAACGTAACAATTTCTCCTTGAAGTCTTACGGCTTTAGATGCCGGAAAGAATTGTTTAAGAAATTTTTCAACTAAAACGTCCCATGTATCAATCGCCCCTTCAGGTAACGATTCCAACCAATCTTTGGCTTCTCCCTTTAAAGTCCAGGGAAATAACATGAGATATATCTGTTCATCTTCAACTTCTCTTATTTTAAATAGTGTGCAGATCCTATTAAAGGTACGAAGATGTTCATTTGGATCTTCCTTCGGCGCACCATTAAATTGGCATTGATTAGTCACCATATGTAGAATTTGTCCTTTGATTTCATAATCTGGCGCATTAATGTCTGGATGAGTAATTGCGTGACCTTGGCCAGTGCGTTTAGCTCTCATTCGGTCTTCCATACTTAGAGGTTCCAGATTTTTCATGATTGAATTTGTTGAATCTGAATCACTAGAGGATTCTGATTTAATGGTTCGTTCCTCAACAATCTCTGTTTGAATGATTGGTGGTTCCGGAGGAAAAATTAATGGTTCAGGATCTATGAATCGTCCCTGAATATTCTCCGGATTCTCAATTGTGAGGTCGGGTTCAAAAAATGGATTATCGGAAATTTGAATTGGAGTACTTGGTCGACTGGATGACGATTCTAAAGAAAAATCAACGGCGGTAATATTAGCTAGATGTCTTGATCGAGTTACAGGTGGTGAACGTACAAAAGGTGGTGAACGTCTTGCTCGGTGCATTCACTGAATATCCTATTAGTTTTTTAAAAGAAAGAAAAATTATATAAGTTATCCAATTAATAGACTTTTCTTATTTTGCCCACGTTTCGAATAGCCAAAAGATGCAGCAGAGGGGCAGGATTCGTTTGGTCTCAATATAATTGAGTACTGTTTGGCTCCAATAACTCGGTCCACGTACAAATCCAACTATTACTACGAACCAGAAAATTTTGATGTCTATCAATTTAACCACTTAAAATAAATTTTCGTAATTTTAAGAAATTTAGAGAAGAAGTAGAATAAAAATCTATGTCCTAAAACTAGAATATATTTGATACTGGTGCCGATAGAAGTTACGTGAGTAGAGACTTTTACGCTAAATTGAATTGTTCATCATTACCTCTAGATGCTAAGTACATGATTGAGTTAGCTAATGGTAAACTAATTAAAGCCGATAAAATTTGCCGTGATTGTAAAATAAATTTAGCCGGAGAAACATTTAAGATTGATTTGATACCCGTAGAATTAGGAAGTTTTGATGTAATAGTCGGCATGGACTGGATGTCCAAAATAGGAGCTGAAGTTGTGTGCGCCAAGAAGGCAATTCGCATTCCTCGTAAGGATAAAACGCCAGTAATGATTTATGGAGAGAATGGTAACTCAAAGCTAAAACTCATTAGTTATTTGAAAGCTCAAAAGTGCTTGAAGAAAGGGTGCTATGCTATCTTAGCATATGTTAATAAAGTCGAAACGAAAGAAAAAGTGAAGAGCATCAACGACGTGCCTGTGGCAAGAGATTTTCCTGAAGTATTTCCAGAAGAGTTACCAGGATTACCTCCATTTAGATCTGTAGAATTTCAAATAGATCTAGTACCGGGAGCTGCACCAGTGGCTCGTGCTCCATATAGACTTGCACCATCTGAGATGAAAGAGTTACAAAGCCAGTTACAAGAATTACTGGACCGTGGTTTCATTCGACCGAGCACTTCACCGTGGGGAGCTCCGATTTTATTCGTCAAGAAGAAAGACGGATCTTTCCGAATGTGTATAGATTATCGTGAATTAAATAAGTTAACTATCAAGAATCGGTATCCACTACCGAGAATTGATGACTTATTTGATCAATTGCAAGGATCATGTGTTTACTCGAAAATCAACCTAAGGTCGGGCTATCATCAACTACGCGTCAAAGAAGAAGATATTCCGAAAACTGCTTTTCGGACACGCTACGGTCATTATGAATTTTTGGTCATGCCGTTTGGATTAACGAATGCGCCAGCTGTATTCATGGACCTCATGAATCGAGTTTGTAGTCCGTATTTAGATAAGTTTGTTATCGTTTTCATTGACGATATTCTTATCTATTCCAAGAGTGAGCAAGAGCATGAGCAGCATTTAAGATTGGTATTAGAATTGTTAAGAAAAGAACAATTATACGCCAAATTTTCTAAGTGTGCGTTTTGGTTTAAAGAAGTGCAATTTCTTGGCCATGTTGTTAGTAGCAAAGGAATTCAGGTTGACCCAGCTAAAATTGAGGCCATTGAAAAATGGGAGACTCCTAAGACACCAACGCAGATACGCCAATTTTTGGGTTTAGCTGGTTATTATAGAAGGTTTATTCAAGATTTTTCCCGAATAGCTAAACCATTAACAGCGTTAACACAAAAAGGGAAGAAGTACGAATGGACTTCTGAGCAGGAGAGTGCATTTCAATTACTGAAGAAGAAGTTGACTACAGCACCTATTTTATCGTTACCTGAAGGGAACGATGATTTTGAGATATATTGTGACGCTTCGCGACAAGGTTTTGGTTGCGTCCTTATGCAACGGAAGAAAGTTATAGCATACGCATCCCGACAATTGAAGATTCATGAGCGGAATTATACGACGCATGATTTAGAACTGGGAGCAGTAGTGTTTGCATTGAAGATATGGAGACACTACTTATATGGGGTTAAATGCACTGTGTTTACCGATCATAAAAGCCTTCAACATATCTTCGATCAGAAACAGCTGAACATGAGGCAACGTAGGTGGGTCGAGCTGATAAACGACTATGATTGTGAGATTCGCTATCATCCTGGGAAAGCGAATGTAGTGGCCGACGCTCTAAGCAGAAAGGAACGGGAACCAATTCGAGTACGAGCAATGAACATAAAAATTCGCATGAATCTCAACTCACAAATAAAAGAGGCTCAACGAGAAGCTCTTACTAAAGAAAACATAGGAAATGAAATAATGAAGAAGTATGGGAAACAACTCGTTATACGGGAAGATGGAATTCGATATTTTGCAAACCGTATTTGGGTACCAAAGTTGGGTGGATTAAGGAAGTTGATATTGAATGAGGCACATAAGACAAGATACTCGATACATCCTGAAGTTGGAAAGATGTATCAAGATCTTAAGACGCATTATTGGTGGCCTAATTTGAAGACAGACGTTGCAACATATGTTGGGGAATGTTTAACTTGTTCCAAAGTCAAAGCAGAACACCAGAAGCCGTCAGGATTACTTCAACAACCAGAAATCCCAGAATGGAAATGGGACGGTATTACCATGGATTTCATCACAAAGTTACCTAAGACTGCCTGGGGTTATGACACCATTTGGGTAATAGTTGATCGTCTCACCAAATCTGCACATTTCTTGCCTATAAAGGAAACAGATAGAATGGAGAAACTATTACGATTATACATAAAGGAAATTGTTTCAAGGCATGGAATACCTGTTTCCATTATATCCAATCGTGATAGTAGATTTACATCAAAGTTTTGGCAATCACTACAGGAGGCCCTGGGAACTCGTTTGGATATGAGCACCGCATATCATCCACAAACTGACGGGCAGAGTGAAAGAACAATTCAGACTCTTGAAGACATGCTCAGGGCATGTGTGATCGATTTTGGAAACGGATGGGATAAATATCTACCATTAGCAGAATTCTCGTATAATAACAGTTATCATGCGAGCATTAAAGCTGCACCATTCGAAGCACTGTATGGAAGGAAGTGTAGATCCCCTATCTGTTGGACTGAAGTAGGAGATCGACAATTAACTGGTCCCGAGATCATACACGAAACGACTGAGAAAATAGTACAAATCAAGGAGAGATTGAAAACAGCCCGTAGTCGCCAAAAGAGCTACGCCGATGTTCGAAGGAAACCATTAGAGTTTCAGATCGGTGACATGGTTATGTTAAAGGTGTCACCTTGGAAAGGTGTAATACGTTTTGGAAAAAGAGGTAAACTGAACCCAAGGTATGTAGGCCCGTTCAAGATCATCGAACGCATTGGACCGGTAGCTTATCGACTCGAATTACCACAACAACTCGCCGGAGTACATAATACATTTCACGTTTCAAACCTTAAGAAGTGTCTTGCAAAGGAAGACCTCACCATTCCTCTTGAAGAAATCCAAGTCGACGAGAAACTACAATTCATAGAAGAACCAGTCGAAATCATGGACCGTGAAGTTAAACAACTCAAGCAGAGTAACATACCAATCGTTAAGGTTCATTGGAATGCTCGAAGGGGTCCCGAGTTTACTTGGGAACGAGAGGATCAGATGAAACAAAAGTACCCACATTTGTTTCCCGAGAACGCAAAATAGGTACAATTTTAAAATTTCGGGACGAAATTTATTTAACGGGTAGGTACTGTAACGACCCGGAATTTTCCGATCGTTCTATACTTATGAGATTAATATTTACATAAATTAAACCTTACCAACATGATAAGCAATCCAAACTGTTGAGACTTATATTTTTGAAAAGAGTTTTACACAACGTTTGACCGTCCAATTTGACCGATGATATCACGAACTATATAACACACGATAATTATACGATTATGTATATGTACATATCTATACATATTTAACATGATTTAAGGATGGTTTAACATTTCATTGTGAACTAACAACAATGAGTTATAAGTATACTTTGAGACCACTAAGTTAAGTTTTCAAAACGATAACTATATGTAACGTTCTTTGACATATATACTTACAATCTATAATGTGTTGTGATTTATGTCACCAATATGATTTAAGTGTAATGGGATTAATTTGTAACCAAAATAATCTTGATAAATATCGAACAAGTTTGGGGAAGTGTGGAGTGCACACTTGTTTGAACTTATCTTGATTATGACGGGGGTTCGGGGGCAGCGCCCCCGATAAGCGGGGTCCAAGGGGTGGCAACCCCTGGCGGGGTCCAAGGGGCGAAATTTTTTTTTGGGCTAACATTGCTTTATTAAAAATGTCTTAAAATTTTATTTTTTGCCCAGTTGGACCCAAAATAAAAGCCCGATTTTGAGCTTCTTTTACCGTATCATACCCATTATCCATACGTATTTACTATTGGTAAATACACATCAAATCAATATCCTTATCAGCTTTAGATCTGCCCTAGATAAGAGGGAATCTTATTTGTAAGCTAGCATACATTATTACTCAAAAATTCAACACAATAATTTGTCCTTGTTCCCTCAACAACCAGACTGTCCTATAAGTATCACCATCACCTTGGTTTTTTATTTCATTCTTACAACCATCTTTCTCTAACAAAAAAAAACACACTCTTAGGAACTCTAAGTGTTCTTCACAATCTCAGCAAATACTCATGAAGAACTAGCTTCATGAACAACCTATAATCATCATAAGAAAGTTTGATCAAGATTATTTTCTATCTTTTCTAGTAGCTTTATCCAAGTAACTTGAGGTAGTAACCTTATTCATAATCTTATTCGATTCATATTTATATAGCTATCTTATTTTGTGTTATAAAATTTTTAACAACAAGAACATAGTTTGAATGATTTCAAGCCTGTTCGCAAAATAAATAGATCCTTCTAATTTGATTTTTAAAACACTTCAAAACCTGTAATATATCATATTATGACAAAATCGGATTAATCATATCTTGGCTAATTAACATAATATTTAATATATAATTACTTATGATTTGATTTTATATATTCCAGGACCACCCGTAAACAACACGAGAAGATTAATCATAAGACCTCATGATTGTACGCAACACGTCATCTGACAACACGGTACTTTATGTACGCAACACGTCATTTGACAACATGGTACCATGGGTCGAGATTAATTCTGATCAATACGAATACAATGGGGTCTTTATTTATTTTATTGAGCAACTAATTGTGGACCATTAACAACAGACTGCTAACTACGGACTAAGAAAATATTAAAAGTATTATAAGTATATATATATATATGTAACGATTACTTGAAAAGAAAATATGTTGATATATTATATATATGGTTAGGTTCGTGATATCTATCGGAGACCAAGTCGAGTTAAATACCTTCAAGGAAAAGGTGAGTATATAGTCCCACTTTTAAACTCTAAATATTTCGGGATGAGAATACATGCATTTTATGATTTACGTTATGGACACAAGTGATTAAAAATATATATTCTACGTTGAGTTGTACCACTGGCATACTTCCCTGTAACTTGGTAACTATTATTTACATGAGGTATTGTAAACGCGAATCCTGTTGATAGATCTATCGGGCCTGACAACCCCAACCGGACTGGACGACCAGTATTCAACGGTTGCACAGTACTTCGTTTCGGTAACTACACTTGGTACGGTGTAGTAAGATTTCATAATAAAGGGAATATGCGACGTTGATTAAATGTTAAGTATGGTTATCAAGTGCTCAACAACTTAGAATATTTTTATTAAAACGTTTATATATGAAATCTTGTGGTCTATATTTATAACGCTGCCGGCATTAAACCTATATCTCACCAACTTTATGTTAACATTTTAAGCATGTTTATTCTCAGGTGATAACTAAAAGCTTCCGCTGCAACATGTTGAATTTAAGCAAGATCTTGAGTATGCATATTTGTGTCAAAAATAAAACTGCATATCGGAGGATTTGTAATGTAAAATATGTTGGAGGTCGTATTGTTATTATCACATGTAAAGTTTGTAAGTCTAAGATTATCGCTAAACGATAATCATTATTAAGTTGTTTAAACCTTGTATTTGTAATAAAAGCTATGGTTTGTATTGTAAAAACGAATGCAGTTTTTAAAAAATGTCGCATATAGAGGTCAATACCTCGCGATGAAATCATATGTTATTGTATTCGTCCTTATGGTTAAGGTCGGGTTATGACAGTCTGGGCGGCTCTGCGAGTCGCGTGACACGTAGCTGGAAACTCCGCGAGTCGCGGGGTTTGTAAATTCAAACGTGTACCAGGCTTTACTTCGACAGGTTCAGTTTTTATTATATTTTTTTTTCTGTTTTATATTTTCTGTTTTAATAATTAAATAAAATATTTATATAAAATAAATAAAAACTTATGTTTTAAAAATTAAAATAAAATAAGAAATACTTTATAATTTTATAAAAATCTTAAAAATAGATTTATATATATTTTTTTTTTCGGTTTTAATTTTTTATATTTTTGATATTTAAAAAAAAAATGTATTTTTACAAAAACTAAATAAAACTTAATAAAAATCTTTTTTTTTATGTGTGGCGTTTCGCTTCGGCGTTCCCTGGCAGCGGCGCCAAAAATACTTGATGTTATGCGAGGTGTATATGAAATAGCTTTATTTTTTACTAGGAAAAACTATTAAATACGATACAATTTTACACAAGATATTTATTTATTTATAGAATGGATATACTTAAACCTTGCTACAACACTTATAGGCAGTGTACATAATCGTACAGTAGTGTAGTTTTTAGTAAGTCCGGTTCGTTCCACAGGGAATCTTTAAACAAAGCTTAACGCTATATTAGTTTTAATTTATAAAAATACAAATATATATATAAGTAATATTATTATTATAAAGGGGGGTTTTTACCGTTTAATGACTGGTTTGTCGATTTTTAAAACTTTAGTCGCAGTTAAAATCTAATGTAAAATATTAAAAATAAATACAAGACTTAATTTAAAGCGTAAAGTAAATAACGATAATGAAATTGCGATAAATAAAAGTGCGATAAAATAAAATTGAGATAATTAAAAATACGATTAAATACAATAACAATAAATAAAAGTGCGATAATTAGAAGTGCAATTAAATATAAAATAAAGGAAATTAAATATGAAATAAAAGAATTATGCTTATTTAAACTTCCGTAATCATGATGTTTGACGTGTTGATTTTAGTTTTATGCCCATGGGTTAATTGTCCTTTGTCCTGGATTATTTAATATGTCCGTCTGGTTTTTGTCCATAACAGTCCATCAGTCATAAATATAAAGTGCGAGTGTCCTCGTCAAATTATCCTTATACCCGTAGTCAAATATTCCAACTAATTGGGGACTTAAACTGTAACAAGGTTTTAATACTTTGTTTAATAATTACACCAGGTTATCGACTGCGTGTAACCCAAGGTTTTAATACTTTGTTATCAATTATGCCAAGTGTCCTTATACATAATTTCACCCCTGTTTTAATAATTCTAGTGACTATTAATCCATTCCCGTGTCCGGTTAAATGAACGATTATTCGTACATATAAATACCCACCCATCATGTCCGATCGAGTGTATATGGTTATTTATAGGGACGTCCAATTGTAAATCTTTATATTAAAATTAACAAACTATCATTTAGTTAAACAAATATAAAGCCCATTAATAGCCCATAGTCTAATTTCCACAAGTGTCGTTCTTTTGTCCAAACCCCAATTATGGTACAAAGCCCAATTACCCAATTTTAATATTTTTAGCCCAACGTCATGATTACTTCGGATTAAATAAGCATAATAATAACTTAGCTACGAGACATTAATGTAAAAAGGTTGAACATAACTTACAATGATTAAAAATAGCGTAGCGTTACACGGATAGAATTTCGACTTACACCCTTACAACATTCGCTAACATACCCTTATTATTATTAATTAAAATTAAAATTAAAATATAAATTATATATATATTTACGTATATGATAGAGAGATTGATATATATGGATATTTAAAATGTCGAATTGCGCTGGCTTTTATAGGCATTTTTGTCCAGGGAGGCTCCGCGAGTTGCGGTCTTTTTGCATTACAAACTCCGCAACTCGCGGAGTTCGTAAACCCAGCTCACACAAATTTGGATCCTAGTCTGCCGACGGTTTTAATATAAGTATAAAATATATATAATTTATATAATTAATTATATATTATATTATATTTATATACATAGTTAACTTGTAATTTTTAGTCCGTTGCGTCGAGCGTTGAGAGTTGACTCTGGTCCCGGTTCTGGATTTTCGAACGTCATTACGTACAATTTAATATCTTGTACTTTGCGTTTTGAATCTTGTACTCTTGTAATTTCGAGACGTTTCTTATCAATAATTGGAACCTCTTTGATTGTATTTTGTACTTTTGAGCTTTTTGGTCGTTTGCGTCTTCAATTCGTCGAATCTATCTTTTGTCTTCACCTTTTATTATTTAAACGAATATCACTTGCAACTAAAAGCTTGTCTTTCTTGAGGAATAATGCTATGAAATATATGTTCGTTTTTAGCATTATCAAAAAGATCATCATAAGATACATTTTGGTAAAGGAAAATCAAAATCCGCAACAAAAAGAAGAGCACGACACCTTGAAAGATGTTATAAATGCAGAAAATGGTCACACGAAGGTAAATGTTCAAATAATCAAACATATTCAAATACCGAATTTGTTACTCTATGCAGAGAAGGACCGTTCATATGTTTAGAAGAAAAGATACTGAAGAATCGAGGTTATGCTTACGTAGCTATGGAAAATCAAATCACACGACTCTCCTATGAGTCGGCTAAAGCAGGTCTCTGAGAATAAGTATGTACAGTTTTTATTTTTATTGCTTTTAACCTTTTGATAATAAACGCTGAATCGTTCGCTATAAAGTATTAAATTGGTATTCAATAAAATTAGGTATGTGTAACCGAAATTATTGATATCATACAAAAATTTATTACATCACTGCAAAATTTACCATTTAATCTTAAGGTACGCCTAGAACAAGAAGGTTCGTCGTACAATTTCGGCGATTACAAAAATAAAGGAGTATATCCCTCTCCCTTAGTGTCTTTCATATTTATAATCAATCAACTCAAAATATTTCAGAAATTCGTCAGGAGTAAAACTAGATAATATAGTCGAAATTACTTTACCGAAAAGAGGGACGTATATTTTTGATAATATTTGATTGATTAAAGTGGGATAAAAGACCAAAAAGATTTTTAATTTTAATTTTTACCATGTTTTTAAAATTAATATATAAATATTAAATTAATATTGTAAACTTTTTAAAATCAATATATTTAAGTTTGTAAATATTTGAAAAATTAATATTTTTAATATAAGTTTGTATGTATAAAAATAAAAATATAATATAAATTTGGTGTGAATTTTTAATTTTAATAATATGAATTTTTAATTTTATGCATTTTAAATTTAAGTTTGGTGTGAATTTAAAAACAAAAATTTACATTATTTCACTAAGTTAAAAATATGATTTTTTAAAATTCGTCGTGAGTTGAAAACTAGGTCGTTGAACCGAAATTGCTTTACCCAAGGGAGGGACGAGAACTTCTATTATCATTTTTAATCTTATTGAATTAAAGTATTCCAAAAACATTAAAAAACCCAAAAATCTTTGCTTTTAAAACAACGCTTTGAAATGTCAAATTTTTAAAAATTTTGTTGATAGACGGACTAGGACAACGATCCGAAACGCCCTCACTCCTAAAAAGAAACAAAATTTTTAAAATTTATTAATTTATGTTTTAAAAAGTATAAGGTTTTTAAAAAAAAAAAAAAATTTCAAAATTTTCAAATAAATGAATTTAAAATCATGTTTATACATATTTATGAACAATAAAACTAGGTGTTAACACCAAAATTATTGTTACCTCGGAAAGGACATAAATAGAGAAACAACCCAAAATATTAGAATTCATTTAAAATGGAATAGAGGACAATAAAAAGGCAAAGAAAGGAAAATAAAAGCCAAGTGTGGGAAAAATTTACCAAGTTATTTAAAACATATATCACATATTTTTGTACAAATAATTGAAGATACTTTTGTTTTGGACAAAATTAACCGTTTTACCTGGTAAATTGTAATATATTTGAAAGAAAGATGGATCTACACGATGAATCAATTCCATCATTAAAAGGAAGTAAAATCTTCCGAAAAAGACACGCGCTTCTTGATTTAGGTCAAGAAGTTATCGCCCAGACCAGCTGTAGGTTGACGAAAAATCTAGAAAAGTCATCTCTAAAATCAGCAGAAAATCCACATACCTCAGCATCAAACAGGGTCGCCAAGTGGTCAGACTTATCCTAACCATGAGAGGATCTGTCTCGTAAAATGGGGAGGGCGCCGTGCAAATTAGCTTGATAATACTAATGAATCAGATCCCCAGAAAGGATAATCTCCTTAAAGATCAAAAATCAGCTTTTAAGACTGATATTACTCAATCCTTGAGATTGACCTTAAAGATTGAGAATTCAAACTCATGGAATTCGATGATATCTTAACTCGAGCTTGAACGAGAAAATACTTTGATCAAATTACAAACTGATTTGTTTTCTAAAAATCCATTTTCAATGCGTTCATTACCATTGAACGTAAAGTCCTAGGAATTCACCTGGAATTCATTAGGTCACCTGAACCAAATCGGGTGTCAACCGTAAGAACGGTGGTTGCATAGCATGGTCAAAGACAGGACCTTGTGCCAGACCGAAAAACTATAGGGTGATCTTTACTATTGCTCCTACAAAGGATAGTAATTGCATCCGACACGTTATAGACCATAAGCAAAAGCATATCACGGAACATTGCCTTAACAGTAGCTTGTTCAACGATTTCCTTTACAACCGGACGGTAGTTTACCGAAAGGTAATATACGGAGCAAGTATACTGGACGTATTGCTTTCCCAATACAAGGTTAGCAAGTGGGTGACACAAAACCATAAGTTTTGAGCTAAAATTTTCAAATCTGAAACCCACCAAACCCACAAAAAGAATTTGCAAACACCGGTGAAGGGTTATTCCGGAAAACTTATCTAGGGTAAAAGCTAGATTGAATTTTCAAAAGATCAAATGTTTTCATAAAGATCCAATTTCCTTAAGGATCTAAATTTTCATAGTCATGTGGGACTGTAAACCACAACGTTACTATCATTGTTCATACCACCATATAGAAATCACTGATGTACAAAGTGTGAAGAATAAAGAAGTGATTCTAGTATTTTTATTTCAAGACTATATTGCTTGAGGACAAGCAACGCTCAAGTGTGGGAATATTTGATAATGCCCAAAACGAACATATATTTCATAGCATTATCCCTCAAGAAAGAAAAGCTTTTAGTTGCAATTGTTCTATTTACAAGTGATATTCGTTTAAATAATAAAAGGTGAAGACAAAAGACAGATTCGACGATTTGAAGACGCAAACGACCAAAAAGCTAAAAAGTACAAAGTACAATCAAAGTGGTTCTAATTATTGATGAGAAACGTCTCAAAATTACAAAAGTACGAGCCGCGAAACACAAAATACAAGATATTAAATTATACGAAAGGACGTTCGAAAATCCGGAACCGGGACCAGAGTCAACTTTCAACGCGCGACGCAACGGAGCGAAAATTACAAGTCAACTATGCACATAAATATAATTTAATATATAAATAATTCTTAAAATTATTTTTATATTATATATATTTAATAAAACCGTCGGCAAGAAGAAAACAACCAAATGTGAGCTGTCCCAGCTGGCCATGCGATCGCATGGCCAGGAAGAAGGAATTTCATGCGGTCGCATGACCCAAAATGTCAGGCCACATCTATAAATTTCGCAGTTTTTGGTCGAACTAAACATCTTTTTCTCTTCTCTATCTATCAACGTATTATATATATATATATATATATATATATATATATATATATATATATATATATATATATATATATATATATATATATATATATATATATTATAATTTTAATTTTAATTTTAATAATAATAAGGGTATGTTAGCGAATGTTGTAAGGGTGTAAGTCGAAATTCTGTCCGTGTAACGGTACGCTATTATTAATCATTGTAAGTTATGTTCAACCCTTTTAAATTAATGTCTCGTAGCTAAGTTATTATTATGCTTATTTAAATTGAAGTAATCATGATGTTGGGCTAAAATATTAAGACGGGGTAATTGGGCTTTGTACCATAATTGGGGTTTGGACAAAAGAACGACACTTGTGGAAATTAGACTATGGGCTATTAATGGGCTTTATATTTGTTTAATTAAATGATATTTTGTTAATTTAATATAAAGATTTATAATTGGATGTAATTATAAATAACCATATACACTCGATCGGACACGATGGGCGGGATATTTATAAGTACAAATAATCGTTCATTATAAGTACACGATGGATTAATAGTCAATGGACTTATTAAAACAGGGGTGAATTATATACAAGAAAAATTGGTGTAATTATAGTTTAAGTCCCCAATTAGTTGGAATATTTGACTTCGGATATAAGAATAATTTGACGAGGACACTCGCACTTTATATTTATGACTGATGGACTGTTATGGACAAAAACCAGACGGACATATTGAATAATCCAGGACAAAGGACAATTAACCCATGGTAATAAACTAAAATCAACACGTCAAACATCATGATTACGGAAGTTTAAATAAGCATAATTCCTTTATTTCATATTTAATTGCACTTTTAATTATCGCACTTTAATTTATTGTCATTTTATTTATCATACTTTTTAATTATCGCAATTTTATTTATCGTCATTTTATTTATCGCACTTTTATTTATCGAAATTTCATTATCGTTATTTACTTTACGCTTAAAATTAAGTTATATTTATTTTTAATATTTTACATTAGGTTTTAACTACGACTAAAGTTTTAAAATCGACAAACCGGTCATTAAACGGTAAAAACCCCCCTTTTATAATAATAATACTACTTATATTTATATATTTATATTATACAAATATAGTTTTTAAAAATATAGTGTTAAACTTGGCTAGCTCCCTGTGGAACGAACCGGACTTACTAAAAACTACACTACTGTACGATTAGGTACACTGCCTATAAGTGTTGTAGCAAGGTTTAGGTATATCCATTCTATAAATAAATAAATAACTTGTGTAAAATTGTATCGTATTTAATAGTATTTTGGAGTAAAAATATAACTATTTCGTATACACCTCTACGCACATCATAGATGCACTAGTATCCGACACTCATTTCCTTCCTCTACCCGCGCTATCAATAGCACTTCTAGCCTTCTTACTCGGAGGGCTATATAATTAACCCTTCTCTCACCCGAAGTATCATCAACCATCGTAGGAGCATACGATTCAAAACTCTTAGGCACGACAAATAGTTTAGCAAACGAGTCCACTTGTCCGATGCTAATTTTCCCACGCAAATCATCATTCAAGGTATTAAGAAAATGCTCCATCAACAACCTATGGTTCCTTGTATATTCGGGACAAAATCGGGCATTCGCCAAAAAGGTAGCCCTGAGAGTATTTAGGTCCATATGCCCTTGTCGCAAACTTCGCAACTCATGACGCATCCTCGTCAAATCGGCTTGCGTCCAGAACTCCTCAAAGAATTCCTTCTTAAAATCGTCCCACGATAACCTCGTAAACGGCTCCTCCCCGACGGTATCCATCTTACCATCCAACCAATTCTCCGCATTACCCCGCAATAAACTAGTAGCGAGTCTCATTTTCTTGTCAGGAGGGCATTCACTCGTACGAAAACACCCTTCGACATCCGAGATCCAACCGGTGCTTATCTAATGATCGGGATCTCCGGCGTATAAAGGAGGTTTAGTCATCATGAAGTTCTTGTAAGTAAACTCCCATCTGACTATATTACCATGAATTCCATGATTAAGAGGAACATCCTCTCCACCGCCTTCAACTTGAGGTTTAGGAAACCTCTTCTCAAATTCGGCTTAAACAATCGCGCCCATTTGTTCCTTAATCACATCGGTTACTTGTCCTTCAATCGCCCTTTGAAAGACTTCCTAAACCTTCCTGGTAAAAACGGACGAATAATTTTCCAAAGCGGCCCCAATCTTAGCCGTCAACTCATCATCACCGCCTTGCTTCCCGCCTGAAGTCCCGCTTCTAGTCTCCATTCTAAAGAATGCAAAACGATTAAACAATGAAATGCAAACAACCATATACACAACACCGCCTCATCTTGCTTAACACCCGTCGTACATCACTTGTTAGACACGATTTGCCCTCGTAACAATGGTAGCTAGTCATTATTACGCTATGAGGACCCGTCAAGTACCCTTAATGGCTCCGTCACTTGGTCCCACAGCTTGATCATAACTCTAAATGAATTTAATAAATAACATTGCATTCTTTATTTAAAAATGATTTCCTATAAAGGAAACATATCATAAATGTAAGTTTAGAGAAACCAACATAAGTAATTAACCAAAAGTTGTCCATAACCAAGTCAACAAATGCAAGTTTAATGTAACCAAAACAGAATGCAAGTTTAATGTTTAACAAAAGCTGCCAACATGTATGCAGACTCTCTAAGCACAGCGAAAGCAATCAATCAAGTACCTGAGAAAACATGCGAGTAAACTGTCAACAAAAATGTTGAGTGAATTATAGGTTTAAATAACGTATAAGATTTAGACCACAAGATTTCAAATGTTAGAAAACACAAAAACATTATTCATTAACCCGTGAGCTACATGCTAACCACTTAATCATTCCTTACCTTTAACATACAACAATATACACTGAACAGGTGTATCTTAAAAAAATACGAAGTACTAATACATTCCGATTATAAATTGCTAGCGCGACTAGCTCGAAATGGGGCTGTCAAGCCCGATAGATCTATCCATAGGATTCGCGTTCACCAGTAAAACCCAGTGATTACAATTACCAGATTAGGGAATATTTTCCTTCAACTCACAATGAATAACTTAAATTAATTTCCACTTGTGTCTAAAATGTAAAACAAAAGCTGCATGTAATCTCATCCAAAAAATACTTTAAAATTGTAACGACCCTGGTTTTTCCAACGTTATTTATTAATAATTATTATTATTAATACGCTTGATTAAACGAATGTATGTTATTACATTTACATGTTGCTTTAATTGCCCGTACTTGAACTTTAAATGCCCGAAACGTCTTTGTGACACCCGGAACTTGCACGAATAATATTTTAAGATATTATTTACATTCATGATTAATTTTATTAATCATTTTAATTAACTAAGGCCTTTAGTTAGTTACTTGGGCTTTATTTGGTCTAATTAGAGATTTATTGAACTTGGGCTTTAATTAATGAAATGGACTCATGACTTGGGCTTCCAAGCCCACCCTACTTCTTTTAATGGACCTTTAGCCCACTCTTTCAAAGTGTAAGTATTACTTAGGACTTGTAACTAGTTGGTTTGAACATTTGGAATCTAGTCATGCCATAATCCCCATGTATAACCACTCTTTAACCAACTTTTGAAGCTTTAACACCCTAGTAACCAATGAACTTAACCATTCCCCCTCCCAATTCAGCTGAATGCCGAGTTTTAGTAGGCCATTTAGTGGTGTTTGATTTCATTTTTCATTCACATATTACTTGCTCACTCATTTCTCAAACACACTCACTTTACTTGCTTCATCTTTTCTCTTATCTTTCTCTCAAGTTCTTCTTTCTTTCTTGTAAGTAACAACTTCTTTTCTTCTTTTCTTTGTTGGTAAAAACTGATTTTCTACATCACATAATCATCATCAATCTTTGTTGTTAAAACTTTTGTTACTTGTTCTTGTTTAAAGTTAATTACTTGTAAGATACTAAGTTGTTTACTTACTTACTTTCATGTTACAAGATCAAACTTCTTAGTTTTGATTCTTCATAATATCTTGTATTATCAAGAACATCCAAGAACATAATCTATCTAGTTATGTTCTACATATTTTGTTTCAAAAGATTTAAAGTTTATAATCTTTATAATTGTTACTTGTGTTCTTGTTTGTTGTATGTTACTAGAATACCACCTTCATGGTTGGTTTAGGCTTATCATTTATTTTCTTTATTTCTTATTGTTAGTTGCTTACTACACATTTGAACAAGGACATGAAACCAACAAGAGCTTACACTTTGGTGCAAGTATCATGGATCCAACACTTGGTTGTGATCTTTCTTAGTGTTCATGAACTTGTTCATAAACTTACATGTAACCTTGGCTCATCAAACACTTACAACACTTGCACTTGAGTTATGATGGACAAACCTTGGTCAAAATGATGTTAACACATCAACGAGTTGTACACTTGAAGCTATACGCATCAAGGATGAGAACCGTGATGAACATCAAGCACCGAGACAACCGGAACTCTCCAAAACCCACTGTTCTGTCCAAAACCCACTGACCTGATGCTTCTGGAACAGACCAGTAGACCTGGGCTGTTCTAACCTTGATTTTTAGATAGAACTTTTCGAGTAGATAACTTTTCATATAGGACTCGTCTTAATCCGAGTTACGGTTTAGGATTTACGGCCCTCCGATCGTTACCATGTCCTTTAACGTTGTGCAGAAATTTCTGACCTACTCGCACTTAGACCGTCGCCACGGTCAAACCAAGACGAGTTTGCTTCTGTAAATTTTACCACACTTAATGGACTCATAGACGGAGCCATGACCACTGGTCTCACCTTAATTCAGTAAGGGTAGAGGCCGTGGTGACTGACCGAAGTCAGCCTTTGTTTTAAACGACTTTCATAATCGAGTCTTACTTGTTACCTTTTGTTTAATGATGATTGATGATGACCCTTATGACCTTAATTACGTACTTGTAAACCTTTTGAGACGACTTATTGACTTAGTGCTATTTGACTTAGGTTGAGGACGTTTGGACCGTTACTTGCACACCACTTTCCGACTACTACCTTACCATTACTACTAATCATTGTGAGTTATAGCATTCCCTTTTTACTTTAACTTATTTTGGGAACTGAGAATACATGCGGATTTTATGTTTTACATACTAGGCACGAGTACTTAAACTTTATATATGTGTGGGTTATATAACGGCAGAAACATTCCCTTTAGCTCGGTAACGTTTAATCATTGGTTTTTGAACCGTGAACGCGAATCTTAGATATGGATCCATAGGGTTTGACATCCCCACTCGGGCTAGTAGCGCTAGCATTTAACGAGTGTTTAATACTTCGAGGTTATACGCACTTGCCAAGTGCACTTTAAGGGGGTACTTTAAACGTTAAGTTAGTTACCGGGTGCTCACGGTTAAGCATATACTTTTACATACTTTTGAAACGCTCGTTGTAGCACTGAAATCTCGTGGCCTACTTACATTACTGTTATACTTAAACTATAGCTCACCAACCTTTGTGTTGACCTTTTTAAGCATGTATTTTCTCAGGTGTTTGAAGTCGCTTCCGCTATCTTACTAGTCGTGCTGTAGAACCCGCTGCCTAGAGTTGTTATCGCATGACTATTTATGTTGCATTCAAACTTTTTACTTATGAACTTATGTTATGTAACGACCATTATGGTCACGTACACTTATTTAATGCTTCTACTCAGTGAAGCATACCTTTGATTTGTAAAACAATTGACGTATGTTATGACGTCACTTTTATTTATGAATGTAAACTCTGTTTTGAAAACGCATATAGTACTTAACCTTGTAATGATCCTGTTGATGATGGTCCGTACATGATGATTTAGTACGGGGCGTCACATTTGGTATCAGAGCGTTGGTTGTAGGGAATTAGGATGCATTAGTGAGTCTAAGACCGACCCGAGTAAGATTCACTAATAGGGCTAATCTACAACTTGTTAGTTTACTTGTTTCCGCTGAACTTACTGCATGCTGCTGCTTACTGTTACTGCTATATGCCGTATGCTACTACGTGATTTCACTACTGCATGCTATTACTTGCTTTCGATTGCATGCTAGTTTCGTACGATTACTGATATTGCCATGCTACTTATTGTTATACATGATTTAAACTGTTGGCCTATTATTTGCTAGCTTTATGACATACTGACATGGAAAATTTATTTTTCCTTGTTCAGATGTCGGACGTTCCACCTACTGACATCCCGAGCGGCTCAGGCCCCGTTGTTCCTCCCACTGCTGCACCTGTTGCTGCTGCTGCTGCTGCTGACATTCCGGCCCCGACACGCACTGGCGACCCCGGCGCCCCTAGTTCTGGAGCTAGCTCTAGTGTGCCTATCCCGGCGTCTTCTTCCAGACCCCTGAGGCAACTGGCTCGCATTGGTGGCATGGAGATCCCCGCGGAGTTCGGGGAAGGTCCCTTCCGTAATCACTGGCGCACACCTTGCCGACGCACTGCCGACGGCCGCTTAGCCGTGATCACGCCAGGCCGACACCGACAGATGTTGGCCGCTTTCGGATATGTTGAGCCACCCGCACCACCACCGCATGATTCAGACGACGGTTCTTCCACCGATGCTTCTTCAGACGACACCTCATCTGACGACTCCAGTGATGAGGAGGATCCCGCTGACCGACCGATTCAGGCACCTTCTACCCCGCCGAAGAAGCGGTATCGCTTCGCTGGCATAATTCCTGGTCGTACTGTCACTGACGCTTATGGTCGGCGTCGTAGGATCACTGCTCGTAAACGGCTGGTGCCGTACCCCGCCGACCCACTGATATTACCGTCTCCACCCAGAGCCGGACCATCCACTTCAGCACCACCGGCTCCACCTGCACCACCAGCACCACCTGCCCCACCATCTTCCTCAAATAAGGAAATGAGGCGGGAGATTGAGATTCTCCAGACTCGAGTTACTGAGCTCGAGGAGCAGATGACTCATGTTTTGGACATCTTATACCCACCATCGCCGTAGGACTTTGTACTAGATTCTGTATTGTAATCTCTTTTGTAATTTCATATTTCGCTTATGTAATGTACGAACTTATTGTAATGTATGAACTTATTATCATTAATGAATGGAATTTGTGTTGCTTACTTCTTGCGCAAGTGTTCTATTTACGTTATCATCTCATGGTTTTGTGGTACCTATATCTACTTGCGTTATTTAATCAACATGTGTTGTGCTGTTTTCATGTTGGTTGTTATATACTATATTATTATTATTTGCATAATGGATTTTGACTTGAGTCAAAATGTTTGTATAGAACATCATGGCCAACGGAAGAACCACACCTACCGCCGCCCAGATTGAGGACATGATTAACGAACGTGTCGCTGCTGCACTAGCTGAAAGACAACCCCAAGTTCCACCACCACCGCCTGTCAATCCACCTGTCGTCCGAGATGGGTGTACTTACAAGGAATTCCAAAACTGCAAGCCACACTACTTCAGTGGCACTGAGGGACCCGTCGGTCTCACCAGATGGTTCGAAAAGTTGGAATCGGTATTCAGGGTTAGCAATTGTTCTGAGGCTAACAAAACGAAATTTGCATCTTGCACGCTGTCTGATGGCGCGCTCACATGGTGGAATACCATGGCCCAAGCGAAAGGAATTGATGAGGCGTATGCTACGCCTTGGGAAGAATTTAAATGTGCTATGATCGAGGAATACTGTCCGAGAACCGAGATTCAAAAGATGGAAATCGAATTTATGCAATTGAAGACCGTAGGGAACGACCTTAACAGCTACAACCGTAGGTTTTTGGAATTGGCTCTTATGTGTCCAACCATGGTCACCCCCGAATTTAAGCGTTTGGAGAAATACTTCTCGGGACTTCCTAAGTCCATCAAGGGTAATGTTACCTCATCCAAGCCACCAAGTGTTCCCGAAGCAATGCGCATGGCGCATACTCTCTTGAATCAAATCATCCTGGACGAGCCGGAGAAGGCTAAGTTTGAAACTGTTAGCGGTGAAAAGAGGAAATGGGACAACAACCACAACAACAACAGGGGTAGGAACTATGATCAAAACCCGGCAAAACGACATGAAGGGTTCAGGCAAAACAACAACATGCACAACAACAACACCAACCCCAACAACAACAACCGCACCAATCCGAACTACAAAGGAACCTTACCACAATGCAATAGGTGCTACAAGCACCACACTGGGTATTGCAATGTTATCTGTGAGAAGTGCCAACGATCTGGACATGTTGGCAAGGATTGCAAGGTTACCACTTTGAATGTGAAGCCAAACCACAACAACAATGGGCCTAAGAAGTGTTATGAATGTGGAAAGACGGGCCATTTCAGAAACGAGTGTCCTAACAAGCGTAAGGATGGCGGACCACCACGTGCTAGAGCCTTCAATGTTAATGCAAGAGACGCTCGCGACAACCCCGACTTGGTGACAGGTATATTCAAGATCAACAATCTTTTAGCTTCTGTCCTATTTGATACTGGTGCCGATAGGAGCTATGTGTGTAGACATTTTTGTGATAAGTTAGAGTGGTCGTTAGTTCCTTTGAAGGAAAGTATGCTTGTCGAGGTAGCCAATGGAAAACTTGAAAAGGTTGACCATATTAGTCGTGGAGCTATTATCAACATAGCTGGTGCAGATTTCGAAATTGATTTGATACCTATCAAACTGGGAAGTTTTGACGCGATCGTCGGTATGGATTGGTTGAGCAAGATAAAGGCCGATGTTATTTGTGGAGATAAAGCACTTCGCATACCACAAGGAGATGGCGAACCACTGGTTATCTATGGAGAGAGATGTACCTCGAAGTTGAACCTCATTAGTTGCGTGAAAGCGCAAAAGATTATGAAGAAGGGACGCTTTGCTGTCCTAGCACATGTGAAAGCGGTAGAAACTGAGGTGAAGAGCGTGAACGACGTTCGAATTGTGAACGAATTTTCTGATGTCTTCCCAGAGGAATTGCCTGGATTACCGCCGCAGAGAGCAGTAGAGTTTCAGATTGACTTAGTGCCAGGAGCTGCACCTGTAGCTCGCGCACCTTATAGACTCGCACCCTCCGAGATGCAAGAATTACAGAGTCAACTACAAGAGCTATTAGATCGAGGGTTTATCCAACCAAGCTTCTCGCCTTGGGGCGCACCTGTGTTGTTTGTAAAGAAGAAGGATGGATCCTTCCGTATGTGTATCGACTACCGTGAACTCAACAAATTGACTATCAAGAATCGGTATCCTCTTCCACGAATTGATGACCTTTTTGATCAACTACAAGGATCGAGCGTTTATTCAAAGATCGATTTGCGATCCGGATATCACCAGCTGAGGGTGAAGGAAAGTGACGTGATGAAAACTGCATTCAGGACCCGTTATGGTCATTATGAGTTCCTCGTGATGCCATTCGGTTTGACAAATGCCCCTGCCGTGTTCATGGATCTCATGAATCGTGTCTGCAAGCCTTATTTGGATAAGTTTGTTATCGTCTTCATAGATGATATCCTCATCTACTCTAAGAGCGAAGAAGAACATGAGCAACACCTCCGATTAGTGCTTGAACTCTTAAGACAAGAGCAACTTTACGCCAAATTCTCCAAGTGCGAATTTTGGTTGAAGGAAGTACAGTTTTTGGGTCATGTTGTGAGCGACCAAGGTATCAAAGTTGATCCCGCCAAGATTGAAGCCATCAGCAAGTGGGAGACCCCCACTACTCCAACGCATATTCGTCAATTTCTAGGTCTCGCCGGTTATTATCGAAGGTTTATCGAAGGATTTTCTCTGATTGCGCGTCCTTTGACCGCACTGACTCACAAGGGCAAGAAGTTCACTTGGGAACCCACACACGAATCAGCATTCCAAACTTTGAAGAAGAAGTTAACCTCCGCACCTATCCTATCACTTCCTGAAGGCAGTGACGACTTTGTTGTTTATTGCGATGCATCGAAGAGTGGTTTTGGTTGTGTACTGATGCAACGATCAAAGGTTATTGCCTATGCCTCCCGCCAATTGAAGATTCACGAGCGGAACTACACTACACATGATCTTGAACTTGGAGCCGTTGTCTTTGCACTAAAATTGTGGAGACATTATTTGTATGGAACTAAGAGCACTATCTTCACCGATCACAAGAGTCTCCAGCACATCTTCGATCAGAAGCAATTGAATATGAGACAGCGTCGATGGATCGAGACGCTCAACGACTACGATTGTGAACTCCGTTATCACCCTGGCAAGGCCAATGTTGTAGCTGACGCTTTAAGCCGAAAGGAGAGGACGGCACCTCTCCGTGTTAGGGCTCTGAACATCACCATCCATTCGAACCTCAACAACCAGATCAGAGTAGCCCAAGTTGAGGCTCTCAAGGAGGAGAACATATCTCACGAGCATTTGAACATACTTGTCTCTCGATTCGAGGTTAGAGAGTCTGGACTCCGATGTTATGCCGGAAGAATTTGGGTACCTTACTATGGAGATCTACGAAGCCTGATACTTGATGAAGCACACAAATCAAGATATTCGATTCACCCCGGTGCAGGTAAGATGTACCACGACCTTAAGGAACAGTATTGGTGGCCGAATCTTAAGAAGGACGTTGCGACTTATGTTGGTAAGTGTTTGACTTGCTCGAAGGTTAAAGCCGAGCATCAGAGACCTTCTGGGTTACTTCAACAGCCGGAAATCCCACAATGGAAGTGGGAAAGGATCACAATGGATTTCATTACTAAGCTGCCGAAGACGGTGGGCGGATGCGATACTATTTGGGTCATTGTTGACCGCCTCACCAAATCTGCACACTTCCTAGCGATGAAGGAAACTGATACAATGGAAAGACTTGCTCAGCTGTACATCAAAGAGGTTGTATCTCGTCATGGTGTACCTTTATCAATCATCTCCGATCGCGATCCCCGTTTTGCTTCCAGATTTTGGCGTTCTTTGCAAGAAGCCATGGGAACTCGTCTTGACATGAGTACTGCTTATCATCCTCAGACTGACGGGCAAAGTGAACGAACGATTCAGACCTTGGAGGACATGCTGCGTGCATGTGTCATTGATTTTGGAAAGGCCTGGGAAAGGCATTTGCCACTCGCCGAATTCTCGTACAACAACAGTTATCACTCAAGCATTAATGCTGCACCTTTTGAAGCATTGTATGGTCGTAAGTGCCGATCTCCTATTTGTTGGGCCGAAGTAGGAGAAAAGCAAATCACCGGACCCGAGGTAGTCCACGAAACCACGGAGAAGATTGCTCAGATCCAAGCTAGACTTAAGACTGCCCGTGATCGCCAAAAGAGCTATGCCGATCTTAAACGGAAAGACTTTGAATTTAATGTTGGTGATCGTGTAATGTTGAAGGTTGCACCTTGGAAAGGTGTGATCCGTTTTGGAAAACGTGGAAAGTTGAACCCACGATACATTGGTCCTTTCGAAATTTTGGAACGTGTTGGACCCGTTGCTTATCGTCTTGATCTTCCAGCACAATTGAGCTCAGTTCATCCTACCTTCCATGTGTCAAACTTGAAGAAGTGTCTTGCTGCACCCGAACTCATCATACCTTTGGAAGAACTTACTATTGATGACAAACTCCACTTTGTGGAGGAACCTGTTGAGATTATGGATCGTGAGATCAAAACTTTGAAACGCAACAAGATTCCGATTGTACGAGTACGATGGAATGCCAAACGAGGACCTGAGTTTACTTGGGAGCGAGAGGATCAAATGATGCGAAAGTATCCTCACCTTTTCCCGACTCCTCCATCTACCTCAGCTTAAATTTCGGGACGAAATTTTCTTTAACAGGTGGGTAATGTAACGACCCTGGTTTTTCCAACGTTATTTATTAATAATTATTATTATTAATACGCTTGATTAAACGAATGTATGTTATTACATTTACATGTTGCTTTAATTGCCCGTACTTGAACTTTAAATGCCCGAAACGTCTTTGTGACACCCGGAACTTGCACGAATAATATTTTAAGATATTATTTACATTCATGATTAATTTTATTAATCATTTTAATTAACTAAGGCCTTTAGTTAGTTACTTGGGCTTTATTTGGTCTAATTAGAGATTTATTGAACTTGGGCTTTAATTAATGAAATGGACTCATGACTTGGGCTTCCAAGCCCACCCTACTTCTTTTAATGGACCTTTAGCCCACTCTTTCAAAGTGTAAGTATTACTTAGGACTTGTAACTAGTTGGTTTGAACATTTGGAATCTAGTCATGCCATAATCCCCATGTATAACCACTCTTTAACCAACTTTTGAAGCTTTAACACCCTAGTAACCAATGAACTTAACCATTCCCCCTCCCAATTCAGCTGAATGCCGAGTTTTAGTAGGCCATTTAGTGGTGTTTGATTTCATTTTTCATTCACATATTACTTGCTCACTCATTTCTCAAACACACTCACTTTACTTGCTTCATCTTTTCTCTTATCTTTCTCTCAAGTTCTTCTTTCTTTCTTGTAAGTAACAACTTCTTTTCTTCTTTTCTTTGTTGGTAAAAACTGATTTTCTACATCACATAATCATCATCAATCTTTGTTGTTAAAACTTTTGTTACTTGTTCTTGTTTAAAGTTAATTACTTGTAAGATACTAAGTTGTTTACTTACTTACTTTCATGTTACAAGATCAAACTTCTTAGTTTTGATTCTTCATAATATCTTGTATTATCAAGAACATCCAAGAACATAATCTATCTAGTTATGTTCTACATATTTTGTTTCAAAAGATTTAAAGTTTATAATCTTTATAATTGTTACTTGTGTTCTTGTTTGTTGTATGTTACTAGAATACCACCTTCATGGTTGGTTTAGGCTTATCATTTATTTTCTTTATTTCTTATTGTTAGTTGCTTACTACACATTTGAACAAGGACATGAAACCAACAAGAGCTTACACTTTGGTGCAAGTATCATGGATCCAACACTTGGTTGTGATCTTTCTTAGTGTTCATGAACTTGTTCATAAACTTACATGTAACCTTGGCTCATCAAACACTTACAACACTTGCACTTGAGTTATGATGGACAAACCTTGGTCAAAATGATGTTAACACATCAACGAGTTGTACACTTGAAGCTATACGCATCAAGGATGAGAACCGTGATGAACATCAAGCACCGAGACAACCGGAACTCTCCAAAACCCACTGTTCTGTCCAAAACCCACTGACCTGATGCTTCTGGAACAGACCAGTAGACCTGGGCTGTTCTAACCTTGATTTTTAGATAGAACTTTTCGAGTAGATAACTTTTCATATAGGACTCGTCTTAATCCGAGTTACGGTTTAGGATTTACGGCCCTCCGATCGTTACCATGTCCTTTAACGTTGTGCAGAAATTTCTGACCTACTCGCACTTAGACCGTCGCCACGGTCAAACCAAGACGAGTTTGCTTCTGTAAATTTTACCACACTTAATGGACTCATAGACGGAGCCATGACCACTGGTCTCACCTTAATTCAGTAAGGGTAGAGGCCGTGGTGACTGACCGAAGTCAGCCTTTGTTTTAAACGACTTTCATAATCGAGTCTTACTTGTTACCTTTTGTTTAATGATGATTGATGATGACCCTTATGACCTTAATTACGTACTTGTAAACCTTTTGAGACGACTTATTGACTTAGTGCTATTTGACTTAGGTTGAGGACGTTTGGACCGTTACTTGCACACCACTTTCCGACTACTACCTTACCATTACTACTAATCATTGTGAGTTATAGCATTCCCTTTTTACTTTAACTTATTTTGGGAACTGAGAATACATGCGGATTTTATGTTTTACATACTAGGCACGAGTACTTAAACTTTATATATGTGTGGGTTATATAACGGCAGAAACATTCCCTTTAGCTCGGTAACGTTTAATCATTGGTTTTTGAACCGTGAACGCGAATCTTAGATATGGATCCATAGGGTTTGACATCCCCACTCGGGCTAGTAGCGCTAGCATTTAACGAGTGTTTAATACTTCGAGGTTATACGCACTTGCCAAGTGCACTTTAAGGGGGTACTTTAAACGTTAAGTTAGTTACCGGGTGCTCACGGTTAAGCATATACTTTTACATACTTTTGAAACGCTCGTTGTAGCACTGAAATCTCGTGGCCTACTTACATTACTGTTATACTTAAACTATAGCTCACCAACCTTTGTGTTGACCTTTTTAAGCATGTATTTTCTCAGGTGTTTGAAGTCGCTTCCGCTATCTTACTAGTCGTGCTGTAGAACCCGCTGCCTAGAGTTGTTATCGCATGACTATTTATGTTGCATTCAAACTTTTTACTTATGAACTTATGTTATGTAACGACCATTATGGTCACGTACACTTATTTAATGCTTCTACTCAGTGAAGCATACCTTTGATTTGTAAAACAATTGACGTATGTTATGACGTCACTTTTATTTATGAATGTAAACTCTGTTTTGAAAACGCATATAGTACTTAACCTTGTAATGATCCTGTTGATGATGGTCCGTACATGATGATTTAGTACGGGGCGTCACAAAAATAGTATGAAAAACGGGACTATAACTCACCTTAAGCAAACGAAGCAAAAAGGAAACAAGTATGCGAACCACAAAGGTAACTGATCAAGAATGATCCCAACTCCGACCTAAAAATAAAGCAGGTCGATATAAATAACTACCTTAGGTCAAGTCTTAGCTTGTTAACCATAGTGCTTGTTGAAGTAAAGCAAAGAACAACAGTCAGTATGATTCGGTATGATCATGACAGCGTAAAACACGTACTTTCTATTTTTAGAAAGTTTCTATTTTTAGTAAGTTTCCATTTTTAAAAAGTTTCTATTTTTGGAAAGTTTCTATTTTTGAAAAGTTTCTATTTTTGAAAAGTTTTCTTATTTAGAAAAGTCAACAAAAGTCAACTGAAAGTCAAAGTCAACTCAAAAGTCAACTCAAGTCAACCTTAGTCAAACTTAGTATAACACCCTGCTTTTTATTTAAATCACAACGGAAGGCCTGTCTATTTATCAGATACATAATATAAACATGTATATATATAATAAAGTCCATTTAATAATAAACACATTAATAAATAAATGTCCGGGTGTTATATTAAAACACGATATAGCTTTTTAATATAAAAGACGCGACATCAGAGTTTCCGACTTTGTCAAACATATCTTCCAATAGTCCGTCTCCCTGAAATTTAACAAGCATGCAAACGTCGACCTGCAGTGAAGAGGAGGGGGTTAGCACGAAGCTAAGTGAGTGCAACTAACTACAGGTAATAACATATAGAAACCGTCATACTAATCATGTCACATAGTCTAACACACAAACATCACCCAAGTGCCGTCTACAGAGACTCTGGAGGCTCGGCCAAACCATTAACCAGCAGTTGATCAGACTGGGGCTTACCAGAAGTTCCTCCACCACCGTGTTATATATATATATAATCCACACGCGACGGACGCGTCATTCACACATATATACACCACGATTAACTAGGCTACCACATGAGGAACCCAACCCGCAGGTTGATCTCTCCTACCGAGGCTACCACACAATAGGGACGCACTGGGCTCCAGCAGACAAGCATCAACTAACATGCAGTCATCACAACGTACTAACTAACGGCAACAGTAAGTATATCTAACATGCATGACAATCATAATATAACATGCTACTCTATACTATATACTCCAGTTAGTCCTACTCACCGATACCCGCACCACTCGGTAGTCTAATGTCACCGAGTCTTCTCCACGTTTGTATCACCTGAGAATAAATACTGAACAAGTTAGTACATTGTTTCCCATTTACTAATAATATCTCAATATATATGTATACTCAATATTATATACATATATATATTTATTATCATACCAATCATGTCAACTAAGCGGGTCAAACAAACACACAAACCGTAAAAAAAAGTGTACGGGCCATCGGCCTGCAGCCACGCCAAGCCGCTAAGCGCCACGGTGGGCGAACCGCGGCAGAGAAGCATCATAAAGGGCTGTAAACAGCAGCTCCAGCTGCAAAATTGCAGCAGAAACAGTCCCGGGCAGCAGCAGAAAACAGTAGCAGCAACTACCCTGCTGCCCCTCTCGGTTTCACCCACAAAAATCGAGTTTCGAGCAGTTTTTATACCAAATTAAGGGTTCACAATCAAGCATTAACATGTACATAACACAACACAAGTATCCAACAAGGTAACAACACCTTAAATCATGATTAAACACTAAAACCCATATGAACACAATTTTAACCCAAAACCCTAACTTTAAACTTCACATGTTTTAAGCATAAATTAATCAAGCCAAAATCATATATAGAACATATAAAAGCTATCACTGTGCTCAATTTAATCATGCAAACATTAATCTACAAGATGCTAGCATTTGCCCTAATTTGTAATAAAACCCTTAAAACTTATAAAATCTAAGTTAGATTACTAAGATTAAATCCAACATAACATTATAATCTAAATCTATTTACCTTGTTTATGATTCTGGTCCATGAGATAAACTCACATCCCAAGAAGCTGATTTAAAATTCAAGAGACAAAATCACAATTTGGCAAATGGTGCTCATGCATATGCGTATGTATGTGTGTTGGTGTTTAAGTGAGATTGCAACAAGAAACAAATACTAATGATATAAATAAACTAAAAGGGAGGTGTGGTCCCTCTGATTTTTCGAACAAGAAGGGAGTAGAGGGTACTTGGTACCAATTTGGAAAATGATACAAGTGAGAACCAAAAAGTCAATTGGTTCATGTGTGTGTCGAATAGTTCAGAAGCAAAGAAAAGAATTATCATGTACCCACTTTGTATTATCACTTATGTATGTATTAAAGAATGGGCCAATAGCCTAGTGGTGAATGACTCACTCTCACTTAGGGGAGGTGAGGGTTCGATTCCCACTAGGTGAGGATTTTCCAAATAATTGGGTCAAAAACCATTCTTACCGGGCCCAAATGATCCCTTGGTCCCACGCATGCGAAGATTGCAACAATAATAATGCAGGTTCGAATCTTGGGTCTAACATGCTGTGGGGAAATGGGAGATGGTGTTTCGCCAGGCTCCAGTGGGCTACCGGGGACTGCTGGATGGGTTGACAAAGTCAACACATGGCTAACATGTCCCTGCCGATACACATGTTTTTGCAACAACAACTTATGTATGTATTAAAATGTTATTTTATTCGTGATCTGAAACACGGCGTACCTCGTTTAGCAGTTCTAACGAGACCCGATTTAATCAAACTGATATTTTTTATGACCAGCGCCACAAAGCGAATTCATTCGACCACTAAATAAATTAATATTATATAATTATTATTTCACTTTTATAATATTAATTATCCATAAATTAAATATTAATATCACATTTAAATTATAATAAAATATCACAATTTTGCCTAACTCATCTAGGCCAGTCGAACGGGTGTTACACTTAGTCAACCTTAAAGTTTAAAGTGTAAATCACATTAATAATATAAGTTATAATATTATTTAAAATAATATTAGTATAAACTAGTCATATCATAAGTTTAATTAATTTAAATTGAATTATAAAGTTAATATAAGTTTAAATGATATAATAGATATAACATAAGTATTTAATTAATTAATTAAATATTAGTCATATCATAAGTATTATTAATTAATAATGAATTATTAATCATAATATAAGTATCTTAAATAAATTATGAAATGTTACACATACCATAAGTATTTTGTTATAATCATTAAACCATAAGTGTATTTAATAATTAAATTGTATCATAATTAATTAATAACTAAGTCTTATAATAAATAAATAAATAAATAATCTTTATTATAAGTCTTGATATAACAATCTTATATCATAAGTTTTATACTTATCATAAGTCTTCCCTTAATAATAATTGTATTATTAAATCATCATAAGTTTAATTATAGGAATAATTAAATCATAATATAAATATAAATGTTAAATGATATAATAAATATATATCATAAGTATTAGTTAATAATAATTACTTTTATAACATAAGTAATTTAATAATAATGAAAATCATTATTATATACTTAAGTTCAATTTTATAACCATAAGTTTCATTAAAATTTCGTCGGGTCATAACTTGAGCCTCGGGTGTCGGTTTTTGATGAATCTTATATATACCCTCGTCTAACAAACCATCTCGACAGCTTAGAATACTCAAGAACACCCCAAAATCAGTTCATATGGTCGTGATGAACAGCCATGAATCAAACATTTCATTAATCCGTTTCAAAATTTGGTTTAGTCATTCCGGGTGACCCGTGGCTCGGATTTCGATGACTCGAGCATGAAAGTTCATCCAATCATCAATACTAACCCAATGGTACACCCCAAAATCTAAAATTATGATCCCAAAGTCTGACCATAACCTGGTTTCACAACTTGTACATTTCAATTTTTCAAAACCCTAAATCAAGCATAGATTTTGATCCGTAAATCGAAACGAGATGAATCCAAAGCCTAAATTTATGTACTCGATGAAAGGAACTCATTTATACACTTTAATTAATAAAAAACACTAGCCAAATATACTGATTTATCAATAAAGTTGTTGTCCACAAATTGATCAACTGAAAACATACGCAATTGAACATTTCTAAGCATAATAACAACAATACAATAATATACAAGCACTAATACATCAACATACATATAAAATCAATAAAATAAGATGAAAATGAAAAATCTAGGGTTTGTGATTATAACCTAATCAACAATCAAGTTATATAGACGCGTATAGATCGAAGAGTAGAATCCGTTTATGATGAAAGCCCTAAATTCCAAGCAACAATTGATGAAAAAATGGTGATGATGGTGAGGTGGTAGGCGAAGGCCAAAAAGAGGAGAGGAGGAAAAGAGAGAAAAAAATAAAATGATTAGGTTTAAAATGAATGGAAGTAGTGAGGTTTTGTTTTAAGTGTACTTGTTGCAACATTTGAAAAAACCAACATTCTCCATGGGGAGTTTGGACGAAAATGGGTGGGAGTGGGCTCCCATTTAGCCCAACTTGATGTATTGTATAATAGCTTGTGGCCCGAAAGCTCGAACGAAGCCCGATTCGCGAAAACGTCGTTACACGATTATATCTTCGGAAAGATCACGCACACGCGAAAAATAAAATATAGAAATATCTTATAAACTCATATGATATATAAATATCATAAATAAAATAATTTGGATTCGAAAATCGCGAAAGTCTGATTATTGGTTTGAAAACCGAAACGAATTACCGGATAGAAATCCAAGATACGTAGAAACGTATAAATCTAAATACGAACACATATATTCATATAACATACAGTATAATAAAGGAAATATTATTATTAAAATAATAATATAAGTCATAGAAATGATGTGGCATGAATATCAATTAACAGACGTTAAATATAAACGGAAAAAGTAGGGTCGTAACATACGCGCACACGCCATCTCAACTCATTAATACAACGACTATCTTGCTCGATGATATACACAAACACAAATGAAAACTCAACGCGATATAGACACACGCAAGAATTATATCACGACACCATCACAATCGTAGTTAGTTCACCTACACACTAAGGCACTCACCGAATCCCCATCTGACCCGTACTCCTACAAATCCCGCAACAAATAAGCACACACAAAAGTCTAAGTCTAAGCACCTATCTCAAGTCGCCTAAATCCCTTAGACCATGCTCTGATACCACTTGTAACGACCCAACCCGCTATTATACCGACCCGATAATTTTTTCTTTTATATAACGCATTAATATTGATAACAACAACACCATAATTATGTTTACAAAACATTTCCAATACTCGACAAGTTTAAACCACTTTAATTTATACATTACACAAACTTAGGTGTCAAAATGGGCATAACAACCCAAGACTCGTTTAACACAACCAAAAGACATTTTCGACCCAAAGCGTTTAACTTCAACATTAGACCGAGCATGGTGATTGGGATAACACTACCCAATCATAAATCGAATCCAAAAGCAAGTCTTCTAAAGAAACCCGCATTAATCCACTAATCCCGCGCTTACACTTGCCACCTCTTCCTTGCGAATCTATAAAAATGTAATCAACCAGAGGGTAAGCTATAAAGCTTAGTGAGGATAAACATACTATATATATATACATATGCATAAAATGAATACGTATCACCAACAAAAGTAATAAACACATACCGCATCCTCGTATAACTAAGCAAAGCTATACATAACGTACCACCATATCAATCAGCAAGATTAGCTACAACACAACAATATATATATATATATATATATATATATATATATATATATATATATATATATATATATATATATATATATATATATATATATATATATATATATATATACGTCTACCCAAAATCCCAAGGTTAACCTCTTAACCTCAAACTCATGAAGGCCGGCCAAACTGCACGCGCCCAGTGAATCCGAAACCACATGCGATTCACCACCTTCACCTCAATGACGATAGGGTTGTTCGAAACTCCACGCGCCCCAGTGAATCCAAAACCACACGAGATTCACTACCCTAAGTTATAACATTAATGGGAATGTCCGAAACCACACGCGACATCGTGAATCCGAAACCACACACGATTCACTAGTGAAGCCGAACTACACGAGAATCACTACCCAAATCACCTCAAGAACATCAACGGGGTTGACCTACTTGTCATTGTGAATTCGAAACACACGAGATTCACTACCCCAAGGGTGGTAACCCATGGACCCGAAGCTCACGGGGTCCATCATCCCACACACATGTAAAGTGAACTCAAACGCACAAGGATCACTCTACCCCACCCGCACCCATCCTATACATACATACACATATAATATATTTACACTCACCTTAGCGCCTTTATGAATGCAACCGAATAATCTGCAACTCGTCAATGGAATGTACCTATTTCATTTATCACATAACAAACAACACAATTAGGGTGAATTACAAACCAACTCAAATTGACACTTAGTGCAATTTTGACCCATTTGTACTTCCAAGCACCATCACAGATCCGTTTGAATCTCACATTACAAGCACTCAGTGGAGTACACGATACTTTCCAGAACCTGAAGAAATGTCTAGCCGATGAGGAATTGGTGATTCCTTTAGGGGAGCTGCGTATTGATGACAAACTTCATTTCATTGAGGAACCTGTCGAAATCGCGACCGCGATCCATCTCCAGCAGCTTTTCTTCAATTTTTGTAGTTCAAGGACTGAAGTTGTCTGATTCTGATTCTGATGTAATTTCTGAAAATGCATAAGTATAGGGTAGACTTTTAGTGGCAGTTTCTGATGCATACATTTACTGACACTTTCTGATGCATAAAATTCAGGGTGTTACAGACTCGAAATTGGAAAATGTTCATTTGAGGATACAATTTGATAAGAATGACTTATATCGATGTAATCTACAAAGTATAAATGGATACATATCTTTCAGTTGGATATATAGTTTTTTAGGATGCTCGTTTTGTTCTGCTGGTTGCCTCTTTGCGGGCCAGGTTGTTTTCTTAGGGTCGTATATTGGTTTGTGCGGTGTAGGGTTCAGCCTGCTATATTAACAGCAGTACAGGATCACTCAGGTGGAATTAATCACCCACACGTTCATCTTTCACAGTTGCATAACCTACCCTAACTGCTTTCCAGGAGGAAACCCGGCCTAATACGAGGGCATGGGCGGTAAAACGCCCCTCCTCCACTGCCCCCACAATGCGATGTGTAAAAGGCACCCTTTGGTGGTATTCAAGGGTAAATGGGCAACCTTGTGTGTAATGCTCCACCCAGCGAAGTCTAGTCATTTCGAGCTTAATATATTATGCCCGGTTCTTAAGTTCAACCTGTTTATATGTATAATAGTTTTATTATATAATTATATTATATATTATATACTCTGTATTAATATTATATGTTAATAAAAGAAATAATTGTGCTGTTGGTCCCTCCATTTTACCCCAAAAAGCTAACAGCGTCCCTCAAGTTTTTTTTTTTTTTTTTTGGCTTTTAGCGTCCCTCTATTATCACCTTTTTTGATTACGCGTCCCTCCGTCAACTTTCTGTTAAAAAAGTCCGTTAAGTCATGCCATGTGCCTTGCATGTGAGGGTAAATTCGTCTTTTTACTCTTTTCTTCACTAAAATCGAGGGACCACCGGTGCAAAAATTCTTATAATTTATATATTTTTAATTTATAAATTCTTAACAATTATATCCCATTTTATTCATCTGAACAAAGCTTGTTCTTCCCCAAAATTACAAACCCTAATTTTTTTTATAAAATAAAACTAAACCTAAATCAACACAAAATGAATTTATCCCTAACTATACCTAAACCAAAACCCGATCTACCAAATCTACAAAATCTCAAAACACTTCCAAAACATCAATTTGATCTTCAACTGAGATTTTTCAAATCATCAATTTGATCAAATTAATGACTCAAACTAATTGAGCTACCTTCATTAGGCAGCGATTAACAGTTTTCATGAAGATTAAGCTCCAAAACAACTGCTAAAATGAGAATCATCAATGAACAAGTGAAAAACACCATGGATGAACTTGAAATATGATTTCGAGTTCTAGACCGTTTCAGTGAACGAGCTCAACATGAAAGATGTTTAAATCATCATTCAAGTGCTCGACATCCATCAATTTGACCTGAAACAACATGTAATTAGCGAATTCGATCCATGTAGAAACAGTTGACTTTTTGCTCCAAACTTTGACTATCAAATTCGTCTTTGATTTTGCGAGTTTAGATCTGAGAATGTACAAATAGATTCACGAGATGATTTGCAACAACACTGCACTTTTACTTTTCATAAATCAACCTGAAACAATCAGAAGCTCAAATCGGTTCACGAAGAACACGAACGAATACTCGATCCGATTCGATATGAATTTGTTGTTGTTAATTGATACTGATGAGTCTCGAGGATTCGGTTTTTGATATAGTTTGGTTCTTTGATATCAATTTGTGTTTTTAATGCTTGTGATCTATGAAATTTATGTCCAGTTCGTTATATGTGAATAAAAAAAAAAGAATGGGGAAGGAAGTATTTAAAAGAAAAAGAGGATGAAGATGAATCTGATAGATGGTTTCAGATTTAGATGGAGAAAAACGTAAAGGACAAATTTACCCTCACATGTAATGCACATGTCAAGGGTTAACGGATTTTTTTAACAGCAAGTTGACAGAGAGACTCGGTATCTTAAAATGTGATAATGAAGGGACGCTGTTAGCCAAAAAAAAAAACCTTGAGAAACGCTGTTAGCTTTTTAGGGTAAAATAGAGGGACCAACGGTACAATTATTTCTTAATAAAATGAAGAATGATCAATGATGTATATAGATGGAAGACTATTTTAAGCTCACATACTTTTCAAACTCAATGTACAAAGCTCGAGTTTGTTTACTATCGAGCTTTAAAATATGTTCAAATTCGAGCTCTAAGTTCTTTTAAACTCGAATTAAATTTTTAATAAGTTAGAACTCTAATATAAATCGTGAATAGCTTGATTCATTTAGCTCCTCTATGTAATTGAAGATAGAAGAAAACAATATGCCATGATTGATACAGTTAATGGGACCAAAAAGTGATGTGATGTGAAACAGTAAAATCAGTCAAGCTTAGTGATATATCAACTTCCTCTTTCAACGTCTACTTTCTGTATTTGTTTCATAAATGGATAACTCGAAATCGATACGTTCAACAAAAAAAACTGTAATCCGTATAAGCTTAAAAGACGGATATAGTTTATAGTTTTTATATATATCATTTGATATTGATATTTTACTAGCTTACTTTTTTTTTTTTTTACTAGCTTACTTTAACCAATTGGTTTTTCTTTTATCCATTTTTAGACATATAATTTCGGTAATTGTAAGTCTCCGTATCAATACCATTCATCTTAGTGATATCACGTTAAGTTTCATTATTACTTGACAACATACCATTATTAAATTATTTAAGCACAAATGTTATAAAAGTTAAACATAACATTCATATAAGTTTGAAAAGTGCAAACTTAGAATTACATATCATAATGTTACAACTTATAGATGAATTAATATTCAATATATTGCGAGGTATTCAATTCATAAACTACCTCATGTTCAGAACCTCTCATTTTTTTATAGCAAAAAACTAAAAACTTATTTAAAACTTAGACCTTTCACTAGAATCTTCTCCTTTTTAAGTTCTTTTTTTTTTTTTTTTTTTTTTTTTTTTTTTTTGCTAAAAACCGTAACTTTTATATAACACGAGACCTTCATAAAAAAAATGAAGACTCGGAACAAGAAAACAAACAAGGCCAAACAACACAAAAACCTCTATAAACACGCACACAGAAACAAAAACAACGAGAGCTCAATGAAACTAACAAATTAACGAACGAAAAAAAAAAAACTTAACCATCAAACTTAGACCTTCGAACAACCACCCGTTTACCTTTTTTTAGTCGAGCCCTTGAACCCTCTTTAAGGTTCGGAAGTGTCTTCGACCCAATCAACTTACCTTCCACCCTAACCAAGCCTTCAATACCTTTTAACACTTTTTCAAAAAAATTATACGTTCTACCCGACCCACCACCCTCACCAGACCCCGACACCCGAATCTGGACCCAAACCAGGCCCACAACCAGGCCCAACATCAGGCTTATTAACCATCCCAGGCCCACCAGAATCCTTACCAAACAAACAATCCACACGACCCGTTTCCAACCCGTCCATCTTGTTGCTTGACTGTCCAACTTCAAAACCTACACGTACCGGAGCAAGACCCGAACCACTCTTCCCGTACACCTTTTTATTACACCCTAAACCCCCACCACTATCACTTGAACTTGAACCTGAACAACGAGCCCGTTTACGTTTTCGAAAACCTTGAGAATCTATCGCCGCTTGAACCTGATCTAAAGAGAACGTAACCGAAGAAGGTGTAACAATTCCATAACCCGACTTAACAACATTAGAATTATCAAAACCTGTCTTATTACCCGTAACAACCGGAGAAGTAAATCCAACATCGTCCTCAGCACCATCAAAACCTCCTTCCCCAATACCTTCACCCCTTTTTAAGTTCCAACTTGCCACAACTAGCTGTAATTAATAGAATAGTAGTAGTATCGGCTTATAGCAGCAGTGGACCTTAAAATATACGAAGTATCTAATTTAATATTAATATCTAATATTCTAATAACTAATATAATATATGATATATAATTGGTAAATCCAGCATCTTAAATTGTAAGTTTAGAATACCGAGTCATTGCCTGATCTAATTGGTACTGCCAACAATTAGCTTCTTGGAGGGGTTTTTTCAACCTTCAATCGTACTGTCATAGTTGTTGTGATTTGGATTTTCTCCTAACGCGTGTGTGTATAGCAATGTGGTATATGATCGCGAATGTGGTTAAGTCCTCACTAAATGATGCCGATACCGACGTTAAAAAAACTATTGTAAGTTTAGGACAAAGTTTCTTTTGATTTTTTCCTTAAAACTCTATTTGAAAGGTCTTGCTATTATATTGGAAAAAATATAAACCTCTTGATCTTCTAAACCAGAGTATATAAATGCTTTACTTATATAATAGAGAATATAAACTACAATATATAAAGACAAAATTGCACATTTCATTCCCGTGTTTTTCACTTTTTACCCGTTTCATCCCTTGATTTTTATTTTCTGCATTTTTCATTCTTAAAGTATTTTAAAGTCTCAATTTCATCCCTCACCCTAACGAAGGTTAAATAAGTCCGTTAAAACTATTCACATGAACTATCCACGTAAACTTTAACTAATTAATACCAATATTGACAATGAACAATTACACAATTAGTTGTACCATAACCAAAACCTGCATTCTCAAGCATTGTTCATAGTAGATTACAACTTAGTACAAAATAGCCAAAATACTCTAAACCATTACACAAACACACAAAGAGAGAGTTAATATAAACTCATTATCACGAGTGATTAACTAATAGACATTCATATTAAACCACATACAGACTTAGCAACATTAAGGTTATGAATTATACAAGCTCAACTTGATAAGCTAATAAAGCAGCTAAAATAAGTTAATACGAAATTTATAATTTTCAATTCACTTACATAAACAAACACCTAAAACTGACTTACCCCCTGACAAGAAATTGCATTCAGCTTGTACGGTACAATTCCATAAACCTTAAATATTGGGATTCAGCATGTTCAGCTTGACAAGAAATTGCATTCAGCATGTTCAGCTTGACGAAGAGTAGTGAAATAATTAGGGCTTTTTAATGAATCGCCGTTAAAGTCAACGACGGCTTTAAAGCGTGGGGCGTGATCGGGACCTTCCCAAATACACGTATAAAAAGGAAGATTGAAACAAATTTTTTTTTTTTTTTTTTACGAGGAACCCCTAGCGACGAGCCATAATGGCTCCCCTCTAGTTGGTAAACCCCGGGTAAACGGCAAGCCAGGCCTCCACCGCTACCAGACAAAGCATCCTCTAGTCAATCAGTCACTAAATGGAGCTCACTCCAAGGTATTTTGCCTTGAAGGGAATCGAACCCGTAACCTCTTGCTTCATTGGAAGTCCTAGTGGCCACTCAGGCTATGCCTGGATGGTTAGATTGAAACAACTTCTTTGTGCTAATTCTTATACACATTTTGTGTTAGTTAATCAGTCAGTTATTATGTGTTTGTGGGTGTAAAAATAAGATGAATTTGTTGGATCGGAAAATAGGTTACCCAGAAAAAATGGGTTTGATTTTGGGAGAGATGATATTGGGGTGTTTGGGGTTGTTGTAAGGGAAATTTTGTTTAATGGGAGATGATATGATATGATTTTAAGCTCGAGTACAACTGATCTAATTTGATTGGGGATTTTACTAATCGTCTAATCCTGACAGGTTTACATACTTTTATAACAATATTGAAATTAATTAGTTAATGATTACGTGGATAGTCCATGTGAATAGTTTTAACGGATTCAGTTAACCTTCGTTAGAGTAGGGGATGAAATTGAGACTTTAAAATGCTTTTAAAGATAAAAAATGCAGAAAATAAAATACAAGGATGAAACGGGCAAAAAGTAAAAAACATATGAACAAAATGGGCAATTTTGTCATATATAAATCTCTTAATCTTTATTGTAACTATTTTTTTATTATTTTTAATAATATTTATCGGGATAATCATTTATTCAAAAATATAATAGAGAGAGAGTTTTCATCATTCATTTTCCCTTAAATTCATTATACATTATAATTATATTATATGTTGCTTTCTGATTTGCTATGACATATGAATGAAGATGATTTATTATTTATTATATCTACACCAGTTCTAGTTTTTTACGATTTTATCAACTTAATTTATATTTATATGTATGTATAATAAAAGATAATAATTGCTACTTTACAATATTATTGAAAATTTTATATTTATAATTTTTTTTTGACAGCAGTAATTAGTTGAGGATCACTCAGTGAACTTAATCACCCACGCAATCTGGTTTTTTTCTCATATAATTGGGCTAAGTGAGAAAGACAACTACTTTTTCTTTTTAGAAGGTACTAGTAAAGTAATAGTAACTAGTAATAGTAACTAATTAATACCGTATAAAAAAACCATTTCAACATATCGAATCTTACACTTTGTTAATGTGATGTGTCATATAGTACGGATCAATCGAGTTAAGCTAATCGTACTATTGTACTAATACTAATTGTAATCATAATGCGTGTAGTAAGAATCCTATTTGATAGCTGAAATGATTCAATTACGGAGTAAGTGATAGAAAATAGAACAATTTGTACTCCACAAAAGGAACTCTTCACAGCTTTCCAAAAAATACTCCACAAAAGGAACAAAAAATCTTTTCAAAGATGAAGATCTAAATATAAATCTATATGTAAGAGTGAATTTTATCAAAGTTAACCAACAAAACACAAGTAAATTAAAAGAAAAAGTTTAAGAATATTTAATGGTCACTAGCTATAGCTATGGTTATTAAATTAAAAACATACATGATCATGTACAAAAATACAATTATACCGGCACAATATAATATACCGCAATTTTAGGGCATTCCTTTTCAAAAAAGCAATTATACCGGCGCTCTATAATTGTTGATCATGGGCTCATGGTGTTGATGTCAATAGAGTTGTGCTGGTGTGAAGGACTCGAAGGCGGTGTCGGCAACGATTTTGGAAGAAGCCCATTGAAGGTGGCAACATCAACATGATTGTTATGTGATGTTTGAGGTCTCATTGTATTAAACAATTGTGTGTTTCCTCTTGATGACCCTTTTGTTGTTGTAACACATGAAGTGATTAGGATCAAGAACATAACCAACATGAAGAATGAAGAAGGATGGTAAGTTGGTCTTTTGATCATCACCATTATTTTGATATCCCAAAAAGGACCATTAAATAGGAAATAAGAGATGGGGTGGGGTGGGGGCTAAAAAGAAAGATTGATTTTGGTGTGTGTATAGGGGATGACTTGTGTCCGAAGAATGAGTAATAAAGAGGAAATGAGAGATGGGGAGAGGGTGGCAACATGGGTCATCTAATGATGGGCCATACCCATTCAGGACTTCTGTCACACACACATGACCTTCTACATGTTATAGGTTTTACAAAATGTTTGATTTTTCCACTACAGAAATACATTTGATAGATCCATTCACATTAATGAAAGATTAAATGTTTGTCACAACTGATGTGAAAAATGTATGATTTCTTTTCCTACAAATATTACGACGAGGATGACATATTGTTCATTTACCCCTTAATATAGAAGTTAATAATATATTTAGACATACAATTTACAATATACAGAGTATGTTATAAAATATCTAGATTGTGTTATAAAATATCTAGATTGGATGTTAATTTTATTATTATTATTATATTTCTTGCATAGTAATATTTTATACTATAAATAGACATGTATGGTAACCATTTAAGGTGCACCATTTCTCTTGAAATATCAATATCAATATTTCTTCTCTCCTTCTTCTCTCTTTTTCTCTCTTTGTTCTTATAACCATTAAAGGTAGTTATAAGCCTACTGAATTATAACACGTTATCAGCACGAAAAGCTTAGTGTAATTAAAAGATATCTCAAACGATCACGAATCACTAATCAAGGTATGAAATTATTAATAATTTTCAGACTCGAATATATCAAATTTTGGACTACTAACATTTATATTTATGTTATTTAAGTTATATATGGTCGGTTATACCACCTGAATTATATTTCTGTAATCTAACTTTTACTAACTTCACTAACATTTATATTTATGTTATTTAAGTTATATATGGTCGGTTATACCACCTGAATTATATTTCTGTAATCTAACTTTTACTAATTTCACTAACATTTATATTTATGTTATTTAAGTTATATATGGTCGGTTATACCACCTGAATTATATTTTCTGTAATCTAACTCTTATTAACTTCACTAACATTTATATTTATGTTAATAAGACATCATGATTGTACGCAACACGTCATTTGATAACACGGTACTTTATGTACGCAACACGTCATTTGACAACACGGCACCATGGGTCGAGATTAATTCCGATCAATACGAATACGACGGGGTCTTTATATGTTATCTAACATTTATGATTACTTATGCAATTAATCATTATTTATTTCATGCATACTAATGTTTATTCTTAAATTTATAATTTTAAAAGTTAAAATAAAAAAATAGTTTGTATTTTTATTAAAAGTAAATCTTAAAAGTTAAAATAAGAAAAAGTAGTTTGTACTTTTATTAAAAGTAAATCTTAAAAGTTAAAATACAAAAAGTAGTTTGTATTTTTATTAAAAGTTAAAATAAGAAAAAGTAGTTTGTATTTTTATTAAAAGTATATCTTAAAAGTTAAAGTAAGAAAAAAAGGGGATGGTAAAATGGAATAGTTTTTTGTCAAAAATGAAGTATTGAAAATGAAGTGGTCTCCTTCTATAACTAAAAAAAAATATATACTTTTATCAAATGAATTTTTTTGTGCCGACAATTTCAAACACGAGTCCGTGTTTAGTTTATCAAGAATATCTCTTGCTTTGGTGAAAGGTCACGATCACGATATCAGGTGTTGTGAAAGAATTAAAAAATTGGTCAAGTGGCCTTTTAAAAACTAGAAAAAAAATTTAAACAAAAAGTTTTTTTTTATATATTTATAATTTATGGGTAACGTAAAAAAAAGCAAGTTTTTTTTTAAAAAAAAAAAAACAAAGAAAGTGTTTAAATGAGTTTTACAGAAAGGGGGAAAGCAAAGTAAAAAAAAAACTTTTTTCCAAACAAAGGTAAATGAAAGTAGGACTTAATACAAGAAAAAAGTAAATATCTCCTAGACGTGATAAAATCTATCAATGATAAGTATTAGACTTGATGAGCTAAATGTGACAAAAATGTTTCAACATGTCTTATGTTAATTTTCTAAAATAAGTTATTATTATTCCGAGTTTAACACATATACATATGTTAATTAAAAACAATCTTTTTGTTCTTATGTAGTGTTGGGTTGCAATTTTGGTTGTATGCCATAATTCCATCCAGTAGAGTGACAATAGAAAACTTTTGATGATAATCAATAAAAAACTTTTTTCCAAACTTGTCAAATGTTTTGTTAAAAACGTGACCGTTGAAAAAAGGAGGTTGAATAATAAAACTTAAAAAACAAATTATTTTTTTAAGAGTGTGCATCAAAATGGCCCGTTTAATAATGGGGAGTAAAAATATAGTTAAATTGTTTCAACGAACAAGGGTTCAATTGGATGTCTCTTAAAAAAAATCCGCGGGTACGGGTGATGGATCCAATGGATCCGCATCCACGACCCGCGGGTGCTATCCCTAATTGTGACAAGTACAAATCAACTAAAAGTCTAAAAAATAAATGCTCTTATAGGGACCAAATGTTCACAATAATTGCCTAAGCTAGATATGAAACAAATAGTTCATAAAAAAAAAAAAAAAGGTCGTTGTGCGTTTTCGGGATGATAGCCGAAATACACTTACAAAAGTAGGTCAGCCGTCAATTCTTTATGGCCATATCAACGTAGATCAATAAAATCATTTATGGTTTTGATAAAAGATTAATTAAAAATTAATTGTTTTTTGGTCTTGGATTCTCGGTAACAAAAGCAAAGGTTGTTTTTGGTTGCCACAACAAACAAGACAGAGGTTGTTGACTTTTGTTGTTAAACATGGCACAAGTGAACAATAACAATAGATTATTGTTTTTTGAAAAGAATAATGATGCGTTAATTTTATTGTATAAAATAAAATTAAAGAAAATGGTTTTCATTGATGACTATGAACAAACGCAAACAAAGTGTTTGTGGTATTTGGTGATTAAAAAAAAAAGTGCATCTAAAGCTTCTACTGAAAATAATATGCATCTAAAGCTTCTACTGAAAATTAATGTGCAAGGTACAACGTATAACTATATGGTCAAATTCATTTGAGCCTTCGGAGTCACAAGTATATGATGTATATATATATTACTCAATTAACAAAATAGTAAATCTAAATTAATTCATATGAATAGTAAAACGAAATTAATTAATTTACTATTCACATAAAAAAGCCCATATGATAAAAAGCGCATCGCATATGATAAGCGCATATGATAAAAAGCGAATATGATGAAAAGCACAACGCATATGATGAAAATCGCATATGATTAAAAGCGCATATGGTGAAAAACACAGCGCATATGATTAAAAGCGTATATGGTGAAAAGGATATATGATAAAAAAAAAACACATATGGTGATTTATAAAAAAAAAAAAAAAAACACATATGGTGATTAATGGAAAGCACATATGGTGATTAATGAAAAGTATATTGTGAAAAAGAATCACAAATGTTTCTTGAAAGAATTCAAGGTAAGATATATGAACCAATTCATCCATCATGTGAACCATTTTGATATTTCATGGTTCTAATAGACGCATCTAGCGGATGGTCTCATATTTGTATGTTATCAAGCCGTAATATGGCATTTGCAAAGTTTCTTGCACAAATTATTAAATTGAGAACACATTATTCTGATTACACCATTAAAAGGATGAGACTTGATAATGCTGGTGAGTTAACATCTCAAGCATTTAATGATCATTATATATCTACAGGGATTGTTGTTGAACATCCAGTTGCTCATGTGCATACACAAAATTGGTTTAGCTGAATCAATAGATAAACGCTTACAGCTAATAACTAGACAATTGATAATGAGTACAAATCTCTCAATATTTATATGTGGACATGTAAATTTACATGCTGCGACATTAATTCGCATTATACCATGTGGAAGTCGTAAATATTTTCACTTAATACTTGATTTTGGCCAAGAGCCAAATATTTTCTACCTTAAAACATTGGTTGTGCAGTGTATGTTCCAATTGTATCACCACAACACAATAAAATGGTTCTTCAAAGAAAGATGATAATATATTTTGGATATAAAACATCTTCAATCATAAGATATATTGAACCCATGATGGGTGATGTTTTTACAGCACGTTTTGCTGATTGTCATTTTAATAAAACATTGTTCCCTAGATTAGGGGGAGAAATAAAAATAAAAAATAAAATGATGCTTCATGATGCGAACATCAATTAAGGTATATTGAACTCGCACAAAAGAATGTGAAACGAAAGTTCAAAAATAATGCATATGCAAGAACTTGCAAATTAATTACTTTATGCATTTACAGATATAAAAAAGTGACTAAATCATATATACCAGCGATAAATGCTCCAGCTCGAACTGAAATTCCAAAAGCTGGCAATAATGTCACTGTTGAGTCTTTGCCACGCATCAAACGTGGAAGATCAATTGGTTCCGAAGATAAAAATTCTCGAAAAAGAAAATCAGCTGATAATGAGGTAAGAGAAAGTGTTCAAGAAGAACCACAAATCAATATTCCTTCTGCAGAGGATATTGATAAATGTAAATACTAAAATTGCGATAAATTATGCAATATTATGGAACCGAAATGAAACTAAAATCTCTATGAGATATTTTCATATAATGTTACAATGACATCATGAATAAAGATGATGATCTGGAACTAAAATCTGTCATTGAATATACAAAATGGACATGATTGAGCTCAATGGAAAGGAGCAATAAGAGCTGAATTAGAATCGCTCGATAAAAGAAAAGTTTTCGGATCAATCGTTATCACTTTTAAAGATGTGAAACGTATGGGATACAAATGAATTTTTATCCGAAAAGAAATGTGCAAATGAAGTTACAAGGCAAAACTAGACTTGTAACTCAATATTTCCCACAAAGACCAGAAATGAATTAGGAGGAAAAATTATCCTCCTGTAATGGATACAATTACTTATTAGATACTTAATCAACCTGGTAGTTATTTAAATGCATCTCATGAATGTTGTTACTACTTATCTGTATGGATCACTTAATAGTGATATATATGAATATACCTAAAGGGTTAAGGTATCATAAGCATCTAATGTAAAACCCAAGGGAATATATTCCATTAAATCACAAAGATTTCTAAGTGGGTTTATACAAACGGGACGTATGTGGTATAACCGATTAAATGACTACTTGATAAAAAAAAAGGGTATAAATATAAACTTATTTTGCACGTATGTTTTATAAAAACAATGTTCGGATATGAGATCGTAGTTGTTTATGTCAATGTTCTTAACATCATATGAACAAATAAAGAGATCTATGAAATCATTCAACTTCTAAAGAATTATTTTGAAATGAAAGATCTTGAAAAAACCAAGTATTACCTTGGATTGCAAATTGAGCATATGCCTAATGGTTTACTTGTACATCAAACAACTTATACCGAAAAGATTTTAAAACATTTTTTTTAAAGACAAACTCATTGTTGTTAGATCACTCAATATTGACACTGATCTATTTCATCCCTGCGAAGATCATGAAAATTTTAACAGATCGGAAGTTCTATATTTTAGTGCAATTGAGGTTCTTATGTATCTTATAGATTATACAAGATCTGACATTTCTTTTGCAGTTAATTTGTTGACAAGGTTCAGCTCAGCCCCTACCAAAAGACATTGGAATGGGATCAAACAAATAGTTTGATACCTTCGGGGAATTACTGATTTATAATTATTTTATTCTAACAACTCGAAACAAGATTTGTTTGGTTATACAGATGCAGATTATTTATCCGATCTACATAAAGCTAAATCTCAAACTGGATATGTATTCCTAAATGGAGGCACCGCAATATCATGACGTTCTCAAAACAAACACTTGTTGCAACATCATCAAATCATGCCGAAGTGATTGCATTACATGAAGCTACTCGGGAATGATTTTAGTTAAGATCAATGATACAAATCATTATTGATTCTTGTGGACTAGAACGCTATAAAAGCGTAACAACTATCTATGAAGATAATACAGCTTACATAATACAAATGAAAGAAGAGTATCAAAAATGACAGAACAAAACATAAATGCTGACGAGGCGCTAAAGCTATAAACGGTCTTAACGGTCATAAGTTTGATGGAAAAGAATGGTATATTGGTAAGGCTCAGAAAAAGACTGAAAGGGAATAGGAACTGAAACAACGGTTTGAACAAACCATGAAGGAGACTGTAGACAAATCACGAGGGCCAAACTTGTACATAAAAGATTTAGATGATACAGTTTCAGATGAAAACCTCAGATTTTTCTCATATACTCAAGATATCGTAAAAGACAACCAGATTAAAATGAGATACGTTCAATCAACAACTCTGCTGATCTTTATACCAAAGCACTGCTAACTGCTATTTTCAGAACACACGTTCATAATATTGGCATGAGGCATGTTCAGAAGATGTAACAACTCAGGCGTTGCCTACTTGAGGGGGAGTCAACTTTATGCTGCACTCTTTTTCCCTTAGCTAAAGTTTTATCCCAATGAGTTTTCTTTAGCAAGGTTTTTAACGAGGCAGTACTAGTTATTCTCTAATAAAATTGTCATCCAAGGGGGAGTGTTATAAAATATCTAGATTGTGTTATAAAATATCTAGATTGGATGTTAATTTTATTATTATTATTATATTTCTTGCATAGTAATATTTTATACTATAAATAGACATGTATGGTAACCATTTAAGGTGCACCATTTCTCTTGAAATATCAATATCAATATTTCTTCTCTCCTTCTTCTCTCTTTTTCTCTTTTTGTTCTTATAACCATTAAAGGTAGTTATAAGCCTACTGAATTATAAGAGAGTATACTTTATTTATTAGTTAAAGACCCGCGATTTCACGGGGTTTTTAAAGGGTGAAATCACTTATTAATACCATATTATATTGTATTTGTTATTTTGCTTTGAATTTGATCATCCAAACAATCTAACAATAAAAGATGATCAATATAAAGTTTTTCATAAGAATACTATTTGTAACATATTTATTTTGGCAAATTTTTTTTAATATACAGAAGAATAAAATTATACAAACATAAGATCATACATTTTAGTTGTTTAGTTGCAACTCGTGTTTAATGATAAGATCTGTAGCATATAAAAAATTATTATCATTCATCGATTGACATATCATAAAGTTCGATTACATGACAAACTATTCAATGGTTACTAAGCTACCATAAGTTACATCTTAAAGTGTTTAATAATTACATGTCTAAGCATCAAAATAGAAAGACATTAAATCCATAGATACACCATTCAACATATTCATTAACACTTATGTATAAACTAACGGTAAACCAGCAGAATCAAAAGACTTTGATAGCGACATAAACTATTACACCGGGTGAGTTCCATCTAAGACCATGATGAACCTGCGTTCGTCACGCAAGAACGTAATCAAACACTTGTCGTCCGGAACATACCCATTTATAGTTAAGAACTTTAGCCATCCTTTAGGAACATACTTTTTCTTTGATCTTTTTCCTTGCTTCAAACCCCATATATGAGTTTTGTTGTTCAGATCAAGACACTCATAGTCACAATTACTTTGTACACTCATAGTCACAATTACTTTGTAGTTCAGGTAATATTTGAAACTTTTTGGGCATCCGCTAAATCACATTTATATTTTAATTGTTAAACAGTCCATAAGCACTTGTCAAAAACATGTTCAAAAAAAAAAAGGATTATCAAATGTACTTATGAATGTGATCTATCAATGGTTAAATCATATTTGGTAATGTATGAATGTTGGTAAAATCATATTTGGTCACAAAATGTCAACTTTACCATATATTATGATTAAACCAAATATTTGGTAAAGATTCTCAAATATACTTATGAATGTGATCTATCAATGATTAAATCATATTTGGTAACGTATGGATTAGTGGTTAAAACATAACTTTTAAGACAATAGATTAGTTATTGTATAACTTACCAAAAACAGAAACCTTGGCTTCAACGTTATTGGCATGTATTACCAGTTATAAATCATCATCATGAGGGTAAGTGAGGTGGAAAATTCAACCCGTTTACTTCTAACCGATATAGTTTGCTAAACAAAAAAAGGTCAAACGAATCAAAAATTGAAGGGAATGTATAAAAAAAATAATTCTGGGTCAACTCAACATGACCCGCATTGACCATCGAAACATACATAGAAATTTGTGGTTTGATGGCATAAGTATCGCCACTATATTTAAATGGTATTATGGAGTCCTGATATTTCATGTGGACCTATAAATATGTATTGTGAAGGTTAATGGGATTAGTTTTAGTACAAACTGAGAGCCATCAAAAGCAAAGAAATTAATTACCTTGTGTAAATATTAATAAGTCTATTAATTACCTTATATAAATATTAATAAGTCTAAACCCAGTGTGACCTTGGGATTTTTAGCTTAATATAGCTTAAATTTAAGCTTAAACAAGTACCTAAAGAGGTCAAAAAAGCAAACCTTAGTACCACAATTATGCTACTGCTCGAGCAGAGAAATAATGAAGGGAACATTATCCATATACCTTGAAACAACATAGAAGTCAACCTCTCAATAATGAACAATAGTCAAACTGGTTCAAGTCAGACAAGTCAAACTGTGTACCTTTTTTGCAGCAAGTCTTCTAAGAATAACTTGAGACTACTCACTCCTATATTCGGCTTCTTTCTTGCTTTGTTAGTAGTCGTCCAAGCTTATCCTCCAAACAAGCCACATCTTCCATCTCCGTTAAAGATATAGCCTACAAAATTTGAGAAAATGAGTGATCTCCGGTTATCGTTTCTTCAAATTTACTTAGAGGTGGCAAATCGGGCAAGGGATGAGCACGGCACGTCAAAGAACAGTGTAATTAGGTTAATCCAAAGCACCTTTTCTCTAAAATATAAATGTGAAGGAATTTCAACGTGATCTATTTGACGTAACTACATTTGCCCGGTGGTAATACGAACAATCAAAAAGAACGAATGGGTTAATTTAATCTCTAACGAGTCAACATGGGTGGATATACATAATCTACATTTGCCCACTCCCTCTATTTACTAATAACCTACATATAAATAAGCTTGTATATGAGATTCTTATATCGAAAATCATAATTCCATCAAAAAAGCCCGGAGAAGAAAGAATAAAGAAGACTTTTACACTATTCAAAAAGCCCAAATAGTATATGAAAACAAAGTTACAATCATGAATAAGAATAATTATCATAATACGGCTTACAGAACCCAACACTGATTTATTGTATTTATGTCATTTCTGGACCATGGACAAAAAGAACTTACACTAGCTGCACGTCCAGTAAGCCATCTGGTACTTTTAGCAGTCAACTTCGAAAGCTGAGTGTCAAAAAGGATCAATTCTCAGAAGCCAGTCTAATCACAAATGTGGATGGTAAAATAAATCTTGTTAATAAGAATATTACCTTCTGAAAATGATTAAGATTATTAACAAATCCTGCATTGTAAACCCTAAACCCTAAATCCAAAACCCTAACCTAAACCCTAAATCCAAAACCCTAACCTAAACCCTAAATCCTAAATCTAAACCCAAAAACCTAAACCTAACCTCTAAACCCTAAACCCTAAATCTAAACCCTAAACCCTAAACCCTAAACCCTAAAATATAAACCCTAAACCATAAGCCCTAAAATATAAACCCTAGAATCTAAACCCCAAACCCTAAACCCTAAATCTAAACCCTAAACTCTAACCTAAACCCTAAACCTAAACCCTATAATATAAACCCTAAACCCTGTATTATAACCTAAACCCAGATCGAATGAGTCTTTTAATAGTAATAAACTAATAATGCATCCATCTTATGGTACGGACATTAAATGTAGCAATAACTTATCTAGCTATGGTAAGATTGGAAAATCAATCAATGTCGGTTTTATATATCACTTTGATTGTTATGTTAAACAAAAGATGGTCATGATAAATCCATAGTACCGAACTGGGCTCAAGATTGGTAATAACAACCTATAACCCAAACCCACCCATAATGACATGACCAAATACTTGAGGAATCTTTCTATCAACTATAAGCCTGCATCTAGAGGAAGTTTTTATACATAAAAAATGGGGTAAAAACTCGATCTAGCATTGTGGCAACACCAAGTATTACCTTTGCATAGGATCTGGATCACCATTGAATATACATCAAGTCATTACAGTAAAGAAAATGCTGAAAAGATATTCAATCAACTTTAAATAAAAAAGAAACAACTTTTTTAGTAATTAATTACTACGATCATCAATCTTTTGATTTTGATCAATTAGAAACCATACTTTCACTTTCTTTAACGAATCCATCTCCGGTCCAGTCTTTATCAGACTGCAATCCTTTCTTGATGGCTCGTCAAGTATGTTCAAGATTTATAAAACCAAACAAACTTCTCATATTTCAATATATTCCAACTATGTAATATATATAAAAATAAGTAAATGCATACTAAACTATATCCAATATGAGTAAAAATAAGCAGAGTCAACGACTTAAGAGATGGAACATGCTATGAGTATTTGATTGGATAATTCTAAATTGGTAGCATGACATGATTATAAAAGCCTCTACATTATAACTAATAACAGAAAATTACGAACCCTAATATTAATAACAGAACAATCGCTAACTTGAAGATAAGTTTGTAACTCGACCATATGAAAACTTGTAACAACTAAATCGATAATTAGCTACGATATATCAGAAACCTTAATTTTAAGTTGGGAATATAAAAGTATGTACCGTGAAAATTGAAATACATTCCTCGATGATATATGACTTAGCTTGTTTCTTCATGTGCACATTTCCAAATCAAGTTAGATCCTCAAACCCTATTACAAATGATAGAATTCGTGGTTCGAAAATACTCTGTTGTATCTAGGGTTTGCAATTTTGTAATTGGAAAAAAGTTCTTACGGGGGAGTAATTGATTCGATTTAGTTAGATGGAAGGGTAGTATCGGGATAAAGAGGAAGGATTTTTTATTTATTAGCTAATCTTTCTAGTGGATGTTTAATGATTGTATTAAGAGGTATTGTAATATAATTTTGTAATTTAACGGTGATTAAGGAAGTTTTGAAAACATTTATTAGTTAATCGAGACTCTCTTTTAATGTATATAGTGATATAGTGATAGTGATTATTATTATTATTATTATTATTATTATTATTATTATTATTACAACAACAACAACAAAACCCAATACCACCCGTAAGGGGGAGGTGAGATGTAGACAATTCTTCCCCTATCCGAGAATAAAGACAAGTCATTTCTCCACCCAGAGTGAAACACTCTCAAAAGTAGAGAAAGTCATCCCTCTCTGTATTCGACGGATATAGAGATTGCTTCCGAGTGGTCCTCCGACCAAAAAGTATGAAATGTTTTTTAAAAAATAAAATAAAATTGAGCCGCCATGAAAATGGTAAAATCAAATTTCCACGGGTTTTTAAATCCTGCTTGAAATTTACTTTAGGCTCTAAGAGTCAGTCAAGTCGTCAATAAATCGACGCTTGCTATCGACTCCTAGAGCCGTTTATTATTATTATTATTATTATTATTATTATTATTATTATTATTATTATTATTATTATTATTTCTCAATACTTTGGAGACGATACGCGTAACATAACTAATACGTAAAATAAGTTTATTAATTAATAAATACTGTATTTAATATTAAATATAAATTTAAATGCAAATATTTAACAAGATATTAGTAGAATCATACTTATTTATAACTTATATATATATATATATATATATATATATATATATATATATATATATATATATATATATATATATATATATATATATATATATATATATATATATATATTTTTTGGTAAGCGAGGAAACCCTCCTATGAACGAGCATATCAGCTCCCCATAAAACATCGGATAATCAAGCCCCCCGAACGCGAGACCTGATATCAGGTGAATTGCACATTATAAAAATATTCATTTTACCTCAACATAAAAATATTCAATTTTAAGCCCATTTGATTCCAAATTTTAACCCAGTTAACAAAAAACTTAACTGCTTATTCTTCAAGATATATTCCTCTTCACTTTTCAAAAACCTTATACGAAAATTCCTTCATTAAATACCAAGGTTGCAAAAGACGTAAGACGGGGTCGAGACGGTCGGGTCCTAAAAAGAGCGAGACGTTCAACACGGGGTCGAGACGGGGGGTCGAGACGGACGTTGACAAAAGTTGACTTTTAAATATATTAGTATATAAATGTATATATGAGTACGTATTTTAAATTCAAAAACTTTAATTGACTAATTTATACCCATAATCGTTATCACCGTTAATATAATACAGAAAATTCAAACTAAAATACGATAAATTTGACCGATTTTATCGACTTTCTGACTTTTTCGAATTTTGAGAGACTTTGACATGTTTTTTTTCAACTTTAACCCGAATTTTGACCGTTGACTGTCATATTAGACGGTTTTTCTTCGAGACGGGACGGGCTAGTTACCAAACCGTCGCAACGGCTCTAAACGGGGTGTTTTGCAACATTGTTAAATACTTATCCACAATTAAATCTTCACACACCAAATTAAAAAAAAAAAGGATAGTGATATTTCCAAATTTATTTTTGATAGATCCAAATAAATGTACTAATATGCCCTTAAATGATAACTTAAACAAATTGTATGCTTGAATTTATTTGAGGGCATTTTAGAAAGATAACACTAAATTGAGTTGGATTTATCAAATATAAGTTTGGAAATATCATCACCAAAAAAAAAAAATGGGAGTAAAGCATGTCGAGCAGGCGAAGTAGGGCAACATGTGACGGGAGTGGTGGCGACACGTCGCGGATTGAAACCGATGGAGTTAACAGCCTTGCCTCGCTCCACATGCTCTAATAACTCGTAAAAACAACTACCCATGTTTTATACTTTCATTACTTACTCATACATAGTTTAATTTGTGTACGGTACATACACATGATCATTGAAGGATCTGTCGTGTAGTATTGACATTACAACTTACAAGTTTCATCATTGCAATAGTAAGCTGATTTTTGTGATTTTCAGCATAATTTGTTTTCTCCAACACACCACACATCCGTACCGGCCTGTACTTTTTTTTTTTTTTATTCTTTTTGAAAAGCCAAATAATTTTATTAATCTATAATTCTATAATAATTATTACAACGAAGAACTATTAGCTCAAATATACGGACTCGAAATACATGGGCGATGAATAAGATTACAACGAGCTGAATTATACAGACTTGAAGTACCAATATGGACACACAAAATTATGGAAGGAATCAAGTTTTAAGAAAAAAGTACAATTTCTCAAATTTCCTTACGGCATGGATTTACCTTGTAATGACAAGATAAGTATGATTAAGGGGCAGTGCTATTTAAATAGCGACAAAACACCGTCACTATACTCAATTGGTCCAACGCCACATGGAGCCTTAAGAATTGAACAAAAAACCTTTAGTGAACCTATTCTTTTTTTCGTGTTTTCTGCCACATCATAGATTTTTGGTGTCGTTAACAAAGTTTGCCAATCCATTTTATGATTTTTCCAACAACAATTTATCCACTCGAAGCATTTAGATTGGATCTCAGAAATTAAAGATGGAATAGTGGATTTATGTTTCCCAAAAACCCGTTCGTTTCGGTTTTTCCAAAGGTAGTAACTCGTGACCCATCTAACGGCTTGCCAAATAGAAATACCACCTTTTCTCTTGAGGTTTGGGTTCGAGCCGGATGCTATATCAGTGGGGTTTGAGATGTGAAAATTGTCAAGAGACCACCACTTCCAGATTCTTTCCCTTGTGTCACTGGCGAATTTGCACGAAATAAGGATGTGGTGCAAGGTTTCTAATCCATCGTCGCAAATCAGGCAACGTGTTCAATCAATCAACCTGTACATTTATATATATATATATATATATATATATATATATATATATATATATATATATATATATATATATATATATATATATATATATATATATATACTCCGTCCTCTCACAAAAACTAAAAACTATTGATTTTAGCGTGTTTTTTGTTTCAACTTTAATTTTCAATATTTTTATTTGTGTTATATAATATTTGATGAAAGTTATAATGATAAAAATATTTATAAAGCTCAATGCATTAATATAATTTTAATCAAATATTATATAGCACAAAAGAAAAATATTTAAAGTTAAAAGTAAAAAAGAAAGTCCTTAAAAGTCAAAAACACTTATGATGAGACAGAAGGAGTATCTTTCAACTCAATAGTCAATATAGTATTAAAAGGTAATGTATATTTATTTCGATATATACGTAGTAACACTTATATTCAACTTATATGATTGTTACTTATATAAACCAGTAAATATAGATTGAGTATAATTTTTTAACAAAACATAATTTGATATAAGTTAAATAAATTTGTGTCCCACTTTCTCACTTAGATAAAAAAAAAAAAAAAGTAATAAAGATAACATTGTTACAGCTATAAAGATTCTTCACCACGCACCAAAAGCTTCCAGTGATAGCTTCAATCGCACCGACAAAATTTTCCTACAGATCATGCCGCGTTAATAGCGTGATGCTCCTATGCTGCTCCAAAATGCCTTGTTAATGGTACTCCAAGCCCACGTATTTTGTTTTATATGTATGATATACATCTGAGTTTATAAAGTTAAATGAGATTTTCTATGATTTTTAATTAAGCGAAAAAGGATAATTAACGATGAACATGAAATCTAATGATGATTTTACATTTCATGTTTAAACACTAGATCAGACTGTGACATTAGTGAATGAGTCTATGGGATCCGATGATTTGAAATTCGTTGATTGTGATTCAACCGAGTAAGTGAGTTAGAGTAGATGGGTACTACTGTTTAGATTGTAAACTAAACTAGAAGATAAAGGTTGTGATAAGAACTTGTGACTTCTGTGATTATGACTGAGAAGATTTCGATGGCAGAATCTCTTTAAGGGGGTAGATTTGTAACATTCTCGAATTGGGTGCAAGTGTGACTGCAAGTGTGAGCGCATTCATAGTGTTGGGGGAGAAAATGTGAGTTAACATGAGATTATGCTTAATGACTATACTAATTTTAACCCATAACAATAAGTGTTTTGATGATGACATATGCACATAGTTAAAGGTGATGGTAGACATCTTCACATAAATCATCAAGTTCACTAATTCACACTTGATCTAGCAAAACACCAAAAACCAAAGAAAGTCTAAAATGAAAAACAAGGAACACGACTAAACTACGGTAGATCGTAGGTCAGATCGTGGAGACCTGCACCCAGATTTACGAAATCAGGGATGCATGGTCGACTCCACGGCTGACCGTGGGTCGACCGCTGAAACCTTCTTTTCGGATTTTGATCGAAAAATGTTTGACCACTTCCGGGCATCTATAATTTATGAAACCTGTTCAAACATGCTTAGGATAGTTGTCTCCTTCATTCTCAAAGGAGTTTTGATCACTAAAATACTAATCTTCGTTAATCACACCTAATGACACCTTAATGACGATTAAGCCTAGATTAAGGAAAACACATAAGTGTTTTAGGAAAACATGTAAATCTAAAATATATCTAGACATTCTTAGGATGGTCACCAAGTTCCAACCAAGAGTTGCTCTTTCCTTGTACATGTGTTGGATATTAATGTATGTTTATACATTAATCTTGCAAATGCCACTTTGCAAGTAAAACTTACTTAGTCTTAGTTTAATGCTATGTTATCACTATATGCTTAATTCTAAGATTACTTAATTATCTCTTGCTAGTCATTACATAAATATTACTTGACTACTTGTTATTAGTACATGTGTATTACTTGGCTATTTGACTAAGTGCTAAATGATAAGTAGTAAGTTAATATGTATATGTATCAAACTTGTCTTGCTATTTGTTACAAGATGGAACTAGTATTTAGACTACTTCAATATATGCATGTGTTACTTAATTGTAAAATGTCATAATCTGGTAAACTTAAAAGACAATGAAATATTAACACATATAGGTTTGCTTAAGTCTAAAATTAAGTTTATGAATAAGTTTAACTTGATTAACTTGATGTCTTGTAACATGCTTAATTGTTACTACATGCTTAATTTGTCAAGACATCATTAACACACTTAATTAATTACAAACAAGTTCAAATTTGAATACTAGCATGCTTTGTGATTAAAGTGGGGTTGTGTCATTAATGACATGTTGACCAACCAATAGAGGTTTAGCAAATTTGTTAAATACAAATAAAGGATTATGACAAAACTGAGATTGCCTCAAATGATTATCATGTCTTGTATCTAAGAATGTTAGACTTTCTACTTTGGACATGATAAGTCACTATCAAAGCAATTCATCCAAGGTAAATAGACATTTAATGCATATAGTACTTGTATAGGATGTTGGTTATCTTTTGCAGGTGTTAAATGAAGTAAGTGTCCAAAGAGTGATGTCCAAAACTGATTCAAACGGCTATACAACGGATATATGTTTTGTACTGGAGCACGTGCAGTCGACCCATGGTCAATTGTGATGACCCATCCAAATCCATTTGGACGAATACATCATTCATTAATTTCATAGTGAGGTTTTGACCTCTATATGATACGTTTTGTAAACATTGCATTCTTTTGAAAAGGCACACCATAAATGAAAATATAAATCCAATGTTTTCGACATCTGATAATTTCTACGTATAGACAATTACCGTATATAATAGTTTTTAGCAATACATCCGTTGACAATACAGTCAAATAAGATACATGGTGATGATTTTTTGAATGCAAAGTTTTCTCGAATAAAGCATGTACGACTCCATGCACATAGCTTGTATAACGTATAAGCAAACAGCGAAAGACTTCTAGGAACCTGAGAATAAACACGCTTAAAAGTGTCAACACAAAGGTTGGTGAGTTCATAGTTTTAATGTTGCGCATAAACTGTATATAAAGGTGGATCATAAGATTTCAGTTGTTTCATCCAGAAACGTTTATCAAAATATTCTACAAGATTGAGCACCCTTGTAACTAAACTTTAACGTATATATAATAAGTACCCCTGTTTTAACATACATGCAACCAACATGTACAATACACGCAATCCAAAGTGTACTAAACTCAAATAGCATACGTCTGTTTTATAGTTCAGGCTAGGGTTTCTATACCTGGAACAGACGGAGATGTCAATATAACAACCCTCACATTTCCATACTTGAATTGACTAATTTGCCCTAGGGTTGTTATCCATACTTAATGTATGATTAAATTCGACGTTGATTAAATATTTATTTTTTTGTCGACACGTTTTGTTAACTAAAGTTTACACTAATTATATAAAATAACTTAGTTAATATCAATATTAATGTGTATTATATTTAAAACTATATGTAACATAATTATTAATTAAATGATAAGTTATTTTAATCATTATTTATATTTTTAGCTTATAAAAAAAATAAATAAGATTTTTTTTATAAATTAAATAATGAGCCCATGAATTTTGATTAAATATTTTTAAAAACAAAAACTTATTAAAAAATTTTTTAACATGTTTTTATTTTTTTTGTCAAAATTGGCACCTTTATTTTATTTTATTTTTTTTCTTTTCACCAACCATTTTTACCTATAAATACATGGCTCATCATACATTTTTTCTTGCCAAAAACAAAAACTTAAGTTATTCTCTCAAAACCTTGAAGAAAATTTGAGGTACTCTCTATTTTTATTATTTTTTTAATATTATCGATTATATTTATATTTATTGTATATTCTTTGTAAAATTCGAAATTAATTATGTTTATATGTTATAATTAGTATTATAAGTATTATGATGTATAAAAATAATTTTGGTAATTTATGGAATATTATTTATAATTAAATACGAATTATGTAGTATTTAAACGTAAAAACAATGTAAAATTCGTAATAAATATTTTTAACCAAAAATAAAATATATATAATTTTTTCTGAGTTTATAAAACTTATATAGATCTGTAAAAATTATAAAAATAATTACTTGGGTCGAATTGGTAATCATTATATAATTAAACTCTATTATTATGTAATTAGAAGGTAAATTAAGAATAAATATAAAATAATAAAAACTATTTTTTAAATATTTTTTCTACAGGTTATTAGACTGATAGAAACTTATAAAAATTATAAAAATAATTTTTTGGGTTTATTTAATAATTATGTATAATTAAACTTATTTTGTGAATAAATCAAGGGTAAAACCAAAAATAAATACAAAAATATAATAAAAACACTTTCTTAAATTTTTCTACTAATCTATATGATTAACTAAGACTATAAAAATTATGTATATAATTTTTAAATATTTAATTAATTATTTAGACATTTTTTTGGATAATGTTCGATTAATAAAACACTATTATTTTTGAAGTAATTTAGGTATTTATTTAAAGGTAATTATATTTAATATATATAAGACATACTAAGGTATAATAACTAAATATTAAATAATATTTAGGTTATGTTATCATTATTAAGTACATTAATAATTCGTTGTGTGTATACACCTATAACGCGAAGGTAATAATTAAAGATATCGTACAAAGACTACAAACATCACCGCTACTTGTGGCCTAGAGTGATCTTTGTTACTATTATGGGACGCTTGTGAATCTCGAATGCCAAGACTTAGATTCTGGTCAAGAGATCCTGGGCCGCTCGGTAACAACAGATCATTCGAGTGACTTGCATGTTAGCAATAAAGTTTGGGCGAGATTGTACAATGTCTTTGTTGAGGATTATAACCCGAACATTCTTAAACTAGAAGCTTACTATAAGTGGAATCTTTCCATAAATAGTAGGTTTCCAAAAATAGAAACTTTTGAGAAATAGGAACTTTTCTCGAAAACCGTCACTGTTAATATAGTTGCTATATTAATAAACAAACTTTATGTCTGTTAGACATTAACTAATCAAAGATTATATCTCTAGGTTAAGATCTCCGATCACTTACTCCGTTCATTCTTCTTTGCGTGGAATAACTTACTTGCTACTAAGGTGAACTTCATAGCCCCACTTTTTACTATTTCATAACTGTTTTACAACTTTAGGGTGAGACACATGCTTGCTTTTAAACTGTTTTACGCTTAGACACAAGTACTCAACTGTTAACTATGCTGTCTTGCTTTGATTAATGCTAAATTCCTACCGTAATATCGTTAATTGCTACTTATAAATGCAAACTTAATTATTGTGAGTAGGCCTATTGAGAGTAGCGTCTCTAACCATTCGACCGTTGGTCTTTGGTTACATAATAATGATTCCACGACACTGACAGTACAAGGTGTCATAGGGTAAATTGTTTAGTAGCGATATTACAAACTGCAGCAACACCTTTAGATTGATATATCTATATTGATCAACTTTAAACTAAATCTTGTGGTCTAAAACTTTGGATATTATTTATAAACCTGTGAATTTCACTCAACCTTTTTGGTTGACACTTTAAGCATGTTTTGTCTCAGGTGATGATTGAGCTAGCTGTTTGCAACTTTGTGATGATAGATTTGATGCTTGCATGGAGTCCACATCGCATATTATATTTTAGTTCATAAACATTTATTTTACATTTTAATAATAATGTAAACATTTATTACTGCTTCTGCTATTTTATTAAAAAAGGTTTTATTTAAAAAGTCTCATATAGAGTTGTTCTCGTTTATACAACTGTGTTATGATATGATTGGTCACAATTACCCCTGGTCCATTTTGGGGGTGTGACAGATTGGTATCAGAGCCAGGTTTGTTGTAGAGAACCAAGATTGCATATTATGTGTGTCTTATACAATTAGGTACCATAGCAATGTAGGACTACAACTTTCCTTGACTATAGTGCCTTTAATTGTTGCCTATAGTTGTTAAATGCTACACTATACCTTAGGAACTTTACTTATTGAATTATTTAATCTTTCTTAGAATGCTGAGCCAATCTAAGAACTCTGCTAACTCTTTTAAGTACTCTCCAATTACGCCACCGCATTTAAATGCGACACCATGAATTCTGAAATTCTTGACATTCCTATGTCATCTATCATAGTTTTGTGTATTACGTATGTATTACATGAAATGCTATCCATGACTTATGAAATTTCTATGTTTGTTACTACTCATACTCAAACGTATATAACCTCCCTGTTATATTACGTACATATGTGCCTTTATGCCTTTGTGCATTGGTTTGCGAACCGGAAAATGTCATTATTGACTCATAAAGATTCTCGATAACTCAAAGACGTTATAATGTCATCACTATTCATATTCATTACTTTTAAATTTTTTATTTTCTCGTTATTTTTGATCATTGAACTTTCTTGATGGGTGGCGTCTACGAAACTCTAGAATGGAAGGGTTTGGATTACCGATTTAAATGATCCTATAGCTCAAGCCCCTAGACCTGAATAGGCCATTACGAATTGAAAGTCTTTAATCGAAAGTTTATCTGATTACATACTTATCATATTTAATCTAGACACGTCATACTGCAATTATTGCTTAAATGGAGTATAGACAAATCATATCTTATCATATCTATCCCAATAGACTTTGTCTAACATTTTTCCTAAATTTCCTCCGTAAATTACGGAATCTCTTTGCTATATATACGTATTCGAGGAGACGGAGATATCATTAAGTATTCAACACCCATCTCATATCGAAACCCCTTTATTCGATCATATAATATGGATTTCTCACTTGATTCCTCGAACTCCGCTCCAATGGCAGCGTAACCGGAATGAACCAACAAATTATTCTTCATCTTTTCTGGATGAATTGGGGGTGGGTTCACATTCTACTTAATCAATGGAGACAAGAAGAAGGTGATCCCTTCCACCCACCAAATTGTCCTATTGGCGAAGAACCTGAAGCACTTACCGGCGAACCAATCCGAAACACCATTTTCACCCTCATTTCCAGCATATCCCGCCACGAGTATATAATATCTAGAATTCTAGATCTTATTCATCCCCTTGTTCCAACCGCCAATTATCCCGGAGTAATAGAAGAAGTCAACGAGCTTCGCGCTCGAGTAGTGGCTTTGGAGAATATGGTGCAAAATTTACGAGCACCAGCAGCATCACAAGCATCAACACCAATAGTACCATTACCACCGCCAACAACAACATCCGCATCACATGTCTCAACATCACACTCGGTACCTCGAACATCAACATCATACGCCCCATAGATACCAAGGAATACCAACAATAATTGTGATGACCCGGGAATTTCCAACCAAATTTAAACTTAATTTTTATATGATTTCGACACGATGAGCAAAGTCTGTAATGTTGAGTAACAAAGTTTGTAAACTATATTCATAATATCATTTGACCTTTGACTATGATCGACGATTCACGAACAGTTGAGTATATATAAAAAAAAATGTATATATATATATATATATATATATATATATATATATCCTAGAAAATATTAAATAATTAATAAAAGTTATTGTATGTTATGTTGTATTAATAATAAATATTACATAAGTAATAATATACGTAATACAAATATAATTATAATTATTACAATAATATTGTTATTACTTTTAATATTAAAGTTAATACTAATAGTATTAATATTACTTTAATTATAAATATATAAAATCTATAAATATGAGTTTGATATATATACTAACAGTTATAGCATTATTATTACTAATATTATTATTATAATTAATAATATTAGTATCATTAAAATTAATATTATTAATTAATATTAATATCAGTATTATAAATATTTATTATAAAACTATTAAAATTTCTATTACCATTATTAATATCAGTATTATTATTAGTATTATTGTCACACCCCCAAATTAGTGCCTAGGGTATTTGTGACTAATTATATCAAATCACAGTTGTATATACGAGAACGACTCTATATGAGACGTTTTGAATAAAAGATTTATTAATAAAACAGCGGAAGCATTAAAAGTTTTACATCAAATTTAAACTGAAATAATAATAATAGTCTTAATGCAAAGTAAATGTAATGAAATGAAGACTCCATGTAGCAGCATTCAATTCATCAGGTAGCAATCATGGCAATCATCTTATTCGTCACCTGAGACAAAACATGCTTAAAGTGTCAACCAAAAAGGTTGGTGAGTTCATTAGTTTATCAAAATCAATCATTTCCGTTATAATAATAGGCCACAAGATTTCAGTTTCATAAATATCCGTACACTAGCAAGTGTATAAAAGCATTCTATAAGTTGTAGGCACCCGGTAACAAGCCTTAACGTTCATGTTTTACCCTCTGAAGTACACCAGATCAGGTGTGTTTAAAATAACCTCGAAGTACTAAAGCATCCCATAGTCAGGATGGGGTTTGTCAGACCCAATAGATCTATCTTTAGGATTCGCGCCTACCGTACATAGACAAGTAGTTTAATGTTACCAAGCTAAGGGTATATTTCTGGTTTAAACCCACATAGAATTAGTTTTAGTACTTGTGCCTATTTCGTAAAACATTTATAAATCAGCGCATGTATTCTCAGCCCAAAAATATATATAAAAAGGGAGCAAATGAAACTCACCTTAAATAGCAGTTGAAGTATTCCACGCAAGAAAGGAAAGTAAAGCAAGTAAGTGATCGAGATATCAACTAGAAGTAGTTCTTTAAGAGAGAAATGAGAGATTAAGGTGTAAGTTTGAAATGAGAAATGTATGTGGTATTTATAGTTGAAAATGTTAGATAAAAAAAATTAAAATAAAATAAGTAAATCTTAAAAGTTAAAATAAGAAAAATTATTTTGTATTTTTATTAAAAGTAAATCTTAAAAGTTAAAATAAGAAAAAGTAGTTTGTATTTTTATTAAAAGTAAAATCTTAAAAGTTAAAATAAGAAAAAGTAGTTTGTATTTTTATTAAAAGTAAAATCTTAAAAGTTAAAATAAGAAAAAAGTATTTTGTATTTTTATTAAAAGTAAAATCTTAAAAGTTAAAATAAGAAAAAGTAGTTTGTATTTTTATTAAAAGTAAAATCTTAAAAGTTAAAATAAGAAAAAGTATTTTGTATTTTTATTAAAAGTAAATCTTAAAAGTTAAAATAAGAAAAAATAGTTTGTATTTTTATTAAAAGTAAAATCATGAAAGTTAAAATAAGAAAAAGTAGTTTGTATTTTTATTAAAAGTAAAATCTTAAAAGTTAAAATAAAAAAAGTATTTTGTATTTTTATTAAAAGTAAATCTTAAAAGTTAAAATAAGAAAAAGTAGTTTGTATTTTTATTAAAAGTAAATCTTAAAAGTTAAAATAATAAAAAGTAGTTTGTATTTTTATTAAAAGTAAATCTTAAAAGTTAAAATAAGAAAAAGTAGTTTGTATTTTTATTAAAAGTAAATCTTAAAATAAAAGTAGTTTGTATTTTTATTAAAAGTAAATCTTAAAAGAAAAAGTAGTTTGTATTTTTGTATTTATTTATTAAAAGTAGATATAGTTTTGATTTTTTTTTTGTATAAAATTCTAAAAAAAAAATTTGTTTAATATATTTCTAAGAACATTTAACATTTTATTTCTATATTTGTTTAATTATTAAATACGAATTTTATATAAAAATTATTATTATATTTAGTTTTTATAAAAATTAAAATTTATGATTATTAATTTATAGTTTTTATTAGTTTTATAAATGTTATAATATTATGTATTATTTAGTTAATTATATATTCTATTAACTAAATAACAAAAGTAATATAAATATTATATATATATTCATTGATGTAATTATGTTATATTATATATCATAATCTTATTTATAATATTTATAATTATATTATTTATTTTAAGCGTACGTTTATTCGGTCAACGTTAAATTTATTCGTATATAACAACTCTAGGTATTTTAGTAAAATCGGAAGTCGAAAAGTGAGGGTTGTTATAGTACCTACCCGTTAAAAGAAATTTCGTCCCGAAATTTAGTTTTTGCCATCAATCAGCGTTGTTCGTACCTAAACGAGGATATTTACGTTTTATCTGGTCTTCACGTTCCCAGGTAGGTTCGGGGCCTTTCGTGAATTCCAACGGATAGAATATTGTTCTGTTTCATGCATTTAAGTAATACGAACCCTAATTTCTTACAGGTTCTTCTATAAAGTGCATTTTATCATTAATGCGGAGGTTATCTAAAGGATTAATAAGAGTGTCATTTGACTAGGTTATCCTCAAAAGGGATGATGGTGTTATACGAGCATTTTAGTAAACTGAACACATGAAATGTGTTATGAATAGTATTGAGCTTATTTAAAACTTTGAGTGTTTATGTCACAATATTAGGGTAGAAAAAAAACAGAGAGTAGTTCATGAAAATTATAGTCATGAAGTTTGATAGAGATCATCATTGTTTACAACAAGAATATTGTAATGATGAATATAAGTTGAAAAAATAAAGTTTTATCACTACTGAATAATATGGATAAAACGATTTTATTATAGGAAGCGTATAAATGAAGCTATTGTAAAAGAGTGAATGGGAAATTAAATGTTCGCCTTAACTTTTGACGTAGTCACGATTGATTTTTGGAATTCAAGGGATTAAAGGAAATCTTCGTAATCCATAAGATTTGATTCTTCGGTAATTAAGGAATTTGAAATTTTCTTTGATTAAATGAGGTGAATTGCTTCAATTGCCGTGTTTGGAATTTTGCTATAAATTAGCTTCTTCCGTTTCATTATCTTCACCACTTCTATACTTTCTTCCTCAATTCATACTTCCAAAGATTGTGAGAATGCTCCATCCAGTTCTTATCCTGGATATTTTTTTGACTATCATTTCAGTCATTCTTCTTTTTCATTTACCACTAGAGGAATTTGTTTTCTTCTACTATTACCTTGGGGTTATAGTGTTTTTAATTCTCCCATGTCTTTACGTTGCAATACGTATTGATATACACGGTTTGTAATTTCGGTATCGTTATCGGGCTACATATTTTCCCTTATATGTCGGAGCTCTTTGCCTTTTTATTCTCCTCTCGACTCTAAGTAAAGCGAGTAATGGTCCAGAATTTGTAGGTATGAAGTTTCAAATGGACCTACTGTTCTAAGCGTAATATCACGATTTGATTTGGTAAATTACCAGAATTACTGAGGATAGAACTATCAAGAATATATTTGCTTGATATGTTCAGAGATTAAGTAGAATGTAAGAGTCGTGTAACATGGCAAATGATGATTATAAAGTCTATGAATCATCATCTTCCATTAAAAATTTAGCATGACTTACTGTAATATAATCATGTTGGCCTGACGTCATTATATTATACTAACTCATGCTTCAATTCTCAACACTACTTCAAATCATTCAAAATTTGAATTTAAATTTTACGGAATATAGAAACTTAAACAGTTTTCCTTTATGATGTAATAAAGATATTGCAAAGAGATAATTAATTGCGGACAAGAATCGTTATGAAGATATCTTTAGAAATATCTAGGATATTTATAACGAAAGATATGATGATATTTTAGAATTTCTAAAATCGATGGATAATGAAGAAATTCTTCTGTAAGGATTTAGAATGCGTAAAAAGATCTTCTGTGATTTCCTTCAGAAATCGAATCATCTAGATTCTTTGGTTATAGGTTTAGTCCTTGGGATTTGTCCTTGGTCTCCTTCATGTTTTGCTCAATCCGTCTTTCAATACCAGATATTCTTTTGAGCTTTTCCAACACACAATTCTTTATTATCAAGCTTCTGGTCATTAAGGCCATCTACAGCTTTTGCTGCTTCATCAGCATTCTCAAGGTTAACTGATCTGAATCATTGATTATCAATCTGATATGTTTTCAAGGATTTTGAAGAATGTACAATGTAATATATTAATGTGAATGTTAGATATTTCTTGGGTATTACCTACCCGTTAAAATATTTTCACAATTAACAGTTTGTACAAAAGAATTTTTAAATACAATCTTTATGAAAATATACATACATATATATTTTCTTCAGATGTAATTATGGATTTAATAAGTTAATATAATATTAAACTCATTTGATTTACGGTTGAAACGAGAATAAATAATCTCCAAAACTTTAGAGATTACATAATCGTCGCGGAATATTTCTTTAATGAAGTTATGAATCAATACTTCATCGTTCATTGTTATTAATATACCTCAGTAAATGATGTTGATGCTCGTGGATTTCTTGTGAAATTCATAAGGCACAAATGATGTTTTCGAGAAATTTTCGAGTACATCGAAAAATAGGAGTGTAAAATCACACATGCATTTGAATAATACACTTAGTTTATTATGAAATGGAGTTTATTGTACTGAAGCAGTGATTAATGATTGTTAAGTCATTAACGAAGGATGTACATCATAGCGTATTAGTGATATGAATTAACCAAGTAGTACATACTAGTTAAGATTCACACGTAATAGTTTAGTACGAAAAGATTTATTATTGTTCCAAACCATATATATATATAAAGTATACATATATAATTCTTCAGGAAGAATGAGTCAATACATCTTAACTCATTATTACTAATATTCCTTAGTATCTATGGGCGTATGATGTCGATGTTTGAGGTACCGATTATGATGTTGAGACGTGGGATGCTGATGTTGTTATTGGTGAAGCTGATGCTGTTGGTGGTGATGCTGATAGTATTGGTGGTGCTGGTGCTGGTGCTGCTGTTGGTGCTGCTTGTGGTACTTGGTTAGTAAGTGTGAGCCTAGCTACCAAATCGCGCACTATTTCCTCCAGGGTTTCTACTTTACGCTCGAGTCTATGGATTTGTTCTACCCATTCCTCTGTAAGGTTTGTCAATTCTTGATATTTAGTTCGAAGTCTTCTAACTTCTTCTAATAACCCTTTCTGGTTAGAATTCGAGAGTAGAGGACGAATATTGTCGTTGGTTACATCGAGTCGACCTTCGAGGCGGAAAATCCTTGCGAAAAGAGTGAAAACGGTATTGCGAACAGGTTCGCCAGTAAGAGGATCGAGTACTCCGATGTTTGGTGGTAAGTTTGGCTCGTGATAAGGAGTACCTTCTTCATTTCTCCATAGGGTGAGTATTTCGCGAACCCATCCCCATTTTCTAAAGAAATCACGGTAATTGATCGGTGGGTGTGCTCCTGTCACGCTATCTTTGGAGCTAGAAGAACTTGAGGAATTAGGTGAGAAATCCATATTATGTGTTTGGAATAGGGTTTGATATGAAATGGGTGTTGAATATTGAATGATATATTCATCTCCTTGAATACGTATATATAGCAGAAAGATTTCCGTAATTTACGGAGGAAATTTAGGAAAAGTGTTAGACAAGGTCTATTGGGAATAGATATGCTAAGATATGATTTGTCTATACTCTAATAATGGCAGTATGACGTGTCGAGATTATAAAATGATAAGTATGTAATCTAATAATCTTTCGATTAAAGACTTTCAATTCGTATACTGTGATAACCCAATGACATTTCCCGGTTCGCAAACCGATGCATAAAGGCATAAGGCATATAGGTACGTGATATAATAGGGAGTTATATACGTTTGAGTATGAATTATAGGAGTTTCAAAAATCTTGGATAATATTTCATGTAATACATATGTAATACACAAAACCAGGATAGATGACTAAGTGAGTTGTTCTTAATAAGTTCACCACTTATTAAGTGCGTAAGTGACTAAGTGTTGTATGATCACTATAGTCAGGTTTGATATTGTGCACCATACCCAAACATCTATGCCACTGCCGAGTCACTTGAATGATCAATTGTTACCGGTTGGCCCAGGAATTCTCGACCAAAATCTAAGTTTGGCATTCGAAATCCACAAGCGTTCCATAGTGGTACCAAGGATCACCCTAGGCCTTAAGTAGCGTTGACGTTCGAGTAATTTCACATTATCGTGTATGTTATAATCTTAAGATTTAAGTATAGTTTCTAAGGTATAGTGTAGCATTTATCAATTAAAGGCAACAATTAAAGGCACTATGGATCAAGGAAAGTTGTAGTCCTACATTGCTAAGGTACCTAATTGTATAAGGCACACATAAAATGCAATCCTGGTTCTCTACAACAACCTGCTCTGATACCAATCTGTCACACCCCCAAATTAGGGCCTAGGGTATTTGTGACTAATTATATCAAATCACAGTTGTATATACGAGAACGACTCTATATGAGACGTTTTGAATAAAAGATTTATTAATAAAACAGCGGAAGCATTAAAAGTTTTACATCAAATTTAAACTGAAATAATAATAATAGTCTTAATGCAAAGTAAATGTAATGAAATGAAGACTCCATGTAGCAGCATTCAATTCATCAGGTAGCAATCATGGCAATCATCTTATTCGTCACCTGAGACAAAACATGCTTAAAGTGTCAACCAAAAAGGTTGGTGAGTTCATTAGTTTATCAAAATCAATCATTTCCGTTATAATAATAGGCCACAAGATTTCAGTTTCATAAATATCCGTACACTAGCAAGTGTATAAAAGCATTCTATAAGTTGTAGGCACCCGGTAACAAGCCTTAACGTTCATGTTTTACCCTCTGAAGTACACCAGATCAGGTGTGTTTAAAATAACCTCAAAGTACTATAGCATCCCATAGTCAGGATGGGGTTTGTCAGACCCAATAGATCTATCTTTAGGATTCGCGCCTACCGTACATAGACAAGTAGTTTAATGTTACCAAGCTAAGGGTATATTTCTGGTTTAAACCCACATAGAATTAGTTTTAGTACTTGTGCCTATTTCGTAAAACATTTATAAATCAGCGCATGTATTCTCAGCCCAAAAATATATATAAAAAGGGAGCAAATGAAACTCACCTTAAATAGCAGTTGAAGTATTCCACGCAAGAAAGGAAAGTAAAGCAAGTAAGTGATCGAGATATCAACTAGAAGTAGTTCTTTAAGAGAGAAATGAGAGATTAAGGTGTAAGTTTGAAATGAGAAATGTATGTGGTATTTATAGTTGAAAATGTTAGGTAAAAAAAAATTAAAATAAAATAAGTAAATCTTAAAAGTTAAAATAAGAAAAATTATTTTGTATTTTTATTAAAAGTAAATCTTAAAAGTTAAAATAAGAAAAAGTAGTTTGTATTTTTATTAAAAGTAAAATCTTAAAAGTTAAAATAAGAAAAAGTAGTTTGTATTTTTATTAAAAGTAAAATCTTAAAAGTTAAAATAAGAAAAAAGTATTTTGTATTTTTATTAAAAGTAAATTTTAAAAGTTAAAATAAGAAAAAGTAGTTTGTATTTTTATTAAAAGTAAAATCTTAAAAGTTAAAATAAGAAAAAGTAGTTTGTATTTTTATTAAAAGTAAAATCTTAAAAGTTAAAATAAGAAAAAGTATTTTGTATTTTTATTAAAAGTAAATCTTAAAAGTTAAAATAAGAAAAAGTAGTTTGTATTTTTATTAAAAGTAAAATCATGAAAGTTAAAATAAGAAAAAGTAGTTTGTATTTTTATTAAAAGTAAAATCTTAAAAGTTAAAATAAAAAAAGTATTTTGTATTTTTATTAAAAGTAAATCTTAAAAGTTAAAATAAGAAAAAGTAGTTTGTATTTTTATTAAAAGTAAATCTTAAAAGTTAAAATAATAAAAAGTAGTTTGTATTTTTATTAAAAGTAAATCTTAAAAGTTAAAATAAGAAAAAGTAGTTTGTATTTTTATTAAAAGTAAATCTTAAAATAAAAGTAGTTTGTATTTTTATTAAAAGTAAATCTTAAAAGAAAAAGTAGTTTGTATTTTTGTATTTATTTATTAAAAGTAGATATAGTTTTGATTTTTTTTTTGTATAAAATTCTAAAAAAAAAATTTGTTTAATATATTTCTAAGAACATTTAACATTTTATTTCTATATTTGTTTAATTATTAAATACGAATTTTATATAAAAATTATTATTATATTTAGTTTTTATAAAAATTAAAATTTATGATTATTAATTTATAGTTTTTATTAGTTTTATAAATGTTATAATATTATGTATTATTTAGTTAATTATATATTCTATTAACTAAATAACAAAAGTAATATAAATATTATATATATATTCATTGATGTAATTATGTTATATTATATATCATAATCTTATTTATAATATTTATAATTATATTATTTATTTTAAGCGTACGTTTATTCGGTCAACGTTAAATTTATTCGTATATAACAACTCTAGGTATTTTAGTAAAATCGGAAGTCGAAAAGTGAGGGTTGTTATAATTATTAATAATATTATTATTATTATCATTTTTTTTTATTATTATCAAAATTATCGAAATTATCATTACTAGTGATATTATAATCATTATTATTATTATTCCTATTATTATTATTATTATTATTATTATTATTATTATTATTATTATTATTATTATTATTATTATTATTATTATTATTATTATTATTATTAGTAATAATATTATTATTATTTTCCGTTATTATAAATTATCAGTATTTTTATTCCCAATAATACTAATAATATTATTATTAATAATATATTTAATTATATCCATTAATTATATTAATAAGTATAAGCAAAATCATACAGAATCAATTTTTTTTGCTATGTCACAATCGAACTGTATTACCTTTTGATTATGTTCCAAAGTTGTTACAAGTCTTAATCCATTACATTACATATAATTCAATTTCTAAACAGATGAAGTTAAAATCTATTCTATTACACTTTTATTTATTTTATTTAATTATTCTGCTTTCTGATTAAATGGAATGTCGATACAATTCGGTTATAAAATGTATAAGGGTATAAATGATATTAGTAAACACATTCGGCCCTTTCATTCCCAATATCAGTTAACAAGTATCACAACTTCCACTGACAAATTAAACACTTTTTTTTTAAAACCCAGGCGACACCCCCTGTTACAATAACTTTTTATTCACACCTTCAAATCGAACCCCATTTCAAATTGTGTTAATGTAGTGTTGTTAGGATTAAGTTATGTAAACTACCTGCAAAGTTTGAGGCTTCAATTCCTTTTCTTGATCTTTAATTTCTAAGTCAAAGTTTATTTCTTAAAAAGTCAAAGAGGTTGTTCATAGCAAAATTCGAATCGATTTCGATGCTTTCTGTTAAATTGAGGATTTAGAAAGTTTCAAATAATGTTTGTGAACCTTTTTTATGTAGAAGCTTGGGTCTAAAACAAGCTCGAAATCAAATTTAATTTTTTTTTGTTCTTTCTTTTCTTTAACGAAGGCAGAAGAATTTTTTTATTTTATTTTTTTTATCGTTCATTAACTGATTCTAAAACCACTTAAATATTTCTATTTTGATTCTAAACCCTAAATATAACTAGTAATTAAACTGATTTGGTTATGGAAGGGATTTGTAGTGTTTAGGAAGATGAAGAAGAAGGTAAATAAAACAGAATACGGGTTTTAAATATTTAGAGGGGTATAAAATCAGAAAAACAGGTTTGGTTCGCTGGTTAGTGTGATTGTGCATGAACGTGAGGTCAAGGGTTCGAGTCTCGGAGTGGACAGTTTTATTCTTTTTGGGAAAAATCTTGTGAGGTAGCTTTTCACTCATTATTATTATTATTATTATTATTATTATTATTATTATTATTATTATTATTATTATTATTATTATTATTATTATTATTATTATTATTATTATTATTATTATTATTATTATTATTATTATTATTATTATTATTATTATTATTATGTTGTTGTTGTTGTCACTGTATTTGTTATTGTAATTGTTATTGTTATTTTTAATTGTTGTAGGTACTATATTAAAATTATTGTACGATTACCATTATTATTATTTTAGTTATTAATAAGTAATATTACCATTACTACTATTATTATTATTATTATTATTATTATTATTATTATTATTATTATTATTATTATTATTATTATTATTATTATTATTATTATTATTATTATTATTATTATTATTATTATTATTATTATTATTATTATTAGTCTTACAAGTATTATTAATATAGTTAGTATTGGTAATTTTATCATTTAAGGTATTATTACTATTATTATTATTATTGTTATTACTAATATCATTATCAAAATAAGTATTATTATTATGTAATATGATTATTAATATTATCATTATTAATATCAAAAACTACCTTTTTAACTGATAAATATTTTGCACATGAAATATGCTAGTTACATATACTATGATTATATTAAAAATTTTACATAACTATATATATCAAACCTATTAATATTAGTTGCATATAAAATACATACAAATAACAAAATATCGATTTTTAAATACAACATTAATCAATTATATATATAAATATGGATATATTGATGTAACTATATAAATATTAATCTTTTTGAATACATACACAAATTAAATATATATAATATATAAATTAGGTTATAATATATATAAAATTGTTCAATTACGATTATATGTATTAATATATACAAATGATATAGGTTCGTGAATCCGAGGTCAACCCTACAATTGTTCAATGTCGTCATATGTATTTTTACTACAAAATACAATACGGTGAGTTTCATTATTCCCTTTTTAAATGCTTTTGCAATATATATTTTTGGGACTGAGAATACATGCGCTGTTTTTATAACTGTTTTACGAAATAGACACAAGTACGTGAAACTACATTCTATGGTTGGATTATTAAACCGAATATGCCCCTTTTTATTAAGTCTGGTAATCTAAGAATTAGGGAACAGACACCTTAATTGACGCGAACTCTAAAGATAGATCTATCGGGCCCAACAAGCCCCATCCAAAGTACCGGATGCTTTAGTACTTCGAAATTTTATATCATGTCCGATGGAGGATCTCGGAATGATGGGGATATTCTTATATACATATTGTGAATGTCGGTTACCAGGTGTTCAATCCATATGAATGATACTTTTGTCTCTATGCATGGGACGTATGTTTATGAGAAATGGAATTATGAAATCTTGTGGTCTATTAAAATTATGAAATGATTATTTATGTTAAACTAATGAACTCACCAACCTTTTGGTTGACACTTGAAAGTATGTTTATTCTCAGGTATGAAAGAAATCTTCCGCTGTGCATTTGCTCATTTTAGAGACATACTTGGAGTCATTCATGACATATTTCAAAAGACATTGCATTCGAGTCATTGAGTTCATCAAGATTATTATTAAGTCATTTATAGTTTAGATATATTATGAAATGGTATGCATGTCATCAACTTTCAATGTAAATGAAAGTTTGTCTTTTAAAAACGAATGCAATGTTTGTAAAATGTATCATATAGAGGTCAAGAACCTCGCGATGTAATCAACTGTTGTGAATCATTTATAATCGATGTGGACTTCGTCCGGATGGATTAGGACGGGTCTTTACAGTTGGTATCAGAACGGTGGTCTTAGCGAACCAGGTCTTGCATTAGTGTGTCTAACTGATAGTTGATAGGATGCATTAGTGAGTCTGGACTTTGACCTGGTCTGCATGTCAAAAAGTTTTGCTTATCATTTCGTGTCGAAAATTACCTGCTTATCATTCTTAGTCTAGACACATATTACTGCAATGATTGCATGAATAGTGTATAGACAAAATCCATATCTTAGCGTATCTGTCACTATAGACTTTATCTGACACGTTTCCTTAATTTTCTCCGTAATTCACGGGATCTTTGGAAGTATGTATAGATATTCTATATATAACTAAGAATATCATTCGATATTTGAAAATCATTTCATATCAAAACCCTTTAACTGATCGTGAGAGATGGATCCTACACCTAGCTTGGATTCCATTAGTTTCGGAAGCGATTTCGAGATGTATATTGAAGCAGACTCCGAAGTCAATGAACAAGAAGTGCCTTAACCATTTAGTTATTTTTCTTTCTGGAAGAGATGGGGGTGGGTCCGAGACTTACTCACTCAATGGAGAAATGAAGACGGCAAGCCCTACCGCAAACCAAACTTACCTCCTAACATTGGAGAAAATGATGTACTCACCGGTGAACCTGTGCGTAACACTGTATTCACCCTTCTTGCTAAAGTTTTCCACCTCGAAGGTCGCATTACTGCAATCTCAGAAAATATTCAACCTCTACTTCCGAATACCAATCGAAGGGGAATATTAGAAGAAGGTAGGGAACTTCGAATTGATAATCAAGATCTATCGAATCAGATGAGTGGATGGATAGAAATGATAGAGGGTAGGATAGAAAACCTGACAAGAATGGTGCGTGATTTACAAGCTATACTTACTACACCAACATCATCACCAACCTTAGCACCAACAACACTTGTAGCACCGACAGCAACAGTACCACCATCAGCAGCACCAGCAGCATAACCAGTACCAACAACAACAACATCATCACACGTCTCAACCTCGCAATCTATACCTCAAGCATAATCATCGTTCTACGAATCGTTCTACATAAACTATCTTCGTCCTTCATGGTGATTATGTAATCTCCAATGTTTTAGAGATTATGTACTCTAGTTCTAGTCGTAAATCTAATGAGTTTAATATCACATTGACTCATTAAATCCATAATTACGTCTGAATAAAATATATATGTATATATGTTTTCATAAAGATTGTAATTAAAAATTTTATTGTACAAACTGTTAATGGTGAAAATATTTTAACGGGTAGGTAATACCCGAGGAATATTTAGATTTCACATTAATAAGTTACATTGTACATTCTTCGAATCTGATTCAACAGTTATTCACTATCCTATTTACAACCACCAAGATACGTATCCGTTCACCAAAGGATAACTATTTTCATTCAAATTCAATTTCATATTTGAATTTTGACCTATCAGAATCCAACAAGTGGCATAATGAAGAAATAATGGACACAATAAAAATTGATTAGAAACATACTAATTAACAATATTAAATTTTATTAAGAAACCACGCTAACAAAATCCTAGCTAACTATTCCTAGCTAATTGTTAATTTCGTATTACATTTTATTTATCGCAATTTAATTATCGCAATTTATTTTATCGCAATTTATATTCTCGCAATTTTATTTATTGTCATTTAATTTCTATTATTTACTTTACGCACTTTATTTATCGTCATTTAAATTCTGTTATTTATTTTACGCACTTTAAATATCGGGACACGTATACAAGGTTTTGACATATCATATCGACACATATATATATATATATATTATTTGGAATCACCATAGACACTCTATATGCAGTAATGATCAAGTTCTCTATACAGGGTTGAGGTTGATTCTATAATAATATATATACTTTGAGTTGTGATCGAGTCTGAGATATGTACACGGGTCACGATACATATTAATTAATTTAAATATTATATATTAAACTATATATGAATTATTGGACTATTATTAGTGGACTATCGACTGTGGACTAATAACATTGGACAATTAAAATGAATTAAAATATTGATTATAACATATGAAACTAAACAATTCTTTAAGTTTGCCACTTGATTTGATCTTAAACCTCATTTGTATCTTCACGATTACATTCTGCGTTCAAACCATTCATGATTCTTGAAAACACCTCAATCGATAGGATGAATCAACCGCACTTCATCTACGGAAGGAAAGATTTATGCATATAGTTATGCACCTGAGAAACTCTCGACAACTGAGTAAAAGTTTAACACGTAACCGCATCAGATCCTTTGACATCTATTAACAAAAATAACTTTGCAATTCCTTTTCAAAGTAGTCAATTTTGTCACAGCTCCAGCAAGTTAACTTTGACTTTTCATTCGAAGTAGTCTTACTATAATCCTGATATATATACAATTACCCTTTTGATACCGGAGAATTTTTTTTTATATTCCACCACATTACCAGCAGACGTACCAGTAACCTCGTTGCTTATTGGCTTAAATCTCTCTGACAAATCATTATATTTATTCATTGAAACCCTATCATATACTCATCCGCATATTGTAACGAGAACTGACATACCAATTACCGAGAATCAGCAATCAGTACTTGAAAACTTACAGCATATCTACATCAACAGTTATATGTATGACATTTATCTCTTAGAATTATGATCTCTCATTCTGAAATTCTGAAAAGCACTCAGTCACAAATCAATACTCTGAATGTTGAAAAAGCTGAATGAAGCAGCAGAAACCATAGACAACCGTAAACGATTTTAATCATCGGAAGTTTGATGATAAAGAATAATATGTTAGAAAAGCTCAGAAAAGTTGGAATTGAAAAACGGATTGAGCTAACCATGAAGGAAACCCTCGACAAATCACAAGGACTAAATTTGTACATAAAGAATCCTGATGATTCTGTTTCTGATGAAATCTTTAGAGAATATCTTGCTCTGAAGTCATGTTAAAATCTTGCAGAATTTTTTTTTTTTCATAACCTTCGAACTTAGTAATTCCAAAATATCATCATAAATATCTTCGATATTTCTGAGGATATTTTCATAAATATTCTTGTCCGAAATTATATGCCTCTTCGTGCTTCCTGTGTATCATTATGTTGAAAACATTCAATAGAAAATTTAGTACCGAAAAGAGAATTATGCGAAACTATGAAGGAAGCTGTGTACAAATCACAAAGAATAAGTTTGAATTCAAAGAGTCCGAATGATTCAATGCCTGCTGAAATCTTTAGCGAATACCTCCATCCTTCGATATTAGAAATTCCAAGATATCATCGTATCTTTCATTATAAATATTCTCTATATTTCTAAAGATATTTTCATAACTGTTCTTATCTGAAATCATTTATCTCTTCGTGCTATCAGTGTTACATCATATAGAAACTGTTAGTTTCTATATTCTGTAAACTTTCGAGCTTAAAAATATGAATGTATTGAAGTAATGTTGGGAACTGATGCATGAGTTAGTATAATATAATGACACTTGATCAACGTGATTATATTACAGTAAGTCATGCTGAGTTCTAATAGGACATGATGGTTCACAGTAGATCATACCACCATTATGTGTCATGTTACATAACTCTTTCATTCTAATTAACTTCTGAACATATCAAGAAAGTATATTCTTGATAGCTCTATTCTCAATGATTCTGGTAATTTGACGAATCAAATCGTGCTAATACGTTCTTTCTTGATTATAACATTAAATTCATTCGAAACTCCATACTTACAAATTCTAGACCATTACTCGTTTTACTAGAGATCGAGAGGAGATTAAAAAGACGAAGAGCTCCGAAACATAAAGGGAGATATAAAACTCGACAACAACACTGAAATTACAATAATAAAAAAAATTAAAACATCACGACAATTAAAAATTAAAAGATTACAATCAAACTACTAGTCGTCGTCAATTGTCATCTGCAAAGTAGCGTTCACCAGTCATTTCACCATCCGTGAGGTACTCTGGAGACATCGGTATTTCTCTTGATGCCTCAACTGCTGCTTCAGCTGATTCATCGAGGTAACGATAACCCAACGTCTCTTCATCTTCAAGAATCGCATACAAAGAAATGCGTTTACCGCGATCTTCAATGGTATCTTTTATAAAGTACCATTGATCATCGGTACACAAAAAACTTGCCCTACAATCCGCATCATAATCGTCTTTATAAAAGAACACAGACGTGAATTCACACGGAACTTTTTCCTTCAGAAAGGATAGTAAGTCTTGTAAATCAACATCACGAATGTCGATATCTTCAAACAAAATACTGTCGCCCCACTTATATTCCTTCATTTGATTACGGAAATCACCTCCGTAATGAACATCGAATGAAATAATCATTGGGGGAAGTGTTAACATTTTGCAGTTTGGGAGTGTTTGATTTTGATTTTGAGAAAGGTGGAAATATAAAAGAAATATATGTTTGAGTGTATAAAATGAAGTATATGGTTGGTATTTTTATAGTGTAAAAGTGACCGTTGGGATAGCCGTTGGAATTTTTTTTATTTTATTTTACTAACGGCTAAAAATTTGGGCAAGTTTTTGGGCGAAGGTGGACGATGCCCGTTGGGACCTCTCTCATGATAGTTTCATTCGTGCTCTTCGAATAATCGAATTATTTTATCTGTATTATTCTGTAATGAGGAAAACTCTATTTATCAGCTCATATTCGTCAAGAAAAACATATTTATTGTTAGCCATGACGACCTCACTCAAATTTCGGAACGAGATTTCTTTAACGGGTAGGTACTGTGATGACCCGGGAATTTCCAACCAAATTTAAACTTAATTTTTATATGATTTCGACACGATGAGCAAAGTCTGTAATGTTGAGTAACAAAGTTTGTAAACTATATTCATAATATCATTTGACCTTTGACTATGATCGACGATTCACGAACAGTTGAGTATATATAAAAAAAATGTAAATATATATATATATATATATATATATATATATATATATATATATATATATATATATCCTAGAAAATATTAAATAATTAATAAAAGTTATTGTATGTTATGTTGTATTAATAATAAATATTACATAAGTAATAATATACGTAATACAAATATAATTATAATTATTACAATAATATTGTTATTACTTTTAATATTAAAGTTAATACTAATAGTATTAATATTAATTTAATTATAAATATATAAAATCTATAAATATGAGTTTGATATATATACTAACAGTTATAGCATTATTATTACTAATATTATTATTATCATTAATAATATTAGTATCATTAAAATTAATATTATTAATTAATATTAATATCAGTATTATAAATATTTATTATAAAACTATTAAAATTTCTATTACCATTATTAATATCAGTATTATTATTAGTATTATTAATAATATTATTATTATTATCATTTTTTTTATCTTGATTATTATCAAAATTATCGAAATTATCATTACTAGTGATATTATAATCATTATTATTATTCCTATTATTATTATTATTATTATTATTATTATTATTATTATTATTAGTAATAATATTATTATTATTTTCTGTTATTATAAATTATCAGTATTTTTATTCCCAATAATACTAATAATATTATTATTAATAATATATTTAATTATATCCATTAATTATATTAATAAGTATAAGCAAAATCATACAGAATCATTTTTTTTTGCTGTGTCACAATCGAACTGTGTTACCTTTTGATTATGTTCCAAAGTTGTTACAAGTCTTAATCCATTACATCACATATAATTCAATTTCTAAACAGATGAAGTTAAAATCTATTCTATTACACTTTTATTTATTTTATTTAATTATTCTGCTTTCTGATTAAATGGAATGTCGATACAATTCGGTTATAAAATGTATAAGGGTATCAATGATATTAGTAAACACATTCGGCCCTTTCATTCCCAATATCAGTTAACAAGTATCACAACTTCCACTGATAAATTAAACACTTTTTTTTTAAACCCAGGCGACACCCCCTGTTACAATAACTTTTTATTCACACCTTCAAATCGAACCCCATTTCAAATTGTGTTAATGTAGTGTTGTTAGGATTAAGTTATGTAAACTACCTGCAAAGTTTGAGGCTTCAATTCCTTTTCTTGATCTTTAATTTCTAAGTCAAAGTTTATTTCTTAAAAAGTCAAAGAGGTTGTTCATAGCAAAATTCGAATCGATTTCGATGTTTTCTGTTAAATTGAGGATTTAGAAAGTTTCAAATAATGTTTGTGAACCTTTTTTATGTAGAAGCTTGGGTCTAAAACAAGCTCGAAATCAAATTTAATTTTTTTTTTGTTCTTTCTTTTCTTTAACGATGGCAGAAGAATTTTTTTATTTTATTTTTTTTATCGTTCATTAACTGATTCTAAAACCACTTAAATATTTCTATTTTGATTCTAAACCCTAAATATAACTAGTAATTAAACTGATTTGGTTATGGAAGGGATTTGTAGTGTTTAGGAAGATGAAGAAGAAGGTAAATAAAACAGAATACGGGTTTTAAATATTTAGAGGGGTATAAAATCAGAAAAACAGGTTTGGTTCGTTGGTTAGTGTGATTGTGCATGAACGGGAGGTCAAGGGTTCGAGTCTCGGAGTGGACAGTTTTATTCTTTTTGGGAAAAATCTTGTGAGGTAGCTTTTCACTCATTATTATTATTATTATTATTATTATTATTATTATTATTATTATTATTATTATTATTATTATTATTATTATTATTATTATTATTATTATTATTATTATTATTATTATTATTATTATTATGTTGTTGTTGTTGTTATTTTAGTTATTAATAAGTAATATTACCATTACTACTACTACTATTATTATTATTATTATTATTATTATTATTATTATTATTATTATTATTATTATTATTATTATTATTATTATTATTATTAGTCTTACAAGTATTATTAATATAGTTAGTATTGGTAATTTTATCATTTAAGGTATTATTACTATTATTATTATTATTATTGTTATTACTAATATCATTATCAAAATAAGTATTATTATTATGTAATATGATTATTAATATTATCATTATTAATATCAAAAACTACCTTTTTAACTGATAAATATTTTGCACATGAAATATGCTAGTTACATATACAATGATTATATTAAAAATTTTACATAACTATATATATCAAACCTATTAATATTAGTTGCATATAAAATACATACAAATAACAAAATATCGATTTTTAAATATAACATTAATCAATTATATATATAAATATGGATATATTGATGTTACTATATAAATATTAATCTTTTTGAATACATACACAAATTAAATATATATAATATATAAATTAGGTTATAATATATATAAAATTGTTCAATTACGATTATATGTATTAATATATACAAATGATATAGGTTCGTGAATCCGAGGTCAACCCTACAATTGTTCAATGTCGTCATATGTATTTTTACTACACAATACAATACGGTGAGTTTCATTATTCCCTTTTTAAATGCTTTTGCAATATATATTTTTGGGACTGAGAATACATGCGCTGTTTTTTTATAACTGTTTTACGAAATAGACACAAGTACGTGAAACTACATTCTATGGTTGAATTATTAAACCGAATATGCCCCTTTTTATTAAGTCTGGTAATCTAAGAATTAGGGAACAGACACCCTAATTGACGCGAACTCTAAAGATAGATCTATCGGGCCCAACAAGCCCCATCCAAATTACCGGATGCTTTAGTACTTCGAAATTTTATATCATGTCCGATGGAGGATCCCGGAATGATGGGGGATATTCTTATATACATATTGTGAATGTCGGTTACCAGGTGTTCAATCCATATGAATGATACTTTTGTCTCTATGCATGGGACGTATGTTTATGAGAAATGGAATTATGAAATCTTGTGGTCTATTAAAATTACGAAATGATTATTTATGTTAAACTAATGAACTCACCAACCTTTTGGTTGACACTTGAAAGTATGTTTATTCTCAGGTATGAAAGAAATCTTTCGCTGTGCATTTGCTCATTTTAGAGACATACTTGGAGTCATTCATGACATATTTCAAAAGACGTTGCATTCGAGTCGTTGAGTTCATCAAGATTATTATTAAGTCATTTATAGTTTAGATATATTATGAAATGGTATGCATGTCGTCAACTTTCAATGTAAATGAAAGTTTGTCTTTTAAAAACGAATGCAATGTTTGTAAAATGTATCATATAGAGGTCAAGAACCTGGAGATGTAATCAACTGTTGTGAATCGTTTATAATCGATGTGGACTTCATCCGGATGGATTAGGACGGGTCTTTACAATAATAACCGATGAAGTATTGATTCATAACTTCATTGGAGAAATATTTCGCGATGATTATGTAATCTCTAAAGTTTTGGGGATTATTCATTTCTAGTTTCAGCTAAAATCAAATGAGTTTAATAGTATATTAACTCATTAAATCTATATTACATCTGCAGAAAATATACATTTTCATAAAGACTGTAATAAAAATACTCTTGTACAAAATATTACTTGTGAAATTTTTAACGGGTAGGTAATGCCCGAGAAATATTTAAGGTCACAATTAAATATGTTACACTGTACATTCTTCAATTTTGATTCAAAAATCATCAACTATACTCACTACTTTCACGACGATATACATTCTTTCATAGAAATCTGAACAACCATACTCATTCAAATCCAATTACATATTCTAATTTTAACAGATCATAATCCAAGTCGAGATATAACCGATATCATCCCTCTCAGATTCTTACATATTTCAAAGCTATACTTTGACTTCAAAACTGTGATAGAACATCACTTCTATTCATAAGACTCGGAAAAATATTCGTATTATTCAAAATTCTAGAACATCATATGTATATTGACGATTACAATTTGCATTCAAACTCTTCATGATTCTTGAAAACACCTCAATTAAGAAACAATTGAGAGGATGATCCAACCATATGTTATCCACAGTCATGCACCTGAAAAACTCCCGGAACCTAAGTAGAAGTTTAACACAAATCCGTGATCCATTGGCGTTGTTATTATTGAAAATAACTTTGCAATTCCTTTCCAAAATAGCCAATTTTGTCACACCTCCAGCAAAATCAATTTCGACTTTTCATTCGGATTAGCCTTATTATAACCTTGATATATACGTTTCCCTGTATGTCATTGTTACCCGGAAACCTTTTATATTCCACCACATTATCAGCAGATGTACCAGCAACTTCGTTACTCTTTGGCGTAATCCTCTCCGAAAAATCAATATATGTACTCATTGAAACCTCATCATCTACTCATCTGCATCTTGTAACGATAATTGCCATACCAATTACCAAGAATCAGCAATCAGTATTTCGAATCTCGCAGTGTTTCTACATATAACATTTATCTCTTAGAATTGTGATCTTCCATTCTTAAATTCTGAAAAGCACCCAGTCTACGAATCAATACTCTGAATGATGAAAAAGCTGAATGAAGCAGCAAAAACTATAAACAACCTTAACAGTCGAAGGTTTGTTGATAAAGAATAGTGTGTTGGAAAAGCTCAGAAGAGTTGGAACTGGAAAACGGATTGAGCAAACCATGAAGGAGGTTGTGGACAAATCACAAAGACTAAACCTGCCTTCAAAGAATCCAAATGATTCAGTATCTGCTGAAGTCATTAACAAATATCTTGCTCCTGACTCTAAACTTTTGCGGACAAATCTTCTTCATCATCCTTTGACATTAGAAATTCTAAGATATCATCGTATCTTTCATTATAAATATCCTCGATATTTCTGAAGAGATTTTCATAACTATTCTTATCTAAAATCATTTATCTCCTCACATTATCTGTATTACATCATAAAGGAAACTGTTTTGTTACTATATTCTGTAAACCTTCGAGTTTAAATTTGAATGTTTTTGAAGTAGTGTTGGGAATTGAAGCACGAGTTAGTATAATATAATGACACTTGATCAGCGTGTTTATATTACAGTAAGTCATGCTGAGTTTCTATTGGAACGTGATAAAGGTTCACAGATCATACCCTAATCATGAATCATGTTACATAACTCTTTTATTCTATTTAACCTCTAAACTATCAAGAAAATATTTTTCTTGATGATTCGGTGTTTTTCGAATATTCTGGTAATTTGACAAATCAAATTGTGCTATTACCTTTCCTTTCTACTTTGTATATTATGATCATTCGAAACTCCATATCTATGAATTCTGGACCATTATTCGCTTAACTTGAAGTCGGGAAGAAGAAACAAAAGCATGGAACTCTAAAATAGAAAAAAATATATATAAAACCCAATAACAACATAGAAATTACAAACCGTGTATATCTATGTGAACAGCAAGATAAAGACACGAGAGAACTAAAAACACTATAAAACCAAGAGTATAGTAGAAATGAATAGATTCTTCTGGCGGCAGATGAAAAAGAAGAATGACAGATATGAAAGTTAGGAGTATATCAAGAATCAGAACTAGATGGAGCATATTGACGAATGCTTTAAAGTATGAATTAAGGAAGAAAGTATTGGAGTAATGAAAATAATGAAACGGAAAAGGTTAATTTATAGTGGAAATATCAGACATAGTAATCGAGGCAGATTACGAATTTAATTAAAGAAAATCCTAATTTCCTTAATTACCGAAGAATCAAATCTTGTAAAGATCACGAATATTTCTTTAAATTCCTTGAATTCCGGAAATCAAACGTGACTACGTCAAAAGTTAAGGCGAATATTTAATTTCCTCATTTCACTCTTTTGTGATACCTTCACTCATACTCTTCACGTAATCGAATTATTACTCAATAATGATAAAATTCTATTTTCTAACTCATATCCGTCATGAAAACATACTTATTGTCAACCATGACGATCTCTGTCAAATTTCGGGACGAAATTTCTTTAACGGGTAAGTACTATAACAACCCTCACAGTTTCATACTTAAATTGACTAATTTGCCCCTAGGGTTGTTATCCATACTTAATATATGATTAAATTCGACGTTGATTAAATATTTATTTTTTTGTTGACACGTTTTGTTAACTAAAGTTTACACTAATTATATAAAATAACTTAGTTAATATCAATATTAATGTGTATTATATTTAAAACTATATGTAACATAATTATTAATTAAATGATAAGTTATTTTAATCATTATTTATATTTTTAGCTTATAAAAAAAAGAAATAATATTTTTTTTATAAATTAAATAATGAGCCCATGAATTTTGACTAAATATTTTCAAAAACAAAAACTTATTAAAAACATTTTTAACATGTTTTTATTTTTTTGTTAAAATTGGCACCTTTATTTTATTTTATTTTTTTTCTTTTCACCAACCATTTTTACCTAAATACATGGCTCCTCATTCATTTTTTCTTGCCAAAAACAAAAACTTAAGTTATTCTCTCAAAACCTTGAAGAAAATTTGAGGTACTCTCTATTTTTATTTTATTTTTAATATTGTCGATTATATTTATATTTATTGTATATTCTTTGTAAAATTCGAAATTAATTATGTTTATATGTTATAATTAGTATTATAAGATTATGATGTATAAAAATAGTTTTGATAATTTATGGAATATTATTTATAATTAAATACAAATTATGTAGTATTTAAACATAAAATCAATGTAAAATTCGTAATAAATATTTTTAACCAAAAATAAAATATATATAATTTTTTATGAGTTTATAAAACTTATATAGATCTGTAAAAATTATAAAAATAATTACTTAGCTTGAATTGGTAATCATTATATAATTAAATTCTATTATTTTGTAATTCGAAGGTAAATTAAGAATAAATATAAAATAATAAAAAATATTTTTTAAATATTTTTTTATAGGTTATTAGACAGATAGAAACTTATAAAAATTATAAAAATAATTGTTTGGGTTTATTTAGTAATTATGTATAATTAAACTTATTTTGTGAATAAATTAAGGGCAAAAACAAAAATAAATACTAAAATATAATAAAAACGTTTTCTTAAATTTTTCTACTAATCTATATGATTAACTAAGACTATAAAAATTATGTATATAATTTTTAGATATTTAATTAATTATTTAGACATTTTTTTGGATAATGTTCGATTAATAAAACACTATTATTTTTGAAGTAATTTAGGTATTTATTTAAAGGTAATTATATTTAATATATATAAGACATACTAAGATATAATAACTAAATATTAAATAATATTTAGGTTGTGTTATCATTATTAAGTACATTAATAATTCGTTGTGTGTATACACCTATAACGCGAAGGTTAAAATTAAAGATAGCGTACAAAGACTACAAACATCACCGCTACTTGTGGCCTAGGGTGATCCTTGTTACCATTATGGGATGCTTGTGAATCTCGAATGCCAAGACTTAGATTCTGGTCAAGAGATCCTGGGTCGCTCGGTAACAATAGATCATTCGAGTGACTTGCATGTTAGCAATGAAGTTTGAGCGAGATTGTACAACGTCTTTATTGAGGATTATAACCCGAACATTCTTAAACTAGAAGCTTACTATAAGTGGAAGCTTTCCATAAATAGTAGGTTTCCAAAAATAGAAACTTTTGAGAAATAGGAACTTTTCTCGAAAACCGTCACTGTTAATATAGTTGCTATATTAATAAACAAACTTTATGTCTGTTAGACATTAACTAATCAAAGATTATATCTCTAGGTTAAGATCTCCGATCACTTACTCCGTTCATTCTTCTTTGCGTGGAATAACTTACTTGCTACTAAGGTGAACTTCATAGCCCCATTTTTTACTATTTCATAACTGTTTTACAACTTTGGGGTGAGACACATGCTTGCTTTTAAACTGTTTTACGCTTAGACACAAGTACTCAACTGTTAACTATGTTGTCTTGCTTTGATTAATGCTAAATCCCTACCGTAATATCGTTAATTGCTACGTATAAATGCAAACTTAATTATTGTGAGTAGGCCTATTGAGAGTAACGTCTCTAACCATTCGACCGTTGGTCTTTGGTTACATAATAATGATTCCACGACATTGACAGTACAATGTGTCATAGGGTAAATTGTTTAGTGGAGATATTACAAACTGCAGCAACACCTTTAGATTGATATATCTATATTGATCAACTTTAAACTAAATCTTGTGGTCTAAAACTCTGGATATTATTTATAAACCTGTAAATTTCACTCAACCTTTTTGGTTGACACTTTAAGCATGTTTTGTCTCAGGTGATGATTGAGCTAGCTGTTTGCAACTTTGTGATGATAAATTTGATGCTTGCATGGGGTCCACATCGCATATTACATTTTAGTTCATAACCATTTATTTTACATTTTAATAATAATGTAAACATTTATTACTGCTTCCGCTATTTTATTAACAAAGGTTTTATTTAAAAAGTCTCATATAGAGTCATTCTTGCTTATACAACTATATTATGATATGATTGGTCACAATTACCCCTGGTCCATTTTGGGGGTGTGACAGTCAAGCCCTATGGATCCATATATAACTACTCGCGCCCATCAGTTCTTATAATCGGCAGTTACTAGTTACCAAAGCTAAGGGCTTTTTGGTTCAAACTCAGTGTAGAATTAAGTATGTACTTGTGTCCATTGTGTTTAAAATAAAGTGCATGTATTCTCAGCCCAAAAATATAGATTGCAAAAGCACTTAAAAAGGGAGCAAAAAACTCACTTTAGCAGCACATAAGGTCATTCACCGAAATATGACCGAAACTCGGAATGCAAAATAATCGTAGATCTCAACCTAGAGAATATATGTTGGTCAATACATGTCTAACAAGCTAGGTAGGGTCATAGTGTATCACAATCCGAATGCTCGAGACCGACATGCAAAAGTTAACAAAAGTCATCTCAAAAGTCACCTGACCCAATATGATCTTTAAATCTATATATGTTTATTATATTTACATAGTATAAGTCTTGATAATTTAACGAATTTATAGTTTATCAAACTCAAAATATTATTTATTTCAGGAGCTATATTATATTTGAATTATCATGGCAATCGAAAATGTTTTATTATTTCACATAGTTTTTCAATACTTGTAAAATCAGATTATAGTGTTTATAAAGCTTTAAAACATGATAAGACAGCCAACTTTGACAATTGTTCAACAAAACGAGACGTGTCTTATATAAGAATTCATTTACTCGATTAGTAATATCTAAAAATCCAATTTATCAATCTCATAGACAAATTGTTTAAATATTAATTTACAGTTTCAAACACAATTTCAATTAACGTCAAACACAATTCAGTTGACCATATCTTTTAATCCGTTCATCGAAATCACGCGATTTCTAAAAGAAAAGATATTAATTTTTCGATAGCTTTCCAACGACATGCATATCATATACTTTATATCAGTAGCATATGTATCAAATTCGTGATTCATCATAAACTGTCTAACGATAAAATTAAAGCATACAAGCATTCATAAACATATATACTCGAGCACTAGACATGGATACACTATTAATATATAAAAGATATTATATGAATGATCACGTATCAATATTGTGATTCAATATTGCAGGAAAGTACGTAGACGCAACGGAGATGATAAACACTAGGTTTGACTTGCGAACAATACCCACAAACATTACCCATAACCTCCATAGCTATAACCCATATTTTTCTTAGTTCTATCCTGCTTGAAAAGCTTGTTTCGAAATCGTTTGGGCATAACCTCGTCGTAATAATTTATGTATAATAATACTCCTAATTATAAGATTAATAATAATATTAATCTTAATTATAATAATAATAATAATAATAATAATATAAATATAATTAAATATAAAGTAAGAATGGATAGATAGATTGAAGAATGAATCGAGAGCAGAAGGCTCGTGCCTTTTATAGGCTTTTTCTGATTTTTACAGCGCCACGATCGTGGAGTTTTTGTGCCTTACAGCTCCGCGATCGCGAAGGTGCGCATTTCCAGCTCACACATTTTTGTTCACTAGCTTGTCGACATAATTTTATATTTATATATAATATATATAATTTATTTTAATTAATTATATATTATATTATATTCTCGTGCATAGTTGACTTGTAACAATAGCTCCGTTGTCTTGTACGTTGATGCCCGATTTATATCCCATTTCCGGTTTTTCGAACGTCCTTTCGTACGCTTAGAAAACTTGTACTTTACGTTTCGTGACTCGTACCTTTGTTAAAATATAGACTTACATTACCAATAACCATATTACCCGAAATGTATCTTGTACGTTCGAGTGTTTTGGTCATTTGCTTCTTTAAATTACCTTCTCGTTATTTATTAAAATACCTTTAATAATATATTAAGTCTTTATAACAAATCGTTTTAAATCTAAATTTATATTATATTTTATCACTTTGTAAAATATATATATATATATATATATATATATATATATATATATATATATAAATATACATATCTATTTACATATAATTTGTTCGTGAATCGTCGAGCACAGTCAAAGAATAATTGATTACATGAATATAGTTCCAAAACTTTTTAGACTCAACATTACAGACTTCGCTTATCGTGTCGAAATCATTTAAAGATTAAGTTTAAATTTGGTCGGAACTTTCTGGGTCGTCACAGTACCTACCCGTTAATAAAATTTCGTCCCAAAATTTGATTGAGATCGTCATGGCTGACAATAAGTATGTTTTCATGACTCATATGTGTTGAAAATTAGAGTTTTATCATCATTGAGTAATATGGATAAAACAACTCGATTATGTGAAGAGTACGAGTGAAGCTATTACAAAAGAGTGAAATGAGTAAATGTAGATTCGTCATATCTTTTGACGTAGACAGGATTGATTTAAAGAGTTCAAGGAATTTGGAGAAAATCTTTGTAATAAGATTTGGTTCTTCGGTAATTAAGGAAATTAGGATCCTCTTTTGTTAAATGCGATAATCTATTTCGATTGCTCTGTCGGATATTTCACTATAAATCCACCTTCTTCGTTTCCTTATTTTCACAGCTCATACCTTCTATTCTTTCTCCCTTAATTCATATTTTAAAGCTTTCGTCAATATGCTCCATCCAGTTCTGATTCTTGATATACTCCTAACTTTCATATCTGTCATTCTTCTTTTTCATCTCCTGCCGGAAGAATCTATTTACTTTTACTATACTCTTGGTTTTATAGTATTTTTAGTTTTCCATGTCTTTATATTGCTATATGCATCGATATATACGGTTTGTAAATTTCTGGGTTGTTGTTGGGTTTTATATCTTCCCTTATATTTCGATGTTTCTGCTTCTGTCTTTCTATAATCATTGACATCCACAGTTAATGCTCTCTTCTATTTGCTGCGATTTATATTCCCATTTCTATTTCGGAGCTTCATGATTTTGTTTTCTTCTTCTTTCCGGCTTCAAGTCAAGCGAATAATGGTGCATAATTCGTAGGTATGGAGTTTCGAATGATCATAATATACAAAGCAGAAAGGAAAGGTAATAGCACAATTTGATTTGTCAAATTACCAGAATATCCGGAAAAGACCGAATCATCAAGAAAAATATTTTCTTGATATGTTTAGAGGTTAAATAGAATGAAAGAGTTATGTAACATGGTTCATGATGAGGGTATGATCTGTGAACCTTTATCACGTTCCATTAGAAACTCAGCATGACTTACTGTAATATAATCACGTTGATCAAGTGTCATTATATTATACTAACTCATGCTTCAGTTCCCAACACTACTTCAATAACATTCATAATTTAAGTTCAAACTTTTCAGAATTTAGAAACTAAAACAGTTTCCTTTCTGATGTAATACTGATATCAGAAGAAATAAATGATTTCAGATAAGAATAGTTATGAAAATATCTTCAGAAATATCGAGGATATTTATAATGAAAGATACGATGATATCTTAGAATTTCTAATATCGAAAGGTGATGAAGAATATTTGTCCGCAAAGGTTTAGAGTTAGGAGCAAGGTATTCGTTAATGACTTCAGCAGACACTGAATCATTTGGATTCTTTGAAGGCAGGTTTAGTCTTTGTGATTTATCCACAGCCTCCTTCATGGTTTGCTCAATCCGTTTTCCAGTTCCAAACCTTTTCTTTTTCTGATCTTTGCCAACACACTATTCTTTATCATCAAACTTTTGGCTGTTAAGGTCGTTTACAGTTTTTGCTGCTTCCTTCAACTTTTTCAACATTCAGAGTATTGATTCGTAGACTGGTTGTGTTTCAGAATTTTAGAATGAAAGCTCATAATTCTAAGAGATGAATGTTATATGTATACATATGATGTTCTAGTACAGTTTTGAATTCAAAGTATGGCATTTGTAAAATGTAAGAATCTAAAAGTGATGTTTTTCTGTTAAATCTTGGCTTGGATTCTGATTTTTCAAAATCATAATATGTAATCAAATTTGGATGCGAATGGTTATTTTGATTTCTAGGAAAGAATGTATATCGTTGTGAGAGTAGTGAGTATAGTTGATGATTTGCTGAATCAGAATCGAAGAATGTAACATATTAATTATGAATTTATATATCTTTAGGGTATTACCTACCCGTTAAAAGTTTCACAAGTAATATTTTGTACCAGAGAATTTTATTACAGTCTTTATGAAAATATATGTATGTATATTTTTTTCAGATGTAATACAGATTTAATGAGTTAATATCATATTAAGCTCATTTGATTTTCGGCAGGATTAGAAATGAATAATCTCTAAAACATTAAAGATTTCATAATCTTCGCGGAGAATGTAATCAATACTTCGTTATTCAGTTTTATTTATATTTCCTCAGTGAATCATGTTGGTGCTTATGGAACTCTTGCTAACTTCGCAAGGTACAAATGATGTTTTCTAGAAAGTTTCAACTACATCGAAAATGAAAGTGTAAAATCAAACATGTATTTGAATAATACACTTGATTTATTATGAAATGGAATCTATTAAGTCGAAGCAGAGATTATAGTTAACGATTATTAAGTCATTAACGAAGGATGTACATCATAGCATATTAATAACATGAACTAACCGAGTAGTTAAGATTCACATGTAATAGCTTAGTACGAAAAGATTTATTTTGATCTCAAAATTCATATATATATAAAATATACATATAATTTCTTCAGAGGGAATGAGTTAATACTTCATAACTCGTTGATACGATATACGCGTTGTTGATTAGTGATGATGTTTGCGGTGATTATGGATCTGGCGGACCTTGTGATGTTGTAGATGCTGCTGATGCTGATGATGCTGACGGTACTGACGGTGCTGGTGATGCTGACGGTACTATTGATGCTGCTGGTAAAATAGATCTAGCTTGTAAATCGTGCACCATTCTGATCAGGGTTTTATTTCATCATTTCTATTCGCTCACTCATCTGGTTTACAATTAGAGCTAGAATAAGTAATCTCTAAAACTTTTAGAAACTACATATTCTATGCAGAATATTTCTTCAATGAAGTTATGAATCAATACTTCATCGTTTGTTGTTGTTGGTATTCCTTGGTATCTATGGTGCGTATGACGTTGATGTTCGAGGTACAGATTGTGATGTTGAGGTGTGGGATGCGGATGTTGTTGTTGGTGGTGGTAATGATACTGTTGGTGTTGATGATGGTGGTACTGTTGATGACGGTGATGCTGCTGGTGTTTGTAACCTTTGTACCATATTCTCCAAAGCCAATACTCGAGTGCGAAGCTCGTTGACTTCTGCTACTACATCGGGATGATTGTTGGTTCGGACGAGCGGATGAATAAGATCTAGAATTTGAGATAGTATATAATCATGACGAGATACTCTGGAGATGAGAGAGAAAATGGTATTACGAACAGGTACGCCGGTAAGTGCTTCAGGTTCTTCGCCAAGAGGGGAATGTGGTGGATGGAAGGGATCACCTTCTTCTTGTCTCCAATGATTAAGTAGGCTACGAACCCATCTCCAATTCATCCAGAATAGGTGATGGCTGATTGGTTGATCCATTCCGGTTACACTGTCTTCGGAGATCAGGTGAATATCAAATTCGGAATAGCTGTCGGAGTTTAAGGAATTTGAACTAGATACGGGATCCATCTTGTATAATTAGAGAGATGATTTTTGATATGAAATAGATTATAGAATTTAGATTGGTACTCTTCAATACATAATTTACATATGTATATATAATACCAAAATTCCATAAATCACGGAGGAATTTTCGGAAGAAGTCAAGCAAAGTTTACAATAATAGATGTGCTAAGATATGAATTCGTCTGTACACTATGTATGCAATAAATGCAGGAAATGTGTCTAGGCTTAAGAATGATAAGCATGTAATTTTTGACAAGAAATGATAAGTAAAACTCGATAAAAACAGATACGGTCATAGTCCAGACTCACTAATGCATCCTAACAATTACCAGTTAAACACACTAATGCAAATTCTGGTTCCCTATGACCTCAAGCTCTGATACCAACTGTAGATAGTGGGGACGCATCCCACTCTGTAACAACTCAGAATTTTCCAACGTTTATTTATTAATATTTATTATTAATGCTTGCGTTTTAATAAATGTATTTATGTACATTTACTTGTCACCGTACTTGACTATACATGGCCCGACTCGTCCTTGCGACACACGTACTTTTCACGAATAATATTTTAAATATTATTTACATTCATGATTAATTATTATTAATCATTTTAATTAACTAAGGTTAGTAGTTAATTACTTGGGCTTTATTTGATTAATTGTTGCTTACTTACTTAAGACTTGGGCTTTTATTAATGGATACATGTTAATGGACTTAGAAGCCTACCCTACTTCTCTTAATGGACTACTAGGAGCCCACATTATGCTAATGACTAATTAATAATAAACTTGGAAAAATTAGCTTAAGTGGAAGACAAATTCTTACAAGCATGCTAGTAACCATTCCCCACATATTTAACTTTAACCACTTGGAACCTACACCTTCTCCCATACATGGAAACAAGCATTTTGACCCTCCCTTTGTGACCATAAAACCGTCCACCTTAGGTAGCCTTGGAGGGGGTTTTGTTTTAAATTTTTGACTACATATTCTCTAGTATTATCTCACTTTTACTTACACATACTTGCACACCTTCATTTGCTCTCATTTTTCTCTCTACTTGGTAAGTAACAAGGCTCATTTTCCTCTTCTTTTTCTCTCTTAAAAACCACCACCATCATCATTCTTTTACTTGTTTGTGTTGTTGTTTAATTACTTGTTCTTGTTGTTGATTACTTTCTTGAAGTTGTTTGTTGTTTTAAAGAATCAAACTTCCTAGTTTGTTCTTCATATTATCTTGTTATTCAAGAACAAGCAAGAACCTAAACTCTCTAGTTTATGGTTCTACAATTAATGTTTTAAAGATTTAAAGCTTATGAGTTCTAAAAATCATACATGCATTCATGTTGGTAAACTTAAGGTTTACTTTCTTAAGGATCAAAGCCTTGGCTTGAATCTTTAAAGTATGAATAACCATGAACTTATTACTTGTAAATTTAGTTTACTTCTTCATTTCATACACTTTTAATTTCGTGATTCTTGTTATAATGGTCAAAGTGTTACTAGTTAACCTTGATCTCATTTATCTTGAACTAAAGTTAAAAGTTCAAGAACATGCGAATGAAACTTTTAATTATAACTTTGTACACTTATGTTTGATCTAGACTTTTAGGTCTAGGATCTTCAAGATCTAACTAAGAACTATGTTCTACAACTTAAAATCTTGATTTTATAAGTTTACTCTCAAGTTTGTAGCTTAATATTACCTTTATAATTCATGCATGTGTTGAATCTATGATCATGATGCAACTTTGGTTCATCAAACTCCATATAACTCTTAAGTGAGTTGTGCTTCATATCATAGACTTACACTAGTGTTATGATGGTTAAACCTTGGTTAAGATGATGCAAACACATCAACGAGTTGTACACTTGAAGCTATATGCATCAAGGATGAGAACCGTGATGAGCATCGAGCACCAAGAAACCCACCGGAACCTACTGTTTACTGTTTCTGGGTCTGATCAGTATGAACTGTGTAGTGACCCGAACTTTTCCATGTTTATATATATTAATTGAGATTGATATTTACATGATTAAATGTTTCCAACATGTTAAGCAATCAAACTTGTTAAGACTTGATTAATTGAAATATGTTTCATATAGACAATTGACCACCCAAGTTGACCGGTGATTCACGAACGTTAAAACTTGTAAAAACTATATGATGACATATATATGGATATATATATAGTTAACATGATACTATGATAAGTAAACATATCATTAAGTATATTAACAATGAACTACATATGTAAAAACAAGACTACCAACTTAATGATTTTTAAACGAGACATATATGTAACGATTATCGTTGTAAAGACATTTAATGTATATATATCATATTAAGAGATATTCATACATGATAATATCATGATAATATAATAATTTAAAAATCTCATTTGATATTATAAACATTGGGTTAACAACATTTAACAAGATCGTTAACCTAAAGGTTTCAAAACAACACTTACATGTAACGACTAACGATGACTTAACGACTCAGTTAAAATGTATATACATGTAGTGTTTTAATATGTATTTATACACTTTTGAAAGACTTCAATACACTTATCAAAATACTTCTACTTAACAAAAATGCTTACAATTACATCCTCGTTCAGTTTCATCAACAATTCTACTCGTATGCACCCGTATTCGTACTCGTACAATACACAACTTTTAGATGTATGTAATATTGGTATATACACTCCAATGATCAGCTCTTAGTAGCCCATGTGAGTCACCTAACACATGTGGGAACCATCATTTGGCAACTAGCATGAAATATCTCATAAAATTACAAAAATATGAGTAATCATTCATGACTTATTTACATGAAAACAAAATTACATATCCTTTATATCTAATCCATACACCAACGACCAAAAACACCTACAAACACTTTCATTCTTCAATTTTCTTCATCTAATTGATCTCTCTCAAGTTCTATCTTCAAGTTCTAAGTGTTCTTCATATATTCTACAAGTTCTAGTTACATAAAATCAAGAATACTTTCAAGTTTGCTAGCTCACTTCCAATCTTGTAAGGTGATCATCCAACCTCAAGAAATCTTTGTTTCTTATAGTAGGTTATCATTCTAATACAAGGTAATAATCATATTCAAACTTTGGTTCAATTTCTATAACTATAACAATCTTATTTCAAGTGATGATCTTACTTGAACTTGTTTTCGTGTCATGATTCTGCTTCAAGAACTTCGTGCCATCCAAGGATCCGTTGAAGCTAGATCCATTTTTCACTTTTCCAGTAGGTTTATCCAAGGAACTTAAGGTAGTAATGATGTTCATAACATCATTCAATTCATACATATAAAGCTATCTTATTCGAAGGTTTAAACTTGTAATCACTAGAACATAGTTTAGTTAATTCTAAACTTGTTCGCAAACAAAAGTTAATCCTTCTAACTTGACTTTTAAAATCAACTAAACACATGTTCTATATCTATATGATATGCTAACTTAATGATTTAAAACCTGGAGACACGAAAAACACCGTAAAACCGGATTTACGCCGTCGTAGTAACACCGCGGGCTGTTTTGGGTTAGTTAATTAAAAACTATGATAAACTTTGATTTAAAAGTTGTTATTCTAAGAAAATGATTTTTATTATGAACATGAAACTATATCCAAAAATTATGGTTAAACTCAAAGTGGAAGTATGTTTTCTAAAATGGTCATCTAGACGTCGTTCTTTCGACTGAAATGACTACCTTTACAAAAACGACTTGTAACTTATTTTTCCGACAATAAACCTATACTTTTTCTGTTTAGATTCATAAAATAGAGTTCAATATGAAACCATAGCAATTTGATTCACTCAAAACGGATTTAAAATGAAGAAGTTATGGGTAAAACAAGATTGGATAATTTTTCTCATTTTAGCTACGTGAAAATTTGTAACAAATCTATTCCAACCATAACTTAATCAACTTGTATTGTATATTATGTAATCTTGAGATACCATAGACACGTATACAATGTTTCGACCTATCATGTCGACACATCTATATATATTTCGGAACAACCATAGACACTCTATATGTGAATGTTGGAGTTAGCTATACAGGGTTGAGGTTGATTCCAAAATATATATAGTTTGAGTTGTGATCAATACTGAGATACGTATACACTGGGTCGTGGATTGATTCAAGATAATATTTATCGATTTATTTCTGTACATCTAACTGTGGACAACTAGTTGTAGGTTACTAACGAGGACAGCTGACTTAATAAACTTAAAACATCAAAATATATTAAAAGTGTTGTAAATATATTTTGAACATACTTTGATATATATGTATATATTGTTATAGGTTCGTGAATCAACCAGTGGCCAAGTCTTACTTCCCGACGAAGTAAAAATCTGTGAAAGTGAGTTATAGTCCCACTTTTAAAATCTAATATTTTTGGGATGAGAATACATGCAGGTTTTATAAATGATTTACAAAATAGACACAAGTACGTGAAACTACATTCTATGGTTGAATTATCGAAATCGAATATGCCCCTTTTTATTAAGTCTGGTAATCTAAGAATTAGGGAACAGACACTCTAATTGACGCGAATCCTAAAGATAGATCTATCGGGCCCAACAAGCCCCATCCAAAGTACCGGATGCTTTAGTACTTCGAAATTTATATCATATCCGAAGGGTGTCCCGGAATGATGGGGATATTCTTATATATGCATCTTGTTAATGTCGGTTACCAGGTGTTCACCATATGAATGATTTTTATCTCTATGTATGGGATGTGTATTGAAATATGAAATCTTGTGGTCTATTATTATGATTTGATATATATAGGTTAAACCTATAACTCACCAACATTTTTGTTGACGTTTTAAGCATGTTTATTCTCAGGTGATTATTAAGAGCTTCCGCTGTCGCATACTTAAATAAGGACGAGATTTGGAGTCCATGCTTGTATGATATTGTGTAAAAACTGCATTCAAGAAACTTATTTTGTTGTAACATATTTGTATTGTAAACCATTATGTAATGGTCGTGTGTAAACAGGATATTTTAGATTATCATTATTTGATAATCTACGTAAAGCTTTTTAAAACCTTTATCTATGAAATAAAGGTTATGGTTTGTTTTAAAAATATGAATGCAGTCTTTGAAAAAAACGTCTCATATAGAGGTCAAAACCTCGCAACGAAATCAATTAATATGGAACGTTTTTAATCAATAAGAACGGGACATTTCAGTTGGTATCCGAGCGTTGGTCTTAGAGAACCAGAATTTTGCATTAGTGTGTCTTATCGAGTTTGTTAGGATGCATTAGTGAGTCTGGACTTCGACCGTGTTTACTTGAAAAATGATTGCTTAACAAATTTTGTTGGAAACTATATATTTTTAACATGTGAATATTATGTGATATATTAATCTCTTAACGCGTTTGATATTATGTGATAGATGTCTACCTCTAGAACAAGTCCCATTGATTCACCTAATAATAATGAAGAGTCAAATGTAAATTGGAATGATTCATGGACTGATTCACAAGTTCCCGAAGAGGAACCGGAAGAAGAGTCGGAACCAGAAGAAGAATCGGAACCGGAAGAAGAATCAGAACCGAATGAAGAAATAGAACCGGTGGGGGAAATAATAAAACGGTTAAGTAAAAGAAAATCCTCAACCAACCGACCAAGGTTAATTATGGTCAATGGTGTTTCCGCCAAGGAAGCAAAATATTGGGAGGATTACCAATTCTCCGATTAATCGGATTCCGACGAGAATTCCGATGATGTTATAGAAATTACCCCTACTGAATTTAAAAAGGCAAAAGAAAATAATAAGGGAAAGGGCATAAAAATAGAGAAATCTAATTCCAACCCCGATGAACTTTATATGTATCGTCAACCCTCGAAGTCCTTAAGTTATAACAATGACCCGGGAACCTCTAAACCACCAGGTTTTTCTAAACCAATGTGGATAACGACGGCTCGTATTAGGGGAACATCATATATCCCTAGAAACTTGGCAAAACGAACCAAAACCGAAGAAGAAGAAACAAGCGAGTCGGAATAAGATAGCTGTATTCGTGTGGTGTAATATATGTAATATAGTGTGCTTATGCTTTATGATATATGTAAAAATTGCTTGTATTAATAAGTATTTTTTTTTTCTTATGAATCTAACTCTTGTCTATTTTACAGTATAAAAACACAAAATGGATAGACAACCCAATATTTTAAGAGACCTACCCGGAGACATGATTGATGAAATCTTGTCTAGAGTCGGTCAGAATTCTTCGGCACAACTATTTAAGGCGAGATCAGTTTGTAAGACATTCGAAGAACGTTCCAAGAATGCCTTGGTTTATAAAAGGCTTTCGTTCGAAAGATGGGGGATATCACATTGGGAAATCCATAAGTTACGATGTGTTTACTTTGACGCATATATTGCGGGGAACCCAAATGCTATTTTACGCAATGGGTTAAGAAATTATTTTGACTCAATATATCCGAATATTGGACTTCGTGATTTAGAAAAAGCGGCTAACATGCAACATAAAGAAGCATGTTATGCTTACGGATTAGTAATGTTCGCTTCTCACCAAAGTGAGAACAAGAACATCGGGCTACAACTATTAAACAAAACATTCCCACAAGTGACGGAGTCGGTATTTGGGGTAAGAAATGAGGTTTTTAGATTGTTACGGGACTGTTGGACATTACGTAACCCTCGTCCCTTTGACGACATTAAAACACGCTGTCTTATCAACGGCCATAACGGTTATGTTCCACAAGACCAAGGATGGGAAGTAATCCTAGTAAAACCAGAATGCATGACTTGTTTCTGAACGTATGAATTACGTGTCTTTATTGCCTTTGCTGAACGACTTGTGTACTAGCTAGAATTATCTTCACAACCATCTTGTATCAAATTTATTGTGTGCTATATTTCATGCTATATGTAAAATAAGCGGTACTGAAAGTTTGTAAAATATTGTGTAAAAGTTTGAACGCGAAATATTATTATAATCAGTTTTTCATATAGAATTGTAGTAGTTTAATTGTATATTAGCAACTAAGTATGAACTTAACGGGTAGGTACTACCCGAATCTAAACTTATAAAACGCTAATATGAAGAAAAAGCTTTTATAAATGAGTTCATATTATGCTACGAAATACTATTAACTACTCTTAATATTCTGTATGATTAACTTGTTCCATTTGACTATTTTGAAGGAAAAGGCACCGACAACTCGACACACCGTGAATATGAATGAAGAGGAATTCCGTACTTTTCTAGCTTCAAACATAGCCGCAGTTTAAGCTGCGCTACATACCAACAATAACCTTGGATCTAGCAGTACAGGAAATCGTGTAGGATGCACCTACAAAGAATTCACTGCCTGCAAACCTTTGGAATTTGATGGAACCGAAGGACCGATCGGATTGAAACGGTGGACCGAGAAGGTCGAATCGGTGTTTGCCATAAGTAAGTGTACTGAAGAGGACAAAGTAAAGTACGCTACGCATACCTTCACAGGTTCTGCGTTAACATGGTGGAATACCTATCTAGAGCAAGTGGGACAAGACGATGTGTACGCACTACCGTGGTCAGCATTCAAGCACTTAATGAACGAGAAGTACCGTCCCAGAACCGAGGTCAATAAGCTCAAGACAGAACTTAGAGGGTTACGAACCCAAGGATTTGATATTACCACGTATGAAAGACGATTCACAGAATTGTGCCTATTGTGTCCGGGAGCGTTCGAAGATGAGGAAGAGAAGATCGACGCGTTTGTGAAAGGATTACCGGAAAGAATCCAAGAAGATATAAGTTCACACGAGCCCGCCTCCATACAACAGGCATGTAGAATGGCTCACAAACTAGTGAACCAGATTGAAGAAAGAATTAAAGAACAGACTGCTGAAGAGGCCAATGTGAAGCAAGTCAAAAGAAAGTGGGAGGAAAACGGTGATAAGAATCACCAATATAACAACAACAGCAATTACAACAATAATCGCAACAATTATCCCAACAATCGCAACATCAATCGCAACTACAACAAACGGCCCAACAACAACAACAACAACAACAACAGCAACTACAACAATCATCCCAACAACAATAATAACCGCAACAACAACAACAATCAGAACCAGCTATGCCAAAGGTGTGAAAAGTATCACTCGGGGTTCTGCACCAAATTTTGCAATAAGTGTAAAAGAAATGGTCATAGCGCGGCGAAGTGTGAGGTCTACGGACCAGGGGTTAATAGAACGAAAGGAACAAATGGTGTCGGAACGAGTAATGGCGGAGCAAGTAGTGTCGGAGCAAGTTTTGCCAATGTAGTTTGTTATAAATGTGGAAAACCGGGCCACATTATTAGAAATTGCCCGAACCAGGAGAACACGAATGGACAAGGCCGCGGAAGAGTTTTCAATATTAATGCGGCAGAGGCACAGGAAGACCCGGAGCTTGTTACGGGTACGTTTCTTATTGACAATAAATCTGCTTACGTTTTATTTGATTCGGGTGCGGATAGAAGCTATATGAGTAGAGATTTTTGTGCTAAATTAAGTTGTCCATTGACGCCTTTGGATAGTAAATTTTTACTCGAATTAGCAAATGGTAAATTAATTTCAGCAGATAATATATGTCGGAATCGAGAAATTAAACTGGTTAGCGAAACATTTAAGATTGATTTGATACCAGTAGAGTTAGGGAGTTTTGATGTGACAATCGGTATGGACTGGTTGAAAGAAGTGAAAGCAGAGATCGTTTGTTACAAAAATGCAATTCGCATTATACGAGAAAAAGGAAAACCCTTAATGGTGTACGGAGAAAAGGGCAACACGAAGCTACATCTTATTAGTAATTTGAAGGCACAAAAACTAATAAGAAAAGGTTGCTATGCTGTTCTAGCACACGTCGAGAAAGTACAAACTGAAGAAAAGAGCATCAATGATGTTCCCATTGCAAAAGAATTTCCCGATGTATTTCTGAAAGAATTACCGGGATTACCCTCACATCGATCCGTTGAATTTCAAATAGATCTTGTACCAGGAGCTGCACCAATATCTCGTGCTCCTTACAGACTCGCACCCAGCGAGATGAAAGAACTGCAAAGCCAATTACAAGAACTTTTAGAACGTGGTTTCATTCGACCAAGCACATCACCGTGGGGAGCTCCTGTTTTGTTTGTCAAGAAGAAAGATGGTACATTCAGGTTGTGTATCGACTACCGAGAGTTGAACAAACTTACCATCAAGAACCGCTACCCACTACCGAGAATCGACGACTTATTTGATCAACTACAAGGCTCGTCTGTTTATTCAAAGATTGACTTACGTTCCGGGTATCATCAAATACGGGTGAAAGAAGATGATATTCCAAAGACTGCTTTCAGAACACGTTACGGTCATTACGAGTTTATGGTCATGCCGTTTGGTTTAACTAATGCACCAGCTGTGTTCATGGACCTTATGAACCGAGTGTGCGGACCATACCTTGACAAGTTTGTCATTGTTTTCATTGATGACATACTTATTTACTCAAAGAATGACCAAGAACACGGTGAACATTTGAGAAAGGTGTTAGAAGTATTGAGGAAGGAAGAATTGTACGCTAAGTTTTCAAAGTGTGCATTTTGGTTGGAAGAAGTTCAATTCCTCGGTCACATAGTGAACAAAGACGGTATTAAGGTGGATCCGGCAAAGATAGAAACTGTTGAAAAGTGGGAAACCCCGAAAACTCCGAAACACGTACGCCAGTTTTTAGGACTAGCTGGTTACTACAGAAGGTTCATCCAAGACTTTTCCAGAATAGCAAAACCCTTGACTGCATTAACGCATAAAGGGAATAAATTTGAATGGAATGATGAACAAGAGAAAGCGTTTCAGTTATTGAAGAAAAAGCTAACTACGGCACCTATATTGTCTTTGCCTGAAGGGAATGATGATTTTGTGATTTATTGTGACGCATCAAAGCAAGGTCTCAGTTGTGTATTAATGCAACGAACGAAGGTGATTGCTTATGCGTCTAGACAATTGAAGATTCACGAACAAAATTATACGACGCATGATTTGGAATTAGGCGCGGTTGTTTTTGCATTAAAGACTTGGAGGCACTACTTATATGGGGTCAAAAGTATTATATATACCGACCACAAAAGTCTTCAACACATATTTAATCAGAAACAACTGAATATGAGGCAGCGTAGGTGGATTGAATTATTGAATGATTACGACTTTGAGATTCGTTACCACCCGGGGAAGGCAAATGTGGTAGCCGATGCCTTGAGCAGGAAGGACAGAGAACCCATTCGAGTAAAATCTATGAATATAATGATTCATAATAACCTTACTACTCAAATAAAGGAGGCGCAACAAGGAGTTTTAAAAGAGGGAAATTTAAAGGATGAAATACCCAAAGGATCGGAGAAGCATCTTAATATTCGGGAAGACGGAACCCGGTATAGGGCTGAAAGGATTTGGGTACCAAAATTTGGAGATATGAGAGAAATGGTACTTAGAGAAGCTCATAAAACCAGATACTCAATACATCCTGGAACGGGGAAGATGTACAAGGATCTCAAGAAACATTTTTGGTGGCCGGGTATGAAAGCTGATGTTGCTAAATATGTAGGAGAATGTTTGACGTGTTCTAAGGTCAAAGCTGAGCATCAGAAACCATCAGGTCTACTTCAACAACCCGAAATCCCGGAATGGAAATGGGAAAACATTACCATGGATTTCATCACTAAATTGCCAAGGACTGCAAGTGGTTTTGATACTATTTGGGTAATAGTTGATCGTCTCACCAAATCAGCACACTTCCTGCCAATAAGAGAAGATGACAAGATGGAGAAGTTAGCACGACTGTATTTGAAGGAAGTCATCTCCAGACATGGAATACCAATCTCTATTATCTCTGATAGGGATGGTAGATTTATTTCAAGATTCTGGCAGACATTACAGCAAGCATTAGGAACTCGTCTAGACATGAGTACTGCCTATCATCCACAAACTGATGGGCAGAGTGAAAGGACGATACAAACGCTTGAAGACATGCTACGAGCATGTGTTATTGATTTCGGAAACAGTTGGGATCGACATCTACAGTTAGCAGAATTTTCCTACAACAACAGCTACCATTCAAGCATTGAGATGGCGCCGTTTGAAGCACTTTATGGTAGAAAGTGCAGGTCTCCGATTTGTTGGAGTGAAGTGGGGGATAGACAGATTACGGGTCCGGAGATTATACAAGAAATTACCGAGAAGATCATCCAAATTCAACAACGGTTGAAAACCGCCCAAAGTCGACAAAAGAGCTACGCTGACATTAAAAGAAAAGATATAGAATTTGAAATTGGAGAGATGGTCATGCTTAAAGTTGCACCTTGGAAAGGCGTTGTTCGATTTGGTAAACGAGGGAAATTAAATCCAAGGTATATTGGACCATTCAAGATTATTGATCGTGTCGGACCAGTAGCTTACCGACTTGAGTTACCTCAACAACTCGCGGCTGTACATAACACTTTCCACGTCTCGAATTTGAAGAAATGTTTTGCTAAAGAAGATCTCACTATTCCGTTAGATGAAATCCAAATCAACGAAAAACTTCAATTCATCGAAGAACCCGTCGAAATAATGGATCGTGAGGTTAAAAGACTTAAGCAAAACAAGATACCAATTGTTAAGGTTCGATGGAATTCTCGTAGAGGACCCGAGTTCACCTGGGAGCGTGAAGATCAGATGAAGAAGAAATACCCGCATCTATTTCTAGAAGATTCGTCAACACCTTCAACTGTTTAAAATTTCGGGACGAAATTTATTTAACGGGTAGGTACTGTAGTGACCCGAACTTTTCCATGTTTATATATATTAATTGAGATTGATATTTACATGATTAAATGTTTCCAACATGTTAAGCAATCAAACTTGTTAAGACTTGATTAATTGAAATATGTTTCGTATAGACAATTGACCACCCAAGTTGACCGGTGATTCACGAACGTTAAAACTTGTAAAAACTATATGATGACATATATATGGATATATATATAGTTAACATGATACTATGATAAGTAAACATATCATTAAGTATATTAACAATGAACTACATATGTAAAAACAAGACTACCAACTTAATGATTTTTAAACGAGACATATATGTAACGATTATCGTTGTAAAGACATTTAATGTATATATATCATATTAAGAGATATTCATACATGATAATATCATGATAATATAATAATTTAAAATCTCATTTGATATTATAAACATTGGGTTAACAACATTTAACAAGATCGTTAACCTAAAGGTTTCAAAACAACACTTACATGTAACGACTAACGATGACTTAACGACTCAGTTAAAATGTATATACATGTAGTGTTTTAATATGTATTTATACACTTTTGAAAGACTTCAATACACTTATCAAAATACTTCTACTTAACAAAAATGCTTACAATTACATCCTCGTTCAGTTTCATCAACAATTCTACTCGTATGCACCCGTATTCGTACTCGTACAATACACAGCTTTTAGATGTATGTACTATTGGTATATACACTCCAATGATCAGCTCTTAGCAGCCCATGTGAGTCACCTAACACATGTGGGAACCATCATTTGGCAACTAGCATGAAATATCTCATAAAATTACAAAAATATGAGTAATCATTCATGACTTATTTACATGAAAACAAAATTACATATCCTTTATATCTAATCCATACACCAACGACCAAAAACACCTACAAACACTTTAATTCTTCAATTTTCTTCATCTAATTGATCTCTCTCAAGTTCTATCTTCAAGTTCTAAGTGTTCTTCATATATTCTACAAGTTCTAGTTACATAAAATCAAGAATACTTTCAAGTTTGCTAGCTCACTTCCAATCTTGTAAGGTGATCATCCAACCTCAAGAAATCTTTGTTTCTTACAGTAGGTTATCATTCTAATACAAGGTAATAATCATATTCAAACTTTGGTTCAATTTCTATAACTATAACAATCTTATTTCAAGTGATGATCTTACTTGAACTTGTTTTCGTGTCATGATTCTGCTTCAAGAACTTCGTGCCATCCAAGGATCCGTTGAAGCTAGATCCATTTTTCACTTTTCCAGTAGGTTTATCCAAGGAACTTAAGGTAGTAATGATGTTCATAACATCATTCAATTCATACATATAAAGCTATCTTATTCGAAGGTTTAAACTTGTAATCACTAGAACATAGTTTAGTTAATTCTAAACTTGTTCGCAAACAAAAGTTAATCCTTCTAACTTGACTTTTAAAATCAACTAAACACATGTTCTATATCTATATGATATGCTAACTTAATGATTTAAAACCTGGAGACACGAAAAACACCGTAAAACCGGATTTACGCCGTCGTAGTAACACCGCGGGCTGTTTTGGGTTAGTTAATTAAAAACTATGATAAACTTTGATTTAAAAGTTTTTATTCTAAGAAAATGATTTTTATTATGAACATGAAACTATATCCAAAAATTATGGTTAAACTCAAAGTGGAAGTATGTTTTCTAAAATGGTCATCTAGACGTCGTTCTTTCGACTGAAATGACTACCTTTACAAAAACGACTTGTAACTTATTTTTCCAACAATAAACCTATACTTTTTCTATTTAGATTCATAAAATAGAGTTCAATATGAAACCATAGCAATTTGATTCACTCAAAACGGATTTAAAATGAAGAAGTTATGGGTAAAACAAGATTGGATAATTTTTCTCATTTTAGCTACGTGAAAATTTGTAACAAATCTATTCCAACCATAACTTAATCAACTTGTATTGTATATTATGTAATCTTGAGATACCATAGACACGTATACAATGTTTCGACCTATCATGTCGACACATCTATATATATTTCGGAACAACCATAGACACTCTATATGTGAATGTTGGAGTTAGTTATACAGGGTTGAGGTTGATTCCAAAATATATATAGTTTGAGTTGTGATCAATACTGAGATACGTATACACTGGGTCGTGGATTGATTCAAGATAATATTTATCGATTTATTTCTGTACATCTAACTGTGGACAACTAGTTGTAGGTTACTAACGAGGACAGCTGACTTAATAAACTTAAAACATCAAAATATATTAAAAGTGTTGTAAATATATTTTGAACATACTTTGATATATATGTATATATTGTTATAGGTTCGTGAATCAACCAGTGGCCAAGTCTTACTTCCCGACGAAGTAAAAATCTGTGAAAGTGAGTTATAGTCCCACTTTTAAAATCTAATATTTTTGGGATGAGAATACATGCAGGTTTTATAAATGATTTACAAAATAGACACAAGTACGTGAAACTACATTCTATGGTTGAATTATCGAAATCGAATATGCCCCTTTTTATTAAGTCTGGTAATCTAAGAATTAGGGAACAGACACCCTAATTGACGCGAATCCTAAAGATAGATCTATCGGGCCCAACAAGCCCCATCCAAAGTACCGGATGCTTTAGTACTTCGAAATTTATATCATATCCGAAGGGTGTCCCGGAATGATGGGGATATTCTTATATATGCATCTTGTTAATGTCGGTTACCAGGTGTTCACCATATGAATGATTTTTATCTCTATGTATGGGATGTGTATTGAAATATGAAATCTTGTGGTCTATTATTATGATTTGATATATATAGGTTAAACCTATAACTCACCAACATTTTTGTTGACGTTTTAAGCATGTTTATTCTCAGGTGATTATTAAGAGCTTCCGCTGTCGCATACTTAAATAAGGACGAGATTTGGAGTCCATGCTTGTATGATATTGTGTAAAAACTGCATTCAAGAAACTTATTTTGTTGTAACATATTTGTATTGTAAACCATTATGTAATGGTCGTGTGTAAACAGGATATTTTAGATTATCATTATTTGATAATCTACGTAAAGCTTTTTAAAACCTTTATCTATGAAATAAAGGTTATGGTTTGTTTTAAAAAAATGAATGCAGTCTTTAAAAAAAAGTCTCATATAGAGGTCAAAACCTCGCAATGAAATAAATTAATATGGAACGTTTTTAATCAATAAGAACGGGACATTTCAAACTGGGCTACTGTAAAGATGATTTTAAGTTAGCTCTATTCGAGTAGATAACTTTTCATTTAGGACTCGTCTTAATCCGAGTTACGGTTTAGGATTTATGGCCCTCCGAGTGTCACTATGTCTTTTAACGTTGTGCTGAAAATTCTGACCTACTCGTACTTAAACCGTCGCCACGGTCAATCAAAGACTAGTTTGCTTCTGGAATTTTTACCACAACTAAAGGACTCATATACGGAGCCATGGCCACTGGCCTCACCTTATTTCAGTAGGTATAGAGGCCGTGGTGACTGACCTAAATTAGCCTTTGTTTTAAACTCTTTTCATGAACGAAACCTACTTTACACCTTTTGTTTGATGATGAATGATGATGACCTTTAAGACCTAATTTACATACATTTAAACCTATTGGAACGATTTACTAACTTAGTACTATTTGACTTAGGTTGAGGACTTTCCGGACCTACGTACTTGCTTATTTCCCGACTCGACTTTACCACTACTTTACCACTGTGAGTTATAGCATCCCTTTTTTACTTTAACTATTTTGGGAACTGAGAATACATGTGCATTTTACATTTTACATACTAGGCAAGAGTACTTAAACTTTATATATGTGTGGGTTATACAACGGCATAAAATTTCCCTTTAGCTCGGTAACGTTTAGTCATTGGTTTTTGAACCTGTGAACGCGAATCTTAGATATGGATCCATAGGGTTTGACATCCCCACTCGGGCTAGTCGCGCTAGCATTTAACGAGTGTTTAATACTTCGTATACATATGCACTTGCCAAGTGTACTTTCAGGGGGTATAAACGTTAAGTTAGTTACCAAGTGCCCACGGTTAAACATATACTTTATCATACTGTTTTGAAACGCTCTTTGTAGCACTGAAATCTCGTGGCCTACTTTACATAATGCTATACTTAAACTATAGCTCACCAACCTTTGTATTGACGTTTAAAGCATGTTTTTCTCAGGTGCTTAAGGTTGCTTCCGCTGTGTACTAGTCTTGCTGTAGACACCCGCTGCTTTAGAGATGTCACTGCATGAACGTTTATCTTGCATTCATAAACATTATTACTTTTGAAACTATGATTTGTAACGACCTATGGGTCACATACTATTATCCTTGCTTCTATTCATTGAAGCATACTTTGGTTGTTAAACATTGATGTTGGTTAAGACATCACCTTTTATCATGAATGCGAACATATTTTGAAATAGCATATAGTGTTTGACCTTGTAATGATCCTGTTGTTGATGATTCGTACACGATGGTTTTGTACGGGGCATCACATTTGGTATCAGAGCATTGGTTATAGGGAATTAGGTTGCATTAGTGAGTCTAAGACCGACCCGAGTAGGATTCACTAATAGGACTAATCTACAACTTGCTAGTTTACTAGTTTTCGCTGAACTTACTACATGTGATAATGCTAAAAACGAACATATATTTCATAGCATTATTCCTCAAGAAAGACAAGCTTTTAGTTGCAATTGTCCTATTTACAAGTGATATTCGTTTAAATAATAAAAGGTGAAGACAAAAGACAAATTCGACGAATTGAAGACGCAAACGACTAAAAAGCTCAAAAGTACAAAATACAATAAAAGAGGTACCAATTATTGATGAGAAACGTCTCAAAATTACAAGAGTACAAGATTCAAAACGCAAAGTACAAGATATTAAATTGTACGCAAGGACGTTCGAAAATCCGGAACCGGGACCAGAGTCAACTCTCAACGCTCGACGCAACGGACTAAAAATTACAAGTCAACTATGCACATAAATATAATATAATATTTAAATAATTCTTATAATTATTTATATATTATATAATATATTATAAACCGTCGGCAAGCTAGGAGCCAAGGCTGTGTGAGCTGTAAAAACAAACTCCGCGAGTTGCGGAGTTTGAAGAAGAAAAATACGGTGAGTCGCGGAGTTTGAAGAAGAAAAATACCGCGAGTCGCGGAGCCCCAAAATATGAAACTGCCTATAAAAGCTCGCGCATTCTGATCGTAAAAAACATCCTAAAATCTCTCTCTCTATATATGTATACGTAAATATTTATATTTATATTTTAATTTTAATTTTAATTTTAATTTCTAATAATAAGGGTATGTTAGCGAATGTTGTAAGGGTGTAAGTCGAAATTCTGTCCGTGTAACGCTACGCTATTTTTAATCATTGTAAGTTATGTTTATATTATTTTCATTAATGTCTCGTAGCTAAGCCGTTATTATGCTTATTTAATCCGAAGTAATCATGATGTTGGGCTAATTACTAAAATTGGGTAATTGGGCTTTGTACCATAATTGGGGTTTGGACAAAAGAACGACACTTGTGGAAATTAGACTATGGGCTATTAATGGGCTTTATATTTGTTTAACTAAATGATAGTTTGTTAATTTTAATATAAAAATTTACAATTGGACGTCCTTATAAATAACCATATTCACTCGATCGGACACGATGGGCGGGGTATTTATATGTACGAATAATCGTTCATTTAACCGGACACGGGAATGGATTAATAGTCTATGGAATTATTAAAACAGGGGTAAAATTATGTACAAGGACACTTGGCATAATTGATAACAAAGTATTAAAACCTTGTTACAGTTTAAATCCCCAATTAGTTGAAATATTTAACTTCGGGTATAAGGATAATTTGACGAGGACACTCGCACTTTATATTTATGACTGATGGACTGTTATGGACAAAAACCAGACGGACATATTAAATAATCCAGGACAAAGGACAATTAACCCATGGGCATAAAACTAAAATCAACACGTCAAACATCATGATTACGGAAGTTTAAATAAGCATAATTCTTTTATTTCATATTTAATTTCCTTTATTTTATATTTAATTGCACTTTTAATTATCGCACTTTTATTTATTGTTATTGTATTTAATTGCACTTTTAATTATGCAATTTTATTTTATCGCACTTTTATTTATCGCAATTTCATTATCGTTATTTACTTTACGCTTTAAATTAAGTCTTTTATTTATTTAATATTTTAAATTAGGTTTTAACTGCGACTAAGTTTTAAAATCGACAAACCGGTCATTAAACGGTAAAAAACCCTCCTTTATAATAATAATATTATTTATATATATATATTTGTATTTTTATAAATTAAAACTAATATAGTGTTAAGCTTTGTTTAAAGATTCCCTGTGGAACGAACCGGACTTACTAAAAACTACACTACTGTAAGATTAGGTACACTTCCTATAAGTGTTGTAGCAAGGTTTAAGTATATCCATTCTATAAATAAATAAATATCTTGTGTAAAATTGTATCGTATTTAATAGTATTTCCTTGTAAAATTTAATAGTATTTTATACCCCTTAGCTTTAACTATCAAGTATTTTTGGCGCCGCTGCCGGGGAACGCCGAAGCGAAACGCCACATAAAAAAAAAGAGCTTTTTATTTTTAGTTTACTTTTATAAAAATACGTTTTTGTAAAAATACGTTTTAAATATTCGAAAATATAAAAAGAAAAAGAAAAATATAAATATTTTTAAGAGTTTGTTAAATATTTAAGTTTTATAAAGTTTCTTTATTTTTATTTTATAAAAATATAAGTTTTATTTAAATATTTTGTTTTTATTTAAAACATAAAAAAAAACCGGACGAAAAAAATATATATATATATAAATCTATTTTTTAGATTTTTATAAAATTATAAAGTACTTCTATTTTTATTTTAGTTTTTAAAACATAAGTTTTTATTTAATTTATATAAATATTTTATTTAATTATTAAAACAGAAAATTAAAAACAGAATAATAAAAAAAAATAACTGAAACTGTCGAACGAAACCAGCCTGTCATCTGAAATTTCAAACCCCGCGACTCGCTGAGTTTGTTGCCTGGTGTACCACAACTCGCGGAGCCGTCTGACACGGGTCACACAGAACCCTAATTTCGCATTAATTACGGATTTTATTATTATTATTTAAATTAAACCCTAATTAGGGTATTTTTATTATATAATTTAGTTTTTATTTTTATTTTGTATTTTTAGTTAAATTAGTTTAATTAAATTATAAAATCAATAGTTTAATTAAATAAATAATATAAAAATAATATTTTGTACTTTTTACAAATTTTAGTATATTTTTATATTTTGTATATTTTTATTTGTTTATTCGTAATATTTGTATTTTTCGCTCGTATTTAGTTTTAAATATAGTTTTTGCCATAGTTATTTTTATTTCTAGATTTTTAGGCTTTGCCATAAAATCCCTTAAGTGCTTTTTCTTTAGACTAAGATCTAGGTGCTTTAGAATTTTGCGACGCCTTTTTAAGTTTTAGTACCTTTTTAAGTTATTGCCATTTGGGATATAGTTTTACTTGTAAGCTTTAATATTTTTAGACGCAACTTTTAATTTTTAGTTTTTAGTTCCTTTTTAAGTTTCAACGCGCTACTTTCTTATTTTTATTTTTCGACGCCTTTTACCTATGTATCAATTATCACTCCAATTAGTAATCTCAATTTGCAATTTTAATTTTAAGTTAGTGATAGTAATAAGATTGGGTTAGTCGAGTGTTTTAAAAGTTTTATAGTCTTTATCTCTTTTTCTTTCTTATTTTTTTTCGACGCCTTTTATTTTTCAACCCTTTTCTTTTTCGCTCTTTTTCGACGCGCTCTTTTTCTTTCTTATTTCTCGCCATTCTAGTTTTAGGACATAGATTTTTATTCTTCTTCTTATCTAAATTTCTTAAAATTACGAAAATTTATTTTAAGTGGTTAAATTGATAGACATCAAAATTTTCTGGTTTGTAGTAATAGTTGGATTTGTACGTGGACCGGGTTATTGGAGCCAAACAGTACTCAATTATATTGAGACCAAACGAATCCTGCCCCTCTGCTGCATCTTTTGGCTATTCGAAACGTGGGCAAAATCAAAAAAGTCTATTAATTGGATAACTTATATAATTTTTCTTTCCTTTTAAAAACTAATAGGATATTCAGTGAATGCACCGAGCAAGACGTTCACCACCTTTTGTACGTTCACCACCTGTAACCAGATCAAGACATCTAGCAAATATTGCCGCCGTTGATTTTTCTTTAGAATCGTCATCCAGTCGACCAAGTACTCCAATTCAAATTTCCGATAATCCATTTTTTGAACCCGACCTCACAATTGAGAATCCGGAGAATATTCAGGGACAATTCATAGATCCTGAACCATTAATTTTTCCTCCGGAACCACCAATCATTCAAACAGAGATTGTTGAGGAACGAACCATTAAATCAGAATCCTCTAGTGATTCAGATTCAACAAATTCAATCATGGAGAATCTGGAACCTTTAAGTATGGAAGACCGAATGAGAGCTAAACGCACTGGCCAAGGTCACGCAATTACTCATCCTGACATTAATGCGCCAGATTATGAAATCAAAGGACAAATTCTACACATGGTGACTAATCAATGCCAATTTAGTGGTGCGCCGAAGGAAGATCCAAATGAACATCTTCATACCTTTAATAGGATCTGCACACTATTTAAAATCCGAGAAGTTGAAGATGAACAGATATATCTCATGTTATTTCCCTGGACTTTAAAGGGAGAAGCCAAAGATTGGTTGGAATCGTTACCTGAAGGGGCGATTGATACATGGGACGTTTTAGTTGAAAAATTTCTTAAACAATTCTTTCCGGCATCTAAAGCCGTAAGACTTGAAGGAGAAATTGTTAAGTTCACACAGAAACCGAATGAAACTCTATATGAGGCGTGGACAAGATTTGGAAAGTTATTAAGAGGATGTCCGCAACATGGTTTAGACACTTGTCAAATAGTACAAATATTCTACCAAGGATGCGACATCACTACAAGGAAAGACATTGATATAGCAGCTGGTGGTTCTATTATGAAGAAAACAGAAACTGATGCTTACAAAATTATTGATAACACTGCTTCCCACTCACATGAGTGGCACCAAGAAAATGATATTGTTAGATCATCTAAAGCAGCTAGAGCCGATTCTAGCCATGACTTAGATTCCATTTCTGCAAAAATAGATGTTGTCGAGAGACGAATGGAAAAGATGACTAAGGATATACACTCAATACGAATTAGTTGTGAGCAGTGTGGAGGACCACATTTGACAAAAGATTGTCTCAGTATTGAACTAACAATGGAACAAAGAGAGAATATTTCATATATAAACCAAAGGCCTGGAAATAATTATCAAAATAATTATCAACCGCCAAGACCAATTTACAATCAAAACCAGAATTATAATCGAATTGTTCCATACAACAACCAATAAGGTCCAAGTAATCAATAAGTATCCAATAATACTTACAACCAGCAAAGACCTAATTTTCAAAACAAACCACCACAACCCGATGATAAAAAGCCGAATTTAGAAGATATGATGACGAAGCTAGTTAAAACTCAAACGCAGTTTTTCACATCTCAGAAACAAACTAATGAACAAAATGCTCAAGCATTTAGAAATCAACAAGCTTCTATTCAAAACTTGGAACAAGAAGTTAGTAACCTAGCAAGGTTAATAGGTGAAAGAAAACCGGAAAGTTTACCTAGTGATACAAATGCTAACCCCCGGAATGAAACAGCTAAAGCCATTACCACAAGAAGTGGTACAACACTTAAAGTACCTGAAATACCTGTAATTTCTGATGAAGCTATTCCTACTCCACAAGAACCACAACATGAACAAGATAAGGAAAAAGAACCGGTAGTTGAAAAGGTTAATGAAGATAACACAGTTAAGGCTAAATCTTATGTTAAACCATACCAACCACCACTTCCTTACCTGAGTAAAATGAAAAAAGAAAGACTTGAAGTCGAGCAATCCAAATTCTTGGATATGTTTAAACAGATAAATGTAAATATTCCTTTCATTGATGTAATTTCAGGAATGCCTAGATATGCTAAATTTCTGAAAGATCTAATCACGAATAGAAAGAAAATGGAAGAACTCTCGGCTGTTACTATGAATGCTAATTGTTCAGCAGTGCTGTTGAATAAGATACCAGAAAAACTATCAGATCCAGGAAGTTTCACAATTCCATGTTTTCTGGGTAGTCTTAGTTCAATAGAAGCATTGGCAGATTTAGGTGCTAGTATAAATTTAATGCCGTATTCATTATACGCTAAACTAGACCTTGGAGAATTGAAACCAATAAGAATAAGCATACAACTAGCCGATAGATCAATAAAATATCCTAGAGGGATAATGGAGAACATGCTACTTAAAGTTGGTACTTTAGTATTTCCAGTAGATTTTGTTGTTCTGGACATGGAAGAAGATTCTCAAGTTCCTCTCATATTAGGAAGACCATTCTTAAACACGGCTAAAGCAATGATAGATGTGTTCGGTAAGAAACTGACCCTAAGTATAGAGGACGAGAGTGTTACCTTTTCAGTTGATAGAGCTATGCAACAACCGCAATCTACAGATGATACATGTTATTATATTCAAACTATAGACTCACATGCAGAATTGTTAGAAGAATTTCCAGAATTACAAGGAACAGGAGAATGTTCTTTAGGAGAAGGAACTGAACCAATTGATGAAGCTGAAATGTTAACTACACTAATAGCTAATGGATATGAACCAACAACAAAAGAAATTCAAATGCTAAAAGAAGAAGACAGATATCGATATAAATCATCGATAGAAGAACCTCCGACACTAGAGTTAAAATCACTTCCAAACCATTTGGAATACGCTTATTTACATGGTGAATCTGAATTTCCTGTAATAATATCGTCTTCTCTTACTGAAAATGAAAAATCTCAACTCATTTCTGTGTTAAAAGCTCATAAACCAGCCATTGCATGGAAGATTCATGATATTAAAGGAATAAGTCCTTCGTATTGCACACATAAAATCCTTATGGAAGAAGGTCATAAAACGTATGTGCAACGCCAACGAAGACTAAATCCTAATATGCAAGATGTAGTTAAGAAAGAAATTATTAAACTGCTAGATGCAGGTTTAATTTATCCAATTTCTGATAGTCCATGGGTGAGCCCAGTTCAATGCGTGCCTAAGAAGGGTGGCATGACTGTCATTACAAATGAAAAAAATTAGCTTATTCCTACTAAGACTGTAACAGGATGGCGTGTATGTATTGATTATAGAAAATTAAATGATGCCACCAGAAAAGATCACTTTCCCTTACCTTTTATTGATCAAATGTTGGAAAGATTAGCCGGAAATAGTTACTATTGTTTTCTTGTTGGATTTTTCGGATATTTTCAAATTCCAATAGCACCCGAGGACCAAGAGAAAACCACATTCACGTGCCCTTATGGTACTTTTGCTTACAAACGCATGCCATTTGGACTTTGCAACGCCCCTGCAACCTTTCAAAGGTGCATGATGGCGATTTTTCACGACATGATAGAAGAATGCATGGAAGTTTTCATGGATGACTTTTCAGTCTTCGGTGATACATTTGAATCATGTCTAGCTAATCTTGAACGAATGCTTATTAGATGCGAATAATCAAATCTAGTACTTAATTGGGAGAAATGTCATTTCATAGTTAAAGAAGGCATCGTTCTTGGACATAAAATTTCAAAGGAAGGAATTGAAGTGGATAGAGCTAAAGTAGATGTAATTGCTAAACTTCCACATCCCACCAATGTTAGAGGAGTTAGGAGTTTTCTAGGGCATGCCGGTTTTTACCGACGTTTTATAAAAGATTTTTCTAAAATTGCCACTCCTATGAATAAACTCCTAGAAAAGGATGCTCCATTCATCTTTTCAGATGAATGTATCAAATCTTTTAATATTCTTAAAGAGAAACTCACTAATGCGCCGATCATGATAACACCAAATTGGAATTTACCGTTTGAACTAATGTGCGATGCAAGTGATTTTGCAATGGGAGCTGTTTTAGGACAAAGGATTGAAAAACGATTTCAACCTATATATTATGCTAGTAAGACTTTACAAGGAGCACAAACAAATTATACAATTACTGAAAAAGAACTCCTTGCTATTGTCTTTGCTTTTGACAAATTTCGTTCATATCTCGTTCTAGCTAAAACGGTGGTCTATACCGACCATTCTGCTCTTAGATACCTATTTTCGAAACAAGATGCCAAACCAAGATTAATCCGTTGGATCTTACTCTTACAAGAATTCGATATTGAAATCCGAGATAAAAGAGGAGAAGAAAATCTCGCCGCTGATCATCTTTCTCGTCTTGAAAATCCCGAATTAGAAGTTCTAAATGAATCGACCATACAAGACAACTTTCCTGATGAATATCTATTGAAGATAGATTATAATGAAATTCCATGGTTTGCAGACTATGCAAACTACTTAGTATGTGGATTCCTTGAGAAAGGATTATCGTACCAAAAACGAAAGAAATTCTTTAGTGATATAAAACACTATTTCTGGGAAGATCCACATTTGTTTAAAAGTTGTCCCGATGGAATAATACGCCGATGTGTATTTGGAGATGAAGCTAGTAAAATCTTAAACCATTGTCACACAGGACCAACAGGAGGGCATTATGGGCCTCAACTAACAGCAAGAAAAGTTTATGATGTTGGATTCTATTGGCCTACAATTTACAAAGACGCACACCTTCTTTGCAAATCCTGTGATGCTTGTCAAAGGGCCGGAAAAATAAGTCAACGTGATGAAATGCCACAAAATGTCATTTAAGTATGTGAAGTATTTGACATTTGGGGTATTGACTTTATGGGTCCATTTCCAAAATCTCATAATAATCTATACATTCTCGTAGCCATTGATTATGTATCTAAATGGGCGGAAGCACAAGCTCTCCCAACTAACGATGCGCGAGTTGTAGTCAACTTTTTAAAACGTCTTTTTGCAAGGTTTGGAACACCAAAAGCTTTAATAAGTGATCGGGGAACTCATTTCTGTAATAATCAACTTGAGAAAGTTCTTAAAAGATATGGAGTAACTCATAAAATCTCCACCGCATATCATCCACAAACAAATGGACAAGTTGAAAATACCAACCGAGCTTTAAAACGTATTCTAGAGAAAACCGTAGGATCAAATCCGAAGGAATGGTCCATAAAATTGGAGGATGCACTCTGGACTTTTAGAACAGCCTACAAAACTCCAATTGGAACCACACCTTTCAAACTCGTTTACGGAAAAGCATGTCATCTTCCAGTAGAAATTGAACACAAAGCATTTTGGGCTTTGAAGACATGTAATCTTGATTTACATGAAGCTGGACGTCTACGGTTAAGTCAATTAAACGAATTAGAAGAATTAAGACATGAAGCATACGAAAATTCGTTAATCTATAAGGAAAGAACGAAGAAATGGCATGATAAAAGAATCAGAAGTTCAAAAGAATTTAAAGAAAGAGACATAGTTCTTCTTTTCAATTCACGATTCAAGCTATTTCCTGGAAAATTGAAATCGAGATGGTCTGGACCATCATAGTCAAAAGAGTTTTCCCATACGGAACAGTAGAATTAATAAATTCAAATGGGATTGAATTTAAGGTTAATGGTCACAGAGTTAAACATTACATAGATAGTCCGATGGAAATCGACAACGAAGTTAATCATAATTTCGATACCACAGCTAACTAAGTGTGGGGAGAATCAAGTCTTTTAAGGATAAATATGTATTTCTGTTAGAGTTAGATTTTCTGTTTTCGTGTAGTTTTCGAAAATGGAACCCGAATGGTCTTTCCCTAGCAGACCCTAACGAACTAGTCTTCTCCCCCCATTCTAAATTTTTATTTTTTTTAGGTTTTTACGAAATGAAGACTTCCTGTGAACTAAACCATGGTCTAATGCTACACGCTTTGATCACTAAACGTAATAATGACACACTTTCAAGTGAAATAGTATCAGTAATCAGAGAAAAATTGGACGGAGTAAGAAAAGAATCCAGATGCGAAGATAATAAGTTACAATTTGGTAAAGGAAAATCAAAATCCGCAGCGAAAAGAAGAGCACGACACCTTGAAAAATGTCACAAATGCGGAAAATGGTCACACGAAGGTAAATGTTCAAATAATCAAACCTATTCAAACACCGAATTTGTTACTTTATGCAGAGATGGACCGTTCATATGTTTAGAAGAAAAAACATTGAATGCTCGAGGTTACGCCTATGTAGCCATGGAAAACCAATTAGTCCGACTATCTTATGAGTGGGCTAGAGCATATCACTAAGAAATATATTTCACAGGTAAGTTTGTACAGTTTTCATTTTTATTTTTATTTTTATTTTTAACCTTTTGATAATAAACGCTAATTTGTTCGCTATAAAGTATTAAATTGGTATTCAATAAAATTAGGTCTTGCGACTGAAATTATTGATATCATTCAAAAATTTATTACATCACTACGAAATTTAACGTTTATTCTTAAGGTATAAATATCTTTAATCAATCAACTCAAAATATTTCAAAAATTCGTCATGAGTTAAATTAGGTTATGGAACCGAAATTACTTTACCGAAAAGAGGGGCGTATATTTTTGATAATATTTGATTGATTAAAGTGGGATAAAAGCCAAAAAGATTTTTAATTTTATTTTTACTTTGTTTTTAAAATTAATATTAAAATAATATTGTAAACTTGTTAAAATTAAATCAATATATTTAAAATTGTAAATATTTGAAAAATTAATATTTTTAATATAAGTTTGTATGTATAAAAACAAAAATATAATTTAAGTTTGGTGTGAATTTTTAATTTTATGCATTTTAAATTTAAGTTTGGTGTAAATTTAAAAACAAAAATTTACTTTATTTCGCTAAGTTAAAAATATGATTTTTAAAATTCGTCGTGAGTTGAAGACTAGGTCTTTGAACCGAAATTGCTCTACCCAAGGGAGGGACGAGAAATTTTATTATCATTATTTTTAATCTTATTGATTTAAAGTATGTCAAAAACATTAAAAAACCCAAAAATCTTTGCTTTTAAAACAAATGCCAATATGTTTGGAAACTGTGGTAAAATTTAATCATTTTTCTATGCTAATCACCCTCAATAATTTAAATTGTTACTGATTTCTTGCAAATGAGGGCATTGCAAGATCTTAAGTGTGGGAAGAGGTTAAATTCTTTCGGGATTTTAAAATTTTTTACTTTATACACTTGGTTACCATTAGAAATACTAGTAAAGCAGTAGTTGTATTAGAATCTAGTGCTCTCTGATAATAAAGAACATCCATAGTCTTATATACTGACTACCCAATTCTAGTAAAAAAATTTCAAAATTTTCAATTAAATGAACTCAAAATCATGTTTATACATATTTATGAACGATAAAACTAGGTGTTAACACCGAAATTATTGTTACCTCGGAACGGACATAAATTGAGAAACAAACCAAAATGTTAGAATTCATTTAAAATGGAATAGAGGACAATAAAAAGGAAAATAAAAGCCAAGTGTGGGAAAATTTACCAAGTTATTTTAAACATATGTCACATATTTCTGTAACAAATAACTGAAAATACTTTTGCTTTGGACTAAACTAAAAAGTTTTACCCGATTTACTGTAAGAAAGATGGATCTACACGATGAATCAATTCCATCATTAAAAGGAATTAAAGTCTTTTGAAAAAGACACGCGCTTCTTGATTTAGGTCAGGAAGTTGTCGTCCAGACCAGCTGTAGGTTGACGAAAAATCTAGAAAAACACACCACGCATTAGTTTGAGTTGACTAACGTGATCAATCATTGTTCATATCGTATTGATCATCGAAAAAGTTTCAAAAATCGTATCAAGTAACTATTCACCTCCCTTCTAGTTACTTACAATTGGTATCATAGCAGTTGCTCGTACATTTGCTCTAGTAAAGTTTTTGATTTGGCATAAATCATGTTGGGCAAAAACCCGAGTCAAATGTTCTTGGGATCAACTCAAACGATAGCATATCTTGAAAGATTGGCTAATGAAGCACCAATTTTGATAGAAAGAATGTCTATGTGTGGAAGAGAAGATTCTATGTCAAATCAAGAGACTATGACATGTGGAGAATTATCAAGGAATGTTGGGATTCACTATGTACTCAAGTTGAAGAAGGCTCTAGTTGGTCAATGAAGAATGGGTTAGAATAAAAAGTAACAAGACATGAATATCTTGAAGATGCAAACGACCAAAAAGCTCAAAAGTACAAAATACAATAAAAGAGGTTCCAATTATTGATGAGAAACGTCTCAAAATTATAAGAGTACAAGATTCAAAACGCAAAGTACAAGATATTAAATTGTACGCAAGGACGTTCGAAAATTCGGAACCGGGACGAGAGTCAACTCTCAACGCTCGACGCAACGGACTAAAAATTACAAGTCAACTATGCACATAAATATAATATAATATTTAAATAATTCTTATAATTATTTATATATTATATAATATATTATAAACCGTCGGCAAGCTAGGAGCCAAGGCTGTGTGAGTTGTAAAAACAAACTCCGCGAGTTACGGAGTTTGAAGAAGAAAAATACCGCGAGTTGCGGAGTTTGAAGAAGAAAAATACCGCGAGTCGCGGAGCCCCAAAATATGAAACTGCCTATAAAAGCTCGCACATTCTGATCGTAAAAAACATCCTAAAATCTCTCTCTCTATATATGTATACGTAAATATTTATATTTATATTTTAATTTTAATTTTAATTTCAATTTCTAATAATAAGGGTATGTTAGCGAATGTTGTAAGGGTGTAAGTCGAAATTCTGTCCGTGTAACGCTACGCTATTTTTAATCATTGTAAGTTATGTTTATATTATTTTCATTAATGTCTCGTAGCTAAGCCGTTATTATGCTTATTTAATCTGAAGTAATCATGATGTTGGGCTAATTACTAAAATTGGGTAATTGGGCTTTGTACCATAATTGTGGTTTGGACAAAAGAACGACACTTGTGGAAATTAGACTATGGGCTATTAATGGGCTTTATATTTGTTTAACTAAATGATAGTTTGTTAATTTTAATATAAAGATTTACAATTGGACGTCCTAATAAATAACCATATTCACTCGATCGGACAAGATGGGCGGGGTATTTATATGTACGAATAATCGTTCATTTAACCGGACACGGGAATGGATTAATAGTCTATGGAATTATTAAAACAGGGGTAAAATTATGTACAAGGACACTTGGCATAATTGATAATAAAGTATTAAAACCTTGTTACAGTTTAAATCCCCAATTAGTTGGAATATTTAACTTCGGGTATAAGGATAATTTGACGAGGACACTCGCACTTTATATTTATGACTGATGGACTATTATGGACAAAAACCAGACAGACATATTAAATAATCCAGGACAAAGGACAATTAACCCATGGGCATAAAACTAAAATCAACACGTCAAACATCATGATTACGGAAGTTTAAATAAGCATAATTCTTTTATTTCATATTTAATTTCCTTTATTTTATATTTAATTGCACTTTTAATTATCGCACTTTTATTTATTGTTATTGTATTTAATTGCACTTTTAATTATCGTACTTTTTAATTATCGCAATTTTATTTTATCGTACTTTTATTTATCGCAATTTCGTTATCGTTATTTACTTTACGCTTTAAATTAAGTCTTTTATTTATTTAATATTTTACATTAGGTTTTAACTGCGACTAAGTTTTAAAATCGACAAACCGGTCATTAAACGGTAAAAAACCCTCCTTTATAATAATAATATTATTTATATATATATATTTGTATTTTTATAAATTAAAACTAATATAGTGTTAAGCTTTGTTTAAAGATTCCCTGTGGAACGAACCAGACTTACTAAAAACTACACTACTGTACGATTAGGTACACTGCCTATAAGTGTTGTAGTAAGGTTTAAGTATATCCATTCTATAAATAAATAAATATCTTGTGTAAAATTGTATCGTATTTAATAGTATTTCCTTGTAAAATTTAATAGTATTTTATACCCCTTAGCTTTAACTATCAACATGCTGATGCTTACTTTTACTGCTATATGTCGTATGCTATTACATGTACTGCATGCTATTATCTGCTTTCGATTGCAAGATACTTATCGTTATTGCCATGCTACTTACTGTTACACATGATTTAGACTGTTGTAGTTACTTGGCCTAATACGTGCTTGCATTATGACTTACTGGCATGGAAAATTTATTTTTCCTTGTTCAGATGTCGGATATTCCACCTGCTATCATTTTGGGCAGTTCAGACTCGTCAGCCACCTCACCTACTGCTGCTGCCGACACACCGATCCCGTTACCCACCAGTGACCCCGGCGCTTCATCCTCCGGAGCTAGCAGCCATGCGCATGCCACAGTGGTTACTTCTAATGGAGCTCAGGACCCTCCGGAGATTCCAGCTCCATCGGCCCCAGGACCCTCGGGGTCACAGCCTCGCTCCGGTGATGTTGTGATTCCCGCAGAATTTGGGGAAGGTCCGTTCTGTAACCGGTATCGCCATTGGTGCCGACGCGCCCCTGATGGACGCCTCGTGCCGATCCCGCCTTTTAGATACCGACAGATGATGGCCACCCGAGGAGAGCCAGTACAGCCACCCGTGCAGCCACCTCCACATGATTCTGATGACCCTTCATCCGATGACTCATCCACAGACGATTCTACTGACGATGACTCCGAAGAGGAGGACCTTGATGATGCACCTGTTCAGCCACCCTCCACCCCGCCGAAGAAGCGGTACCGTTTCGACGGCACCATTATTCCGGGGATCAACGGAGGTCGAGCATTCACTGACGCATTTGGTCGGCGTCGTAGGGTTACTGTCCGTAAGCGGCTTGTGCAGTACCCTGCCGACCCACTCGTGCGTAAGGCACCCCGTTACGTACTGTCTATTTCTGGAACCGGACCGTCTGCACCATCGGCACCACCTGCACTGCCAGCACCGCCTGCCCCACTATCTACCACTGTCGAGGAATTGACAAGGGAGGTGGAGATCCTCCGAGCTCAGGTTACTGAGCTTGAGGACCAGCTGTCTCATGTATTGGACATCCTACACCCACCATCACCGTAGGACTTTTGTAGTAGATTTCATTATGTAATCTAGTTGTAGTTTTATGTTTCACTTATGTATTGTACGAACCTATGTTGATGTATGCAACTTATTATTATTAATGAATGAAACTTTGCGTTATTTAATTCTTGCACGATGTTCTATTTACGTTACTATATGATTCTGTGGTATTTGTACCTGGTTGCATTACTTAATATACATGTGATGTGTTGATTCCATGTTGGTTACCATATACTGTATTATTACTATTTGAATACTGGATTTTGACTTGAGTCAAAATTTTGTTTAGAACACCATGGCCAACGGACGATCAACACCGACCACAGCCCAAATCGAGGAGATGATTGCCGAAAGGGTAGCCGCAGCCATTGCAAAAATTCAAACCCAAGCTCCACCGCCACCGGTTATTCAGCCCATTCATAATGGGTGCACGTACAAAGAGATCCAAAGCTACAAACCCCACAACTTCAGTGGAACAGAGGGGCCGGTTGGTCTCACTAGATGGTTCGAGAAATTAGAATCTGTGTTTCGAGTTAGTAACTGTTCAGAGGCGAATAAAACCAAGTTTGCTTCATGCACTCTGTCTAACGGCGCACTAACGTGGTGGAACACGTTGGCTCAAGCAAAAGGTATTGATGAGGCATTTGCTACCGCATGGGAGGAATTCAAAGGGGCTCTGATTGAGGAATATTACCCTAGGACCGAGATCCAAAAGATGGAGATTGAGTTTATGCAGTTGAAGGTCGTGGGAAACGATCTCGATGGGTACAATCGTAGATATTTGGAACTAGCCCAGATGTGTCCTACCATGGTCACCCCAGAATTCAAGCGTATGGAAAGGTACTTCTGGGGTCTTCCTAAGAGCATTAAGGGAGACGTCACCTCGTCCAAGCCACCCAATTTCCCAGAAGCGATGCGCATGGTGCATACTTTAATGAACCAAATTATCATCGATGAACCGGAGAAGGCTAAGTCTGAAGCGGGTGGTAGTGAGAAGCGCAAATGGGATAACAACAGGAGAAGGACCTATGATCAAAACCCGGCAAAACGACATGAGGGTTTCAGAGGAAACAACAATGGTGGAAACCCCAATCCAAACACCAACTCAAACCCCAACTACAAGGGAACCTTACCACAATGCAAGCGGTGCTACAAGCACCATACTGGGTATTGTAACGTTGTTTGTGAAAAGTGCCAACGGACTGGGCATATCGGGAAGGACTGCAAGGTCACCACTTTGAATGGGAAGCAAAACCCCACAGGGCCAAGGAAGTGCTACGAATTTGGACAAATGGGCCATTTCAGAAATGCGTGCCCCAATAAAAGAAAAGACGGTGGACCACCCCGTGGTAGAGCTTTCAACGTTAATGCAAGGGATGCCCGAGAGAACCCCGACTTGGTGACAGGTATATTCACTATCAACAATTTATTAGCTTCTGTCCTATTTGATACTGGTGCCGATAGAAGTTATGTATGTAGACACTTTTGCGATAAGATTAATTGGTCGTTAGTCCCGTTAAAAGAGAGTATGCTTGTCGAGGTCGCCAATGGAAAACTTGAGAAATTTGACCATATTAGTCGAGGAGCTATTATCAACATAGCTGGTGCAGATTTCGAAATTGACTTGATACCTATCAAATTGGGAAGTTTTGACGTGATCGTCGGTATGGATTGCTTGAACAAGATAAGGGCTGACATTATCTGTGGAGATAAAGCCCTTCGTATACCACGAGGAGATGGTGAGCCGCTGATCATTTACGGAGAGAGATGTACCTCGAAGCTGAACCTCATTAGTTGCGTGAAAGCGCAAAAGATCATGAAGAAGGGACGTCTTGCTGTCCTAGCACATGTGAAAACGGTAGAAACCGAGGTGAAGAGTGTGAACGACGTTCGAATTGTGAACGAATTCTCCGATGTCTTTCCTGAAGAATTGCCTGGATTACTGCCGCCGAGAGCAGTAGAGTTTCAGATTGATTTAGTGCCAGGAGCAGCACCTGTAGCTCGCGCACCTTATAGACTCGCACCTTACGAGATGCAAGAATTACAGAGTTAACTACAAGAGCTGTTAGACCGTGGATTTATCCAACCAAGTTTCTTGCCTTGGGGCGCACCTGTGTTGTTTGTGAAGAAGAAGGATGGATCTTTCGATATGTGTATCGACTATCGTGAACTCAACAAATTGACAATCAAGAATCGGTATCCTCTTCCCCGAATTGACGATCTTTTTGATCAACTACAAGGATCGAGCGTTTACTCCAAGATCGATTTGCGATCTGGTTATCACCAGTTGAGGGTGAAGGAAAGCGATGTGATGAAGACTGCATTCAGAAATCGTTATGGTCATTATGAGTTTCTCGTGATGCCATTCGGTTTAACTAACGCACCTGCCGTGGTCATGGATCTCAAGAATCGTGTCTGCAAACCATACCTGGATAAATTTGTTATTGTCTTCATAGATGATATCCTCATCTACTCCAAGAGCGAAGAAGAGCATGAGCAACATCTTCGATTAGTGCTCGAACTCTTGAGACAAGAGCAACTTTAAGCGAAATTCTCCAAGTGTGAATTTTGGCTGAAGGAAGTCCAATTTCTGGGACATGTTGTGAGCGACCAGGGTATCAAAGTTGATCCCACCAAGATTGAAGCTATCAGTAAGTGGGAGACCCCCACTACTCCGACTCACATCCACCAATTTTTAGGTCTCGTCGGTTACTACCGAAGATTTATTGAAGGATTTTCTCTGATTGCGCGTCCTTTGACCGCGCTGACTCACAAAGGGAAGAAGTTCATTTGGGAACCCGTACACGAATCAGCATTTCAAACTTTGAAGAAGAAGTTAACCACCACACCTATCCTATTTCTTCCTGAAGGCAGTGACGATTTCGTCGTTTATTGCGATGCTTCGAAAAGTGGTTTTGGTTGTGTACTAATGCAAAGATCAAAGGTTATTGCCTACGCTTCTCGTCAACTGAAGATTCACGAGCGGAACTACACTACACACGATTTTGAACTTGGAGCCGTTGTCTTTGCGCTCAAATTGTGGAGACACTATTTGTATGGAACTAAGAGTACTATCTTCACCGACCACAAGAGTCTCAAGCACATCTTCGATCAGAAGCAACTGAACATGCGACAGCGTCGATGGATCGAGATGCTAAATGACTATGATTGTGAACTTCGCTATCATCCTGGCAAGGCCAATGTTGTAGCTGACGCTCTAAGCCGAAAGGAGAGGATGGCACCTCTTCGTGTTAGGGCTATAAACATCACCATCCATTCGAATCTGAACAGCCAGATCTGAGTAGCCCAAGATGAGGCTCTCAAGGAGGAGAATATACCTCATGAACATTTGAACATTCTTGTCTCTCGATTCGAGGTTAGGGAGTTTGGACTCTGATGTTATGCCTGAAGAATTTGGGTACCTCTTTATGGAGATCTACGAAACCTTATACTAGATGAAGCCCATAAATCGAGATATTCGATTCATCCTGGAGCGGGTAAAATGTACCATGATCTTAAAGAACAGTATTGGTGGCCGAATCTTAAGAAGGACGTTGCGACTTATGTTGGTAAGTGTTTGACTTGTTCGAAAGTTAAAGCCGAGCATCAGAGACCCTCTGGGTTACTTCAGCAACCGGAAATCCCGCCATGGAAGTGGGAAAGGATAACAATGGATTTCATCACCAAGCTACCAAAGACGGTGGGCGGATACGATACCATCTGGGTTATTGTTGACCACCTTACCAAATCTGCACACTTCCTAGCTATGAAGGAAATGGATATGATGGAGAGACTTGCTCAATTATACATCAAAGAGGTTGTATCTCGTCATGGTGTACCTTTATCGATCATCTCAGATCGCGATCCCCATTTTACTTCCAGATTTTGGCGTTCTTTACAAGAATCCATGGGAACCCGTATCGACATGAATACCGCTTATCACCTACAGACCGACGGGCAAAGTGAACGAACGATTCAGACCTTGGAAGACATGTTGCGTGCATGTGTCATTGATTTCGGAAAGGCCTGGGAAAGGCATTTGCCACTCGCTGAATTTTCTTACAACAACAGTTATCACTCGAGTATTAATGCCGCACCCTTTGAAGCGTTGTATGGCCACAAGTGCCGATCTCCTATTTGTTGGGCCTAAGTAGGCGAAAAGCAAATCACCGGACCCGAGGTAGTACACGAAACAACGGAGAAGATTGCTCAGATTCAAGCTAGACTTAAGATGGCCCGTGATCGTCAAAAGAGTTATGCAGACCGTAAACGTAAGGACTTTGAATTCAACGTTGGTGACCGTGTAATGTTGAAGGTTGCACCTTGGAAAGGTGTGATCCGTTTTGGAAAACGTGGAAAGTTGAACCCACGATACATTAGTCCTTTTGAAATCTTGGAACGTGTTGGACCCGTTGCTTACCGTTTAGAGCTACCAGCACAATTGAGCTCTGTTCATCCTACCTTCCACGTGTCAAACTTGAAGAAGTGTCTTGCTGCACCCGAACTTATTATACCACTTGAAGAACTTACTATTGATGACAAACTCCACTTCGTGGAAGAACCTGTCGAGATTATGGACCGTGAGGTCAAAACTTTGAAACGCAACAAGATTCCGATCGTCTGAGTACGATGGAATGCCAAACGAGGACCGGAGTTTACCTGGGAGCGAGAGGATCAAATGATGCAAAAGTATCCTCACCTTTTCCCAACTCCTCCATCTACCTCAACTTAAAATTTCGGGACGAAATTTTCTTTAACAGGTGGGTAATGTAACGACCCGGAATTTTCCAACGTTTATTTATTAATATTTATTATTAATGCTTGCGTTTTAATAAATGTATTTATGTACATTTACTTGTCACCGTACTTGACTATACATGGCCCGACTCGTCCTTGCGACACACGTACTTTTCACGAATAATATTTTAAATATTATTTACATTCATGATTAATTATTATTAATCATTTTAATTAACTAAGGTTAGTAGTTAATTACTTGGGCTTTATTTGATTAATTGTTGCTTACTTACTTAAGACTTGGGCTTTTATTAATGGATACATGTTAATGGACTTGGAAGCCCACCCTACTTCTCTTAATGGACTACTAGGAGCTCACATTATGCTAATGACTAATTAATAATAAACTTGGAAAAATTAGCTTAAGTGGAAGACAAATTCTTACATGCATGCTAGTAACCATTCCCCACATATTTAACTTTAACCACTTGGAACCTACACCTTCTCCCATACATGGAAACAAGCATTTTGACCCTCCCCTTGTGACCATAAAACTGTCCACCTTAGGTGGCCTTGGAGGGGGTTTTGTTTTAAATTTTTGACTAAATATTCTCTAGTATTATCTCACTTTTACTTACACATACTTGCATACCTTCATTTGCTCTCATTTTACTCTCTACTTGGTAAGTAACAAGGCTCATTTTCCTCTTCTTTTTCTCTCTTAAAAACCGCCACCATCATCATTCTTTTACTTGTTTGTTCTTGTTGTTGATTACTTTATATATGTGTGGGTTATACAATGGCATAAATTTTCCCTTTAGCTACGTTTAGTCATTGGTTTTTGAACCTGTGAACGCGAATCTTAGATATGGATCCATAGGGTTTGACATCCCCACTCGGGCTAGTCGCGCTAGCATTTAACGAGTGTTTAATACTTTGTATACATACGCACTTGCCAAGTGTACTTTCAGGGGGTATAAACGTTAAGTTAGTTACCAAGTGCCACGGTTAAACATATACTTTATCATACTGTTTTGAAACGCTCTTTGTAGCACTGAAATCTCGTGGCCTACCTTACATACTGTTATACTTAAACTATAGCTCACCAACCTTTGTGTTGACATTTTTAAGCATATTTTTCTCAGGTGCTTAAGGTTGCTTCCGCTGTGTACTAGTCTTGCTGTAGACACCCGCTGCTTTAGAGATGTCACTGCATGAACGTTTATCTTGCATTCATAAACATTATTACTTTTGAAACTATGATTTGTAACGACCTATGGGTCACATACTATTATCCTTGCTTCTATTCATTGAAGCATACTTTGGTTGTTAAACATTGATGTTGGTTAAGACATCACCTTTTATCATGAATGCGAACGTATTTTGAAATAGCATATAATGTTTGACCTTGTAATGATCCTGTTGTTGATGATTCGTACACGATGGTTTTGTACGGGGCATCACACACTCAGTGCCTTTCCAGCTAACCACCTGGTGACCACTGAGCGTACCTCAGACACTGATTTTACAGCCCTGCCTCTCGGCAAAGCCAACCATATTCGGACCACGAGGAGTAAGAGCCAATGCTTCGTCACAGGTAACACTGTGAGAACCCCCTCTATGATTAAGCCAACGAGACAGCTTAAACCAGCTCTGATACCAACTGTGATGACCCGTCCAAATCCATTTGGACGAATACATCATTCATTAATTTCATAGTGAGGTTTTGACCTCTATATGATACGTTTTGTAAACATTGCATTCTTTTGAAAAGGCACACTATAAATGAATATATAATTCCAAGGTTTTCGACATCTGATAATTTCTACGTATAGACAATTACCGTATATAATAGTTTTTAACAATACATCCGTTGACAATACAGTCAAATAAGATACATGGTGATGATTTTGTGAATACAAAGTTTTCTCAAATAAAGCATGTACGACTCCATGAACATAGCTTGTATAAAGTATAAGCAAACAGCGGAAGACTTCTAGGAACCTGAGAATAAACACGCTTAAAAGTGTCAACACAAAGGTTGGTGAGTTCATAGTTTTAATGTTGCGCATAAACTGTATATAAAGGTGGATCACAAGATTTCAGTTGTTTCATCCAGAAATTTTTATCAAAATATTCTACAAGATTGAGCACCCTGGTAACTAAACTTTAACGTATATATAATAAGTACCCCTGTTTTAACATACATGCAACCAACATGTACAATACACGCAATCCAACGTGTACTAAACTCAAATAGCATACGTCTATTTTATAGTTCAGGCTAGGGTTTCTATACCTGGAACAGACGGGGATGTCAAGCCCTATGGATCCATATATAACTACTCGCGCCCACCAGTTCTTATGACCGGCAGTTACTAGTTACCAAAACTAAGGGATTTTTGGTTCAAACTCAGTGTAGAATTAAGTATGTACTTGTGTCCATTGTGTTTAAAATAAAGTGCATGTATTCTCAGCCCAAAAATATAGATTGCAAAAGCAATTAAAAAGGGAGCAAATGAAACTCACCTTAGCAGCACATAAGGTCATTTATCGAAATGTGACCGAAACTCAGAATGCAAAATAACCGTAGATCTCAACCTAGAGAACATATGTTGGTCAATACATGTCTAACAAGCTAGGTCGGGTCATAGTGTATCACAATCCTAATGCTCGAGACCGACATGCAAAAGTTAACAAAAGTCATCTCAAAAGTCACCTGACCCAATATGATCTTTAAATCTATACATGTTTATTATATTAACATAGTATAAGTCTTGATAATTGAACGAATTTATAGTTTATCAAACTCAAAATATTATTTATTTCAGGAGCTATATTATATTTGAATTATCATGGCAATCAAAAATGTTTTATTATTTTACATAGTTTTCCAATACTTGTAAAATCAGATTATAGTGTTTATAAAGCTTTAAAACATGATAAGACAGTCAACTTTGACAATTGTTCAACAAAACGAGACGTGTCTTATATAAGAATTCATTTACTCGATTAGTAATATCTAAAAATCCAATTTATCAATCTCATAGACAAATTGTTTAAATATTAATTTACAGTTTCAAACACAATTTCAATTAACGTCAAACATAATTCAGTTGGCCATATCTTTTAATCCGTTCATCGAAATCACGCGATTTCTAAATGAAAAGTTATTAATTTTTCGATAGCTTTCTAACGACATACATATCATATACTTTATATCAGTAGTATATGTATCAAATTCGTGATTCATCATAAACTGTCTAACGGCAAAATTAAAGCATACAAGCATGCATAAACATATATACTCGAGCACTAGACATGGATACACTATTAATATATAAAAGATAAGATATGAATGCTCACGTATCAATATTGTGATTCAATATTGCAGGAAAGTACGTAGACACAACGGAGATGATAAACACTTGGTTTGACTTGCGACAATACCCACGAACATTACCCATAACCTCCATAGCTATAACCCATATTTTCCTTAGTTCTATCCCGCTTGAAAAGCTTGTTTCGAAATCGTTTGGGCATAACCTCGTCGTAATATTTTATGTATAATAATACTCCTAACTATAAGATTAATAATAATATTAATCTTAATTATAATAATAATAATAATAATAATAATATAAATAAAATTATAATACAGAGTAAGAATGGATAGATAGATAGATTGAAGAATGAATCGAGAGCAGAAGGCTCGTGCCTTTTATAGGCTTTTTTTGATTTTTACAGCTCCGCGATCGTGGAGTTTTTGTGCCTTACAGCTCCGCGATCACGAAGGTGCGCATTTCCAGCTCACACATTTTTGTTCACTAGCTTGTCGACATAATTTTATATTTATATATAATATGTATAATTTATTTTAATTAATTATATATTATATTATATTCTCGTGCATAGTTGACTTGTAACAATAGCTCTGTTGTCTTGTACGTTGAAGCCTGGTTTATATCCGGGTTCTGGTTTTTCGAACGTCCTTTCGTACGCTTAAAAAACTTGTACTTTACGTTTCGTGACTCGTACCTTTGTCAAAATATAGACTTACATTACCAATAACCATATTACCCAAAATGTATCTTGTACGTTCGAGTGTTTTGGTCATTTGCTTCTTTAAATTACCTTCTCGTTATTTATTAAAATACATTTAATAATATATTAAGTCTTTATAACAAATCGTTTTAAATCTAAATTTATATTATATTTTATCACTTTGTAAAATATATATATATATATATATATATATATATATATATACATACATACATACATATCTATTTACATATAATTTGTACGTGAATCGTCGAGCACAGTCAAAGAATAATTGATTACATGAATATAGTTCCAAAACTTTTTAGACTCAACATTACAGACTTTGCTTATCGTGTTAAAATCATTTAAAGATTAAGTTTAAATTTGGTCGGAACTTTCTGGGTTGTCACATCGATCGTGAGTCAATCCGCAAACATGGCTGACCTTTTTATCTCTCCATATAAATATCAAGACTTGGAGAACTTTGAAGACTTGGACCTCTTGCATGCTACAACTCAAAATCATCAGAGAATCAAAAGAACATAATACTTCTACATATGTTTGTTATTAAAGCAAGAGAAGTTTTATAATCTCATAGATTATAAAAGGGGTCATTGTAAACTTACTTTCAAAATCTAATCTTTGTAAGTTTGCATAGTGATGTAATAATTCTTAGAATTATCTTAGGATTATCATCACTAGAAAAGGGAGAGTCTTTGTACTTTGTAATTAGAGGCATATGTTAGCTTAGCTATCATCTTCCTTAAAGGGAACTTAGGAGTTGATTAATCTAATTGGAGATTAATACTTGTCCAAGTTGAAGACAAGTTGATTTAAGTTGGAGGTAATCTTTCAAAGGGATAGTGGGATTAGGTTTGTTGTCTAAGGAGAAGTACAAGGCTTGTAAATCAGATCTCCATCGGATTTGGATATAGGTGCTTAGTGAAGCAACAAATCCCGGTTAGTGAATCAGGGAGTGGATTAAGGTGGATTAGTTAACATCCACCCGAACCACTAAATCCTTGGGTTTATGTTCTTTACTTACTTTTCACATCATTACAAACATATACACACCACACATTAGTTTGAGTTGACTAACATGATCAATCATTGTTCATATCATATTGATCATCAAAAAAGTTTCAAAAATTGCATTAAATAACAATTCACCGCCCTCTAGTTACTTACAATTGGTATCAGAGCGGTTGATCGTACATTTGCTCTATTAACGTTTTTGATTTGGTCAAAAATCATTTTGGGCAAAAACCCGAGTCAAACGTTCTTGGGATCAATTCAAATAATGGCATATCTTGAAAGATTGGCTAATCAAGCACCAATCTTTGATAGAAAAAATGTCTATGTCTGGATTCGAGATCTATGTCAAATCAAGAGATTATGACATGTGGAGAATCATCAAGGAATGTTGGGATTCACTATGTACTCAAGTTGAAGAAGGCTCTAGTTGGTCAATGAAGAATGGGTTTGAAGAAATGGTAATAAGACATGAATGTCTTGATGAGAATTAGTTGGTTGATCGAGATGGAGATGAAGATGAAGACTTTTGTCTCATGGGTTCAAGATACTCTTCAAGCCAAGATGCTCGTAGTGAGGATGAGGTTGAATCATGCTATCAAGGAGAAGAAGGAGAAAGCTCTAGCATTTAAAGTAATGAGGTACATGTATTCTATCCTTCTAATTATGAAGATTTGCTAAATGAGTACAAAGCGGTAAAATTTGTGCATACTAGAAGTTGTGACAAAATAAAATTGTTGGAAAAAGAATTACAAAAGGTAAATCAACTCAACAAAATTTTAAGTGATGAAAACAATTATTTGTAAAAATCTTTAAATGATAAAAATTGTTTTAAAGAAAAAATTGTTTTGAAAGCTAGTCACAATTCTAGTAAACACAAACAATGAACTCTAAGTCCAAGGTCAATTATCAAAAAGATTGAAAACCTAGAAAGAGTAAACAAATCTAGCAAGTCTATAGGAGGTATAAGTCAAGGGTTGGGTAATCTTAGGATAAATGAGAATCAATAATCAAAACTAAGAAAAGAGGATTGTGCCTTTAAAACTTAATATGTGTTAAGCCAATGTGTCACAATTTCAAAATTGTACATTCTCTAAATAGTTTAAAGAATTTCTCAGTAAGATTATGCTTAACTTTGGAATATATGCTTACTTGAATGGATTGCATGCTATTTGTAGGACAATGTGCCTTATTTGTATAATAGATGTGTAACTATATATATAAATATATATACATGCCTACATGCGTGTCATTGATGACGAAACATCGGTTGGATGTGATCATACAATGTTAAGCAAAAAAAACTTGTCCTCAAGTATTCCTTGAAATCGACAAAATCACCAAAACGCGCTCGATGTAAAGAAACGAACAAGAATCCACTATTCCCTGCTGCACGGTCAACCCACGACAGACCGCAGTGTAAACTGCAGAAAATCACCACGGTACACCGCACGGTCAACCGTAGTTCGACTGCACGGTACTGACGGGTGTTTAAACCTTGTTCTTGACTCATTCCATATTTTCATTCAAAAACCGTTTTTATTTCCCTCTCCTCCACTATTCAAGATCATCGATCGCACACCAACGAATCTACTCCTACTCATCTCTAATCTTCAATCTCAGTAAGATTAATCTATGAATTCTCCTTGTTCAATTGTGTTAGTATGATGAATTCTTCAAACATTGCTTGAAGAAACGCTAATTCGAAGTTCCCACTCAAATTGATACTAATAATCAATTGTGTTCATAAAAACCTCAAAAACCTTTAAAATCATGATTAACATTGCATCAATTTAAGATTTTGAATTCTAGGATTCATCATACAACTAGATTAGGTTTTCATACGTTAATTGTTCACATGATTTAAACACATTGTCACTAAAGAAGAAGTAATAATATAGAAATTGATAACATCAAAACACTTGTATTGATGAAAATCAAGTTTTCAATTGATATGTGATGAAACTAGAACTTGCAAAACATGAATCCATGTGAACATTATGAAAATCACTAATAATCTAAAGTGCAAACGCATTGTCACCAAAAGAGGGTGAGAATGTGAAGAATGTTGACATCAAAACACTAAGTATTGATGATAACTAAGTTTGCAAATCATTCTTTTGTTTGAATAATGTGAGGACATATATTCATATAGTTGCAAACACATTCTTACTAAAAGAGGGTAAGAATGTGAATAAAAGCTAACACAAGAACACTAGTGTACTCATGATTAGCTAAAGTTTTGCAAAACATTGATAACAAAATTGTGTCATTTGTATGTTCACTTTGATTTAAATTGAAGTGTTTTTGTATAGGAAATTACAAGAACAAAGGACACGGAATCAAGAGGAAAGAAAACATACGATCCTCTAAAAACGCTGAATGCCAAACTAAAATACTACGTCCAATTTCTTAGTGATGGGAAGATTGCTAAAGGAAGAAGGGTTGCCTACGGTTAACTACCCGAGCTCATGACCGCTTTATCCGCACTCATGTGTGAGTCTTTTCTTACTATCGATGGGCCAATCTATCCAACCCTCATCCAAGAATTCTACGCAAATTTTACTTTCGAGAACGGAGTGGTCACTTTCTATCTTCTTAACAAATGTCACACATACTCTCTCCAAGACTTTGGTGAAATAATGGGAGTACCATCTGTGGGTGAAGAATTCTACAACTGTTATCATGATATAAGTAACCTTCCACATTTTCATAATGAAGAGGAAGTTCTTGATCTGTTATGCAAAGAAAGCGCCCACGAGTGGAAATTTCCATAAAAGGTGTGTTGAGAAGACATCTAAAGTCCAAGTATGAACTGTGGAGTCATGTGATCAACTACAACATGTATTGTAAAGCTGGAAATCATTCCAATATTCATGCCACTATTCTTTAATTCTAAACATTACTCAAATCTGAAAGTCTCTAGAGTCATCAATAAAACCTCAAATGACTTGAAGAAAACATCTTGTAATGACTCAAGACTCATATAAGAAGAATGTGAAGTATTCTTCTATGACTATTCTACTATTCAAAAGGAGTTTGTTAAAGTAAGATGCGAGTCATTTCTCATGTTTGAGACTCATAACTTTCCCATTCTTGTCAAAGAATTCTACTCAAACTTTGAATTCTCATCTAATCGCATAGTAAAATTCAAAATGTTTGATCAAGAATATCTTTTGACTCTCAAACAATTCGGGAAAATTCTCAAAGTGCCATCTAGAGGAGTTGAATTTTATACCACTCAAAATCGTATACAATTCCTACCTCGTTTCATTCAACGAAGGGCACTCACTTCTCACTTTCTCAATTCGAATCTCAAACTGAGTACACTTTGTCAAGAGGGCCTTCTTGACAGTGATGTTTGAATTGAATATGAGACACGGAAGGCAGTCATTCGTCACAACATCTTCTTTCGAAAAAATGACGACGACCAACTATCCGTGACTGAACTAGGATTTATGTGGTGCCTAAAGTAGTCAGTACCAGTCAACATTGCCTTCCTGATAGCCTCCCGAATGAACGATCTAAAGAAGCATCCTCCACAACCACTTCCCTATGGGGCACGTCTCACATGTATCTTCAAATATCTTGATCTACTCGTTAACTACTCTTCTTCGTGTGGTACCCAAGCAACTCACACAAAGTGATGTCCTCGACAACAAACAACTCATGCAAATGAAGCACATGGCATGTACCATTGTCTTGATCTCCTGCGTGATACTTTGCATGTTGTCTTCAATAAGAGCGTTTGCCCTCTATGTTTGTTTTTTTATTTGTTCCCACCATGTTTGGTGTTTGTGTGTGCACTTCTTCTTAGGAATAAATGAAAACTTTGTGTGTTTTTATGTGTTGTGGTTGACATTTCTTCACCATGTACGATTCAAGGGAGAGCATTTGTCTTAGGGCGAGCTTAGTTCCAGAGGGAGCTAACCTTTTTGCTTCGAAAAAAGGGGGAGAAAGTTGGATAAGTGATGTTAACACTTGCATGTAATTATAGATAAATGTCCACCATCACTTATGTGTTTGTCATCATCAAAAAGGGGGAGAATGTTGGCGGAGAATGTGGGTTAACATGAGATTATGCTTAATGACTATACTAACCTTTACCCATAACAATAAGTATTTTGATGATAACATATGCACATAGCTAAAGGTGATGGTAGACATCTTGACATAAATCATCAAGTTCACTAATCCACACTTGATCTAGCAAAAGACCAAAAACCAAAGAAAGCCTAAAATGAAAAATAGGGAACACGGCTGAACCACGGTCAGCCACAAGTCAGACCGTGGAGACCTGCTCCCAGATTTACGAAATTAGGGATACACAGTAGACTCCACGGCTGACCGTGGGTCGACCGTAGAAACCTTCTGTCCAGATTTTGATCGAAAAATGTTTGACCACTTCCGGGCATCTATAATTTATGAAACCTGTTCAAACATGCTTAGGATAGTTGCCTCCTTCATTCCCAAAGGAGATTTGGTCACTAGAACATTAATCTTGGGTAATCACACCTAATGACACCTTAATGACGATTAAGCCTAGATTAAGGAAAACACATAAGTGTTTTAGGAAACATGTACATCTAAAATAATCTAGACATTCTTAGGATGGTCACCAAGTTCCAATCAAGAGTTGCTCTTTCCTTGTACATGTGTTGGATATTAATGTATGCTTATACATTAATCTTGCAAATACCACTTTGTAAGTAAAACTTACTTAGTCTTAGTTTAATGCTATGTTATCACTATATGCTTAATTCTAAGATTACTTAATTATCTCTTGATAGTCATTACATAAATATTACTTGACTACTTGTTATTAGTACATGTGTATTACTTGACTATTTGACTAAGTGTTAAATGATAAGTATCAAACTTGTCTTGCTATTTGTTATAAGATGGAACTAGTATTTGGACTACTTCAATATATGCGTGTGTTACTTGGATAAATTGTAAAATTTCATAATATAGTAAACTTAAGACAATGAAATATTAACACATAAAGGTTTGCTTAAGTCTAAAATTAAGTTTATGAATAAGTTTAAATTTGATTAACTTGATGTCTTGCAACATGCTTAATTGCTACTACAAGCTTAATTTGTCAAGACATCATTAACACACTTAATTAATTACAAACAAGTTCAAATTTGAATACTAGCATGCTTTGTTATTAAAGTGGGTTTGTGTCATCAATGATAAGTTGACCAACCAATAGAGGATTAGCAAATGTGTTAAATACAAATAAAGGATTATGACAAAACTAAGATTGCCTCAAATGATTATCATGTCTTGTATCCAAGAATGTTAGAGTTTCCACTTTGTACTTGATAAGTCACTATCAAAGCAATCCATCCAAGGTAAATGGACATTTAATGCATATGGTATTTGTATAGGATGTTGGTTATCTTTTGCACGTGTTAAATTAAGTAAAGTGTCCAAAGAGTGATGTACAAAACTGATTCAAATGGCTATACAACGGATATATATTTTGGACTGGAGCACTTGTGGTCGACCCACGGTCGACCGTGAGTCAAGCTGCAGACAGGGCTGACCTTTTATCTCTCCATATAAATAGCAAGACTTGGAGAACTTTGAAGACTTGGGCCTCTTGCATGCTACAACTCAAAATCATCAGAGAATCACAAGAACATAATACTTCTATATATGTTTGTGATGAAAGCAAGAGAAGTTTTATAATCTCATATATTATAAAAGGGGTCACTGTAAATTTACTTTCAAATTCTAATCTTTGTAAGTTTGCATAGTGATGTAATAATTCTTAGAATTGTCTTAGGATTATCATCACTAGAAAAGTGAGAGTCTTTGTACTTTGTAATTAGAGGCATATGCTAGCTTAGCTATCATCTTCCTTAAAGGGAACTAGGGAGTTAATTAATCTCATTGGAGATTAATACTTGTCCGAGTTGAAGACAAATTGATCTAAGTTGGAGGTAATCCTTCAAAGGGATAGAGGGATTAGGTTTGTTGTCTAAGGAGAAGTACAAGGCTTGTAAATCAGATCTCCACCAGATTTGGAGAAAAGTGCTTATTGATGCAACAAATCCTGATTAGTGAATCGGAGAGTGGATTAAGGTGGATAAGTTAACATCCACCTGAACCACTATAAATCCTTGTGTTTATGTTCTTTACTTTACTTTCTGCATCATTACAAACATAAACACACCACGCATTAGTTTGAGTTGACTAACGTGATCAATCATTGTTCATATCGTATTGATCATCGAAAAAGTTTCAAAAATCGTATTAAGTAACTATTCACCTCCCTTCTAGTTACTTACAATTGGTATCATAGCAGTTGCTCGTACATTTGCTCTAGTAAAGTTTTTGATTTGGCATAAATCATGTTGGGCAAAAACCCGAGTCAAATGTTCTTGGGATCAACTCAAACGATAGCATATCTTGAAAGATTGGCTAATGAAGCACCAATTTTGATAGAAAGAATGTCTATGTGTGGAAGAGAAGATTCTATGTTAAATCAAGAGACTATGACATGTGGAGAATTATCAAGGAATGTTGGGATTCACTATGTACTCAAGTTGAAGAAGGCTCTAGTTGGTCAATGAAGAATGGGTTAGAATAAAAAGTAACAAGACATGAATATCTTGAAGATGCAAACGACCAAAAAGCTCAAAAGTACAAAATACAATAAAAGAGGTTCCAATTATTGATGAGAAACGTCTCAAAATTATAAGAGTACAAGATTCAAAACGCAAAGTACAAGATATTAAATTGTACGCAAGGACGTTCGAAAATCCGAAACCGGGACGAGAGTCAACTCTCAACGCTCGACGCAACGGACTAAAAATTACAAGTCAACTATGCACATAAATATAATATAATATTTAAATAATTCTTATAATTATTTATATATTATATAATGTATTATAAACCGTCGGCAAGCTAGGAACCAAGGCTGTGTGAGTTGTAAAAACAAACTCCGCGAGTTACGGAGTTTGAAGAAGAAAAATACCGCGAGTTGCGGAGTTTGAAGAAGAAAAATACCGCGAGTCGCGGAGCCCCAAAATATGAAACTGCCTATAAAAGCTCGCACATTCTGATCGTAAAAAACATCCTAAAATCTCTCTCTCTATATATGTATACGTAAATATTTATATTTATATTTTAATTTTAATTTTAATTTCAATTTCTAATAATAAGGGTATGTTAGCGAATGTTGTAAGGGTGTAAGTCGAAATTCTGTCCGTGTAACGCTACGCTATTTTTAATCATTGTAAGTTATGTTTATATTATTTTCATTAATGTCTCGTAGCTAAGCCGTTATTATGCTTATTTAATCTGAAGTAATCATGATGTTGGGCTAATTACTAAAATTGGGTAATTGGGCTTTGTACCATAATTGGGGTTTGGACAAAAGAACGACACTTGTGGAAATTAGACTATGAGCTATTAATGGGCTTTATATTTGTTTAACTAAATGATAGTTTGTTAATTTTAATATAAAGATTTACAATTGGACGTCCTAATAAATAACCATATTCACTCGATCCGACACGATGGGCGGGGTATTTATATGTACGAATAATCGTTCATTTAACCGGACACGGGAATGGATTAATAGTCTATGGAATTATTAAAACAGGGGTAAAATTATGTACAAGGACACTTGGCATAATTGATAATAAAGTATTAAAACCTTGTTACAGTTTAAATCCCCAATTAGTTGGAATATTTAACTTCGGGTATAAGGATAATTTGACGAGGACACTCGCACTTTATATTTATGACTGATGGACTGTTATGGACAAAAACCAGACAGACATATTAAATAATCCAGGACTAAGGACAATTAACCCATGGGCATAAAACTAAAATCAACACGTCAAACATCATGATTACGGAAGTTTAAATAAGCATAATTCTTTTATTTCATATTTAATTTCCTTTATTTTATATTTAATTGCACTTTTAATTATCGCACTTTTATTTATTGTTATTGTATTTAATTGCACTTTTAATTATCGTACTTTTTAATTATCGCAATTTTATTTTATCGTACTTTTATTTATCGCAATTTCATTATCGTTATTTACTTTACGCTTTAAATTAAGTCTTTTATTTATTTAATATTTTACATTAGGTTTTAACTGCGACTAAGTTTTAAAATCGACAAACCGGTCATTAAACGGTAAAAAACCCTCCTTTATAATAATAATATTACTTATATATATATATTTGTATTTTTATAAATTAAAACTAATATAGTGTTAAGCTTTGTTTAAAGATTCCCTGTGGAACGAACCGGACTTACTAAAAACTACACTACTGTACGATTAGGTACACTGCCTATAAGTGTTGTAGTAAGGTTTAAGTATATCCATTCTATAAATAAATAAATATCTTGTGTAAAATTGTATCGTATTTAATAGTATTTCCTTGTAAAATTTAATAGTATTTTATACCCCTTAGCTTTAACTATCAACATGCTGATGCTTACTTTTACTGCTATATGTCGTATGCTATTACATGATTTCACTACTGCATGCTATTATCTGCTTTCGATTGCATGATACTTATCGTTATTGCCATGCTACTTACTGTTACACATGATTTAGACTGTTGTAGTTACTTGGCCTAATACGTGCTTGCTTTATGACTTACTGACATGGAAAATTTATTTTTCCTTGTTCAGATGTCGGATATTCCACCTGCTATCATTTTGGGCAGTTCAGACTCGTCAGCCACCTCACCTACTGCTGCTGCCGACACACCGATCCCGTTACCCACCAGTGACCCCGGCGCTTCATCCTCCGGAGCTAGCAGCCATGCGCATGCCACAGTGGTTACTTCTAATGGAGCTCAGGACCCTCCGGAGATTCCAGCTCCATCGGCCCCAGGACCCTCGGGGTCACAGCCTCGCTCCGGTGATGTTGTGATTCCCGCGGAATTTGGGGAAGGTCCGTTCTGTAACCGGTATCGCCATTGGTGCCGACGCGCCCCTGATGGACGCCTCGTGCCGATCCCGCCTTTTAGATACCGACAGATGATGGCCGCCCGAGGAGAGCCAGTACAGCCACCCGTGCAGCCACCTCCACATGATTCTGATGACCCTTCATCCGATGATTCATCCACAGACGATTCTACTGACGATGACTCCGAAGAGGAGGACCTTGATGATGCACCTGTTCAGCCACCCTCCACCCCGCCGAAGAAGCGGTACCGTTTCGACGGCACCATTATTCCGGGGATCAACGGAGGTCGAGCATTCACTGACGCATTTGGTCGGCGTCGTAGGGTTACTGTCCGTAAGCGGCTTGTGCAGTACCCTGCCGACCCACTCGTGCGTAAGGCACCCCGTTACGTACTGTCTATTTCTGGAACCGGACCGTCTGCACCATCGGCACCACCTGCACTGCCAGCACCGCCTGCCCCACCATCTACCACTGTCGAGGAATTGACAAGGGAGGTGGAGATCCTCCGAGCTCAGGTTACTGAGCTTGAGGACCAGCTGTCTCATGTATTGGACATCCTACACCCACCATCACCGTAGGACTTTTGTAGTAGATTTCATTATGTAATCTAGTTGTAGTTTTATGTTTCACTTATGTATTGTACGAACCTATGTTGATGTATGCAACTTATTATTATTAATGAATGAAACTTTGCGTTATTTAATTCTTGCACGATGTTCTATTTACGTTACTATATGATTCTGTGGTATTTGTACCTGGTTGCATTACTTAATATACATGTGATGTGTTGATTCCATGTTGGTTACCATATACTGTATTATTACTATTTGAATACTGGATTTTGACTTGAGTCAAAATTTTGTTTAGAACACCATGGCCAACGGACGATCAACACCGACCACAGCCCAAATCGAGGAGATGATTGCCGAAAGGGTAGCCGCAGCCATTGCGAAAATTCAAACCCAAGCTCCACCGCCACCGGTTATTCAGCCCATTCATAATGGGTGCACGTACAAAGAGATCCAAAGCTACAAACCCCACAACTTCAGTGGAACAGAGGGGCTGGTTGGTCTCACTAGATGGTTCGAGAAATTAGAATCTGTGTTTCGAGTTAGTAACTGTTCAGAGGCGAATAAAACCAAGTTTACTTCATGCACTCTGTCTGACGGCGCACTAACGTGGTGGAACACGTTGGCTCAAGCAAAAGGTATTGATGAGGCATTTGCTACCGCATGGGAGGAATTCAAAGGGGCTCTGATTGAGGAATATTACCCTAGGACCGAGATCCAAAAGATGGAGATTGAGTTTATGCAGTTGAAGGTCGTGGGAAACGATCTCGATGGGTACAATCGTAGATATTTGGAACTAGCCCAGATGTGTCCTACCATGGTCACCCCAGAATTCAAGCGTATGGAAAGGTACTTCTGGGGTCTTCCTAAGAGCATTAAGGGAGACGTCACCTCATCCAAGCCACCCAATTTCCCAGAAGCGATGCGCATGGTGCATACTTTAATGAACCAAATTATCATCGATGAACCGGAGAAGGCTAAGTCTAAAGCGGGTGGTAGTGAGAAGTGCAAATTGGATAACAACAGGAGAAGGACCTATGATCAAAACCCGGAAAAACGACATGAGGGTTTCAGAGGAAACAACAATGGTGGAAACCCCAATCCAAACACCAACTCAAACCCCAACTACAAGGGAACCTTACCACAATGCAAGCGGTGCTACAAGCACCATACTGGGTATTGTAACGTTGTTTGTGAAAAGTGCCAACGGACTGGGCATATCGGGAAGGACTGCAAGGTCACCACTTTGAATGGGAAGCCAAACCCCACAGGGCCAAGGAAGTGCTACGAATGTGGACAAATGGGCCATTTCAGAAATGCATGACCCAATAAAAGAAAACACGGTGGACCACCCCGTGGTAGAGCTTTCAACGTTAATGCAAGGGATGCCCGAGAGAACCCCGACTTGGTGACAGGTATATTCACTATCAACAATTTATTAGCTTCTGTCCTATTTGATACTGGTGCCGATAGAAGTTATGTATGTAGACACTTTTGCGATAAGATTAATTAGTCGTTAGTCCCGTTAAAAGAGAGTATGCTTGTCGAGGTCGCCAATGGAAAACTTGAGAAATTTGACCATATTAGTCGAGGAGCTATTATCAACATAGCTGGTGCAGATTTCGAAATTGACTTGATACCTATCAAATTAGGAAGTTTTGACGTGATCGTCGGTATGGATTGCTTGAACAAGATAAGGGCTGACATTATCTGTGGAGATAAAGCCCTTCGTATACCACGAGGAGATGGTGAGCCGCTGATCATTTACGGAGAGAGATGTACCTCGAAGCTGAACCTCATTAGTTGCGTGAAAGCGCAAAAGATCATGAAGAAGGGACGTCTTGCTGTCCTAGCACATGTGAAAACGGTAGAAACCGAGGTGAAGAGTGTGAACGACGTTCGAATTGTGAACGAATTCTCCGATGTCTTTCATGAAGAATTGCCTGGATTACTGCCGCAGAGAGCAGTAGAGTTTCAGATTGATTTAGTGCCAGGAGCAGCACCTGTAGCTCGCGCACCTTACAGACTCGCACCTTACGAGATGCAAGAATTACAGAGTTAACTACAAGAGCTGTTAGACCGTGGATTTATCCAACCAAGTTTCTTGCCTTGGGGCACACCTGTGTTGTTTGTGAAGAAGAAGGATGGATCTTTCGGTATGTGTATCGACTACCGTGAACTCAACAAATTGACAATCAAGAATCGGTATCCTCTTCCCCGAATTGACGATCTTTTTGATCAACTACAAGGATCGAGCGTTTACTCCAAGATCGATTTGCGATCCGGTTATCACCAGTTGAGGGTGAAGGAAAGCGATGTGATGAAGGCTGCATTCAGAAATCGTTATGGTCATTATGAGTTTCTCGTGATGCCATTCGGTTTAACTAACGCACCTGCCATGGTCATGGATCTCAAGAATCGTGTCTGCAAACCATACCTGGATAAATTTGTTATTGTCTTCATAGATGATATCCTCATCTACTCCAAGAGCGAAGAAGAGCATGATCAACATCTTCGATTAGTGCTCGAACTCTTGAGACAAGAGCAACTTTAAGCGAAATTCTCCAAGTGTGAATTTTGGCTGAAGGAAGTCCAATTTCTGGGACATGTTGTGAGCGACCAGGGTATCAAAGTTGATCCCACCAAGATTGAAGCTATCAGTAAGTGGGAGACCCCCACTACTCCGACTCACATCCACCAATTTTTAGGTCTCGTCGGTTACTACCGAAGATTTATTGAAGGATTTTCTCTGATTGCGCGTCCTTTGACCGCGCTGACTCACAAAGGGAAGAAGTTCATTTGGGAACCCGTACACGAATCAGCATTTCAAACTTTGAAGAAGAAGTTAACCACCACACCTATCCTATTTCTTCCTGAAGGCAGTGACGATTTCGTCGTTTATTGCGATGCTTCGAAAAGTGGTTTTGGTTGTGTACTAATGCAAAGATCAAAGGTTATTGCCTACGCTTCTCGTCAACTGAAGATTCACGAGCGGAACTACACTACACACGATTTTGAACTTGGAGCCGTTGTCTTTGCGCTCAAATTGTGGAGACACTATTTGTATGGAACTAAGAGTACTATCTTCACCGACCACAAGAGTCTCAAGCACATCTTCAATCAGAAGCAACTGAACATGCGACAGCGTCGATGGATCGAGATGCTAAACGACTATGATTGTGAACTTTGCTATCATCCTGGCAAGGCCAATGTTGTAGCTGACGCTCTAAGCCGAAAGGAGAGGATGGCACCTCTTCGTGTTAGGGCTCTAAACATCACCATCCATTCGAATCTGAACAGCCAGATCTGAGTAGCCCAAGATGAGGCTCTCAAGGAGGAGAATATACCTCATGAACATTTGAACATTCTTGTCTCTCGATTCGAGGTTAGGGAGTTTGGACTCTGATGTTATGCCTGAAGAATTTGGGTACCTCTTTATGGAGATCTACGAAACCTTATACTAGATGAAGCCCATAAATCGAGATATTCGATTCATCCTGGAGCGGGTAAAATGTACCATGATCTTAAAGAACAGTATTGGTGGCCGAATCTTAAGAAGGACGTTGTGACTTATGTTGGTAAGTGTTTGACTTGTTCGAAAGTTAAAGCCGAGCATCAGAGACCCTCTGGGTTACTTCAGCAACCGGAAATCCCGCAATGGAAGTGGGAAAGGATAACAATGGATTTCATCACCAAGCTACCAAAGACGGTGGGCGGATACGATACCATCTGGGTTATTGTTGACCACCTTACCAAATCTGCACACTTCCTAGCTATGAAGGAAATGGATATGATGGAGAGACTTGCTCAATTATACATCAAATAGGTTGTATCTCGTCATGGTGTACCTTTATCGATCATCTCAGATCGCGATCCCCATTTTACTTCCAGATTTTGGCGTTCTTTACAAGAATCCATGGGAACCCGTATCGACATGAATACCGCTTATCACCTACAGACCGACGGGCAAAGTGAACGAACGATTCAGACCTTGGAAGACATGTTGCGTGCATGTGTCATTGATTTCGGAAAGGCCTGGGAAAGGCATTTGCCACTCGCCGAATTTTCTTACAACAACAGTTATCACTCGAGTATTAATGCCGCACCCTTTGAAGCGTTGTATGGCCACAAGTGCCGATCTCCTATTTGTTGGGCCTAAGTAGGCGAAAAGCAAATCACCGGACCCGAGGTAGTACACGAAACAACGGAGAAGATTGCTCAGATTCAAGCTAGACTTAAGATGGCCCGTGATCGTCAAAAGAGTTATGCAGACCGTAAACGTAAGGACTTTGAATTCAACGTTGGTGACCGTGTAATGTTGAAGGTTGCACCTTGGAAAGGTGTGATCCGTTTTGGAAAACGTGGAAAGTTGAACCCACGATACATTAGTCCTTTTGAAATCTTGGAACGTGTTGGACCCGTTGCTTACCGTTTAGAGCTACCAGCACAATTGAGCTCTGTTCATCCTACCTTCCATGTGTCAAACTTGAAGAAGTGTCTTGCTGCACCCGAACTTATTATACCACTTGAAGAACTTACTATTGATGACAAACTCCACTTCGTGGAAGAACCTGTCGAGATTATGGACCGTGAGGTCAAAACTTTGAAACGCAACAAGATTCCGATCGTCTGAGTACGATGGAATGCCAAACGAGGACCGGAGTTTACCTGGGAGCGAGAGGATCAAATGATGCAAAAGTATCCTCACCTTTTCCCAACTCCTCCATCTACCTCAACTTAAAATTTCGGGACGAAATTTTCTTTAACAGGTGGGTAATGTAACGACCCGGAATTTTCCAACGTTTATTTATTAATATTTATTATTAATGCTTGCGTTTTAATAAATGTATTTATGTACATTTACTTGTCACCGTACTTGACTATACATGGCCCGACTCGTCCTTGCGACACACGTACTTTTCACGAATAATATTTTAAATATTATTTACATTCATGATTAATTATTATTAATCATTTTAATTAACTAAGGTTAGTAGTTAATTACTTGGGCTTTATTTGATTAATTGTTGCTTACTTACTTAAGACTTGGGCTTTTATTAATGGATACATGTTAATGGACTTGGAAGCCCACCCTACTTCTCTTAATGGACTACTAGGAGCTCACATTATGCTAATGACTAATTAATAATAAACTTGGAAAAATTAGCTTAAGTGGAAGACAAATTCTTACATGCATGCTAGTAACCATTCCCCACATATTTAACTTTAACCACTTGGAACCTACACCTTCTCCCATACATGGAAACAAGCATTTTGACCCTCCCCTTGTGACCATAAAACTGTCCACCTTAGGTGGCCTTGGAGGGGGTTTTGTTTTAAATTTTTGACTAAATATTCTCTAGTATTATCTCACTTTTACTTACACATACTTGCACACCTTCATTTGCTCTCATTTTACTCTCTACTTGGTAAGTAACAAGGCTCATTTTCCTCTTCTTTTTCTCTCTTAAAAACCGCCACCATCATCATTCTTTTACTTGTTTGTTCTTGTTGTTGATTACTTTATATATGTGTGGGTTATACAATGGCATAAATTTTCCCTTTAGCTCGGTAACGTTTAGTCATTGGTTTTTGAACCTGTGAACGCGAATCTTAGATATGGATCCATAGGGTTTGTGTGAGGACCCGTCCTTATCCCCCTGGACGAAGTCTTTGACATTTGGTTCCATTACGATGATCGACTCCAAGTAAGGTCCTTAGTATGAGCTAATGCACAGCGGAAGACTTAATTCGTACCTGAGAATAAACATGCTTTAAAAAGTCAACATAAAGTTGGTGAGATATATAGGTTTGATGCTAGCAGCGTTATAACTATGGACCACAAGATTTCATATACATACATAATACACTCGCAAGTGTATGGAAAAGTCGTTGAGCACTTGGTAACCATACTTAACATTTAAATCACAGCAGCATATTCTTAAATAAACCCTACACCGTACCAAGTGTAGTAACGAAACGAAGTACTGTGCAACCGTTTAAAACTGGTCGTCCAGCCCGGTTGGGGTTGTCAGGCCCGATAGATCTATCAACAGGATTCGCGTTTACGCTCCTCACGTAAATATTAGCTACCAAGTATAAAGAAATATGCCATGGTACAACTCAACGTAGAATTTATTTTTGATCACTTGTGTCCATAACGTAAATCATTTATAAAAACAACGCATGTATTCTCAGCCCAAAATATTTAAAGTTTAAAAGGGGACTATATACTCACCTAATGTATTTTGTAGTAAAAATACATATAACATCATTGATCAAGTATAAGGTTGGCCTTGGATTCACGAACCTATAACATTTGTATATTTATTAATATACTTAATTGTAATCGAACAAAATTATATATATAAGTTTATTAGTTTTATCATTTTTATATTAATAACTTATATGTTTCATATATTCATTTTATATATTTTAAAAAAAATATTAATTTTATTATGTCATATGTAATAATTATTTAAATAATATTTGTTATAATAAAAATAATAATGCTAGTAGTAATATTAGTAATACAAATAATGATAGTAATAATAATAATGTTAAAAATATTAATTTTAATGTTAAAATAATAATAATAGTAATAATTATATTTTTCATAAAATTAATAATATTAGTAATTTTCATAAAAATAATAGTAATATACATAAAATAATAATAAAGATAATGATGATAAAATAATGATAATTCTAATAATAATACTAATGCTAGTTTTTAAAATGATAATTTTAATAGTCATGATAATAAATAATAATAATAATAATAATAATAATAATAATAATAATAATAATGATAATAATAATAATAATAATGACAATAATATCCATAATACTTAATAATAATAATAATAAGAATAAATGAACTACCTTAAAAAGGTTTTCCTAAAAAGATTGTCTCAAGCAGGGATTGAACCCGCGACCTGTCTTTCCCCCACTACACGTCTAACCATCTGCTCTACCTCTAATTTCTGTTTTAACCTTCTCGATCATATTTTAAATACGTAAAAAAAAACCCGTTTTATTATCTTCATCATTCTGTATAGTCTAAAAGGGAGTGGGTTTCGGCCCAATTCAACTTCACAAGCCCAAAATAACCAAATCGAGTCCAACATCACAATAGTTAACCGGCCAAAGTAAAAAAAAAAATTAAATGGAATTTCAGTTTAATACTTATATCTGAATATTACTCCGTATTAATAGCAATTTAACAAAACCCAGAACTGTAGCTTAAAAAAAACAAATCGAGCAGCAGGAGCGATAGAGGAGTGGCAGTAACGATGACTGAAGCTCATGGTGGTCAGATAGTGTTGCAAGCGGTGTCGTGTTTGGTGATGATTGAAGTTTCCGGCGGTTATGGAGGGTGGAGGGTGTCAAACGGATGAAGGTAAGAGAGTGATGGTTATTCATAGTCTTCAATTTCCAGGAGAGAAGAAGTGATAAAGAGTAATGGCGAGGATTTTTAAGATGGGGCTGCGGTGGTTTGGGGATGATAATGAAGGTTGTAGGTTATGAGTTTGCAACGCGAGGTAAACAGAAATTATGATCCGGTGATTGTTTACATCGAACAAAAAAATCAACAGAAGGATACCCGTTTCAATCTGTGTGTATATGTATATGTTTATATATATCAACAAGGTGATGTTTTGTTGATGATTGTGGGTGAGGTGGTGGCGTGAAAGTAGTAGCCGAAGTAGGAGATTGCAGGGTGTTTGTTCATGGTGTTGTTGAAGTGGTGTAGGATGGCGGGTGCCGGTGGTTATGGTAATCATGGTGTTAACCGGTGGTGGTTCAAGGCGACTCTAGGGTGGCGGTTGAAGATGGAAATAGTGATGGTGTCGGGTTAGTGATCAAGGTTGAAGATGGAGTTTAGTGTTGGTGGTTCATGTAAGGATCAAGATGAAAAAAAACATGGTGATATATCTTCATATGTGTATGCATATATAGCTGGAGATATGGAGATAGATTATATAAATAATACTTTAATAATAATACTATAATAATAATAACATAAAGAAGAAAAAGAAACGTGTTGAATCATTTTGCAAGTTGGCTGATGTGTTAAATCTAGTATATAAATTATCTCTGGAAATATGCCTGGTTTAAAGATTACTACACACTTACGGGCAGTGTACCCGATCGTGTAATAGTATAAAAATGGTAATTCCAAGTATCGTTCCAAGGACAGTATTAACGTGAGAATTAAGTTTGAAACTAATAAAAGTAAACTAAGTTAAACTATGAAAATTGAAATTACGAGATAGTTTGTTTTGCGGCTATTTAACGATTAGCCAAATCAAGATAGCTTTGAAAATAAAAGACAATATTTTTGGTTTTTAAGTTTAAATAAAAGAAATGCAGACTCGACAGTAAAATAAAGATATTTGAATTCAATGGATAAAAGAATGTTCGCCTAGATATCCTATTCGCAGTGTTGGATGATTTGTTATTAAGCACTAGTTCTATTAATCAATGCACGCAATTACAGAGTCGGTTTACCCAGAGTTCTCTTTTAGCAAACACGTCAAACTAGGACTTATTGGCTTAGGGTTCCCTTTCACCAAAAACTATCTTTCGTTTGTGACTTAGTAACTAGCTAATTACAAGATTAAGATTCAATTGGTTACGCGTTCGCTCCACACAATTCACCCCTATTTTGGTTAATTACGTTACCCGGTTTACCCCCTTGGTCCAGTAAGCACCCAATCGGTTAAGACAAATCAATTGGGAATTAGATCACTAAATTGAAACAGGGTTCCCTTTGTTCAAACAAGATTCACTAATCAACCTAGTAACAATAATTAACACCCACAAGAATGGTTCTTTAATCAAAACTCATAATTAATCATGCATCAATCAATAAAACATTAAAGTATCATCCAAACACTTGCAAATATTCAATCTAGACAAACATTAAAGGTTTTAGCCTAAAATCATGGCTGAAATCAAAATAACAATCAAAGACATAGAATAATTCATTGTTGATAACAAAAGAATAAAACTAATTAAAGATTGAAATCTGAAAGATACACGAATCGAGACTTGTTCCCGGAATGATTAATACCTTAGAATGACCTTGAAGATCTCCAAAAATCACCTAAGTTCGTCAAAAAGTGGCTGGAATTCGTCAGGATACGATTATGAATAATTAGGGTTAAATTCGGGCTTAAATACTTGCCAAAATAGCTGAACCGACAGATCCGCCGCGCCGCGACCTTATTTGTCGCGCCGCGGAGAAACAAAGGAATTTCGGGCATTGTTAACTGGCTTTCTGATCTGGAAATTAGCTTTGTGTCGCGCCGCGGAGGGCTTTGTCGCGCCGCGGCATATAGCTGAAACAGAAAACTTCGACTTTTTGCACACTTTCTTCACTTGAATCATCTAATAACCCAAAATACCTGATAATTACTGAACATATTCATCCTCGGTGCGCCATTATCAATAACATACTAACAAAATGCCTCATAAACATCGTAAATCACCACTTTTCAATAATTGCCTCTTCAAACTCACTTCTTCTCAAAATTACCAAGATAACCGCCAAATCGTATCCAAATGGACCAAAATGTAACCGATATCGCCAATGAAAATGTGTATAAAGTACGCGATATCAAACCACCCCACACTAGAGTTTTGCTTGTCCTCAAGCAATTAAACTCGAAAATTATCTTCTACAATACGATAACGTCTTCAATATGAATGTAGAACCAATGAATCAAGAAACCAACAAGCATCTAGCGTGGGCACGATTTGGCAAAAGTAACAACTATGGTTCCCACTTGCATTCCCCCAAAGTAACTTCTCAAACAACAATCAATATGAATCATTATACTAACCAAAAGTAATCTCGATAACGTACCATAATGATGAATCAGAGAACCTCGAATCATAAGTCTTCAATAGCATCGGGAATCAAGTGGGAACCTAGCACCAAGGAATAAGCAATCGAACATATGTGCTAAGAGAACACACGGGCTACCCCGCAATTGGTCAAGCCAAGCCTCCCACAGTACCTAACATCGCGAGATGTCGGTAGAAAATAATGTGCTTAGGAGGATACACATTACGTCCAGATATCATCGATAGTTATGAGGTAACCATCTAATCTGTTATGTCAACCATAAAGATTGAGGTTCATCAGGCTTAAAAGCTGATATCTTACCTTTCCGGAGGTTATCCACTGGGAATCTGATCAATCACTGACATTTCGTGTATCATGGTGCGCTTCCCATTTGGCTAGCTAATCTCCCTCATTGAGAAAAGCTTCGACTACCAGTTTCCCTGTTTGATGTTGAGGCCTGGTAGATTTCCAGTCGATTTTAGCAATGACTTTTCAAGACTTTTCGTCACCCTACAACTGGTCTGGACTACAACTTCTGAAATAACTCAGCAAGTGTGTCGTTCGGGAGACTTGACTCCCTTTAGGATGGAATAGATACATCCTGTATGGTCATAAAAGGTGGTCGAGCGCATACATTGTCCTTGTTAGGAGAAACAATGAAGACCGCCCTATAAAGTTTTCGATCTAGCGTGTGGCCCGGCTTCGACCACACGATCCAATCACCGTTCATACGGTTGACACCCGTTTTAGTACAAATGACCTACGTATGAACTGAATGTTCATGTAGGATTTCACATTCAAAATAATGAACGTGTTTTGAAAGTTCAAGACTTTCTCCTCTAACAGTACCTCATCGTGAAATAATGGGTAATGAAATGGCACGCTTAAGAGGTATACGTACCAAGTAGGACGGTCGGAAGACTTTACTTCCTTAAATGAGTGGATCTGAATCACTCGGAAGTGCCAATCTGTTTCACTTGACACCGGTTTTGAAAAATCCCGAAAACCTTCGGGTTCCATAGCTTTTGGCTATGGGTTGTGTTGTCTAAGCAAACACAAGCACGTAGCTATTGCTCCTGAAAAGGACAGCACTGGTGAAGCTCAAGGCTCCTCTTCCCACAGTATCACATCATTAAATGATGTAATAATAAAATGATATAGTTTCGGAAGTATGCTATACCAAGTAACCAAAAGTTTTTGATCTGGCACGTGATTCGGTCACAATCACGCTATGCAATCACCGCTCTCTCACGGTTTACACCCGTTTTGGTACAGGTGACCTACTATTGAGTTCTTCGAACTCGTAGGATTTCATGTTTAATGGTAATGAACATGTAAAACAACTTTGGCTTCTTTAAAACATCATGAAATATAAATTCCAAGCCATACTTAAACAAAGGTTTTGGTCGAATTTTTAACTACTTTTATATATATTTTTTCTTTTTTTTTTAACTAACTAATTTTCTCATTTTTTTTATATTTTCCCCTAAATTTTTCAATTTTTGTTTTTTTTACGACCAAAACCCCGTGAAACGTTAAGTCTTTTAAATGTCAAAACCAAAATAATGATGATTCTATTAATAACCAACCCGAGAGATTTTACATCCCCCACCCCACACTTGAGATCAAGTAATGTCCCCATTATTTGAGATCAAAAATGGATTAAAATCAAAAGGGTAAGAAAAATAAAAACTTATCGAGCTTAACCACAGATCGTGGAATGACAGTGACAGATGGCGCTGAACTGACTGCCAGCATAAGAACATCGTCCATTCCCGATCCTCACACCAATACCATCATTAAAGTAGTTTTGCTGAACTTAATGCCAGACTTGAAAAACCGTTTCACCAACACACCTAACAAAAAGAAAAACACACCAAATACATAAATGGGCAAGGTGGTACCACCCGGTACCGAAACGCCTTGCCCCAAATAGGTCTCAAAGTACATCATACGAAAAATAAAAATATCAAGTACAACCAAATCGAAACGGAAATAGTCTTAAACCAATACAACAAGATCAACGGGCACGCAGGCCCTCATCACTGAAACCCGTCATACGGCCAGCTGCCGTACGGGTACTGCTGCTCATATCTGCGCTGGGCATCCTGAAATCTCTCACTCTCATCATAAATCGGGGCCTGAACTCGAGGCCTAACCTCACTCCGATAGTAAACTGGTTGCTGAGCGATGGTACCAAAATAATTCTCTGGATCGTGGTAATAGAGGCGATCGTTGTGGCGCTGCCAGTCATGACCATAGGCAATCCACTGCTGATCATGGTTTATTTCATCCAACCTTTCCTCCTGCCTAACATTACTCGCCTCAACTCTTTGTTGGCTCGCCCACATTCTGTTATCATGTTCCCGCTGATCACTACGGAAATCACGAAACCCACTCGACATACCAACCTGTATATTACCCACCGATGAAACCAAACCATCCCAAATTTCTTGGGAAATTCCCCATTGCTGCTCACCCCCAGCTTGCACATTTGGAGCAACCTGCTCCGGCTCATTCATACCCTGATTAGCACCCCCAACCTCGGGTGCTTGTGGCTCAACAAACGGCACCACAACATCTCGACTCTCATTCCACATAACGAAATTGGCATTAAAATAAAACCTTAGATTAAAAGGTTTCATAATCTGCAGCTGATCAGTCAATCTGGTGCATCTACTAAAATCAATATCGAACCATTTTGCAATTCGTGTAACAAAATGGCCACCAAAAATTGGCCGTGTGGATCGAACCTCTCGTGAATGATTTGACAAATATGTGCCAATAAGATTGCACAAATCCACATGTGCACCTCGTGTATACCTAAACAAAATCCATAGCTCGGTGGAATTAACTTTATCATTCCCATTCCGTCGGGCACAAAAAGTACTTGATAAAAGCTTTTGAAACAACCGTAAGTCTTTTCGTTGAATATCAGAGCCCTTGGATTCATTTGACACAAAAGGAACCAAACCCGATATTTCCTCCCAAAAATCACGCTCAAGATAGCCTTCCTGATTACCAATAAACTCTGTCTCCTGTAAATACCGTTTCAAAAGATTATCGGTCCACCCTTCAAACAAATTCAACGCTCGCGCTAAATCAAATCGACTCATCGCTCTTCTCTCGCCCCCCAATCGAAAAGTTAAGAACCCTTTATCTTCCCCATTTCGTCTAGTACGAAAGCTCAGCGAGGAGAAAAATTCAACAATTAATTCCCTATAAAGATGCTCTCGTAGGGACATAGCGCGTTCCCATGCATCTATTTCGAACCCACAATAAGACAACGACAATATGGAAGCAATTTCCTCTTTAACCTCATCAGATGCTCTGTCTAACTCATCCCAGCTGAAGAACCAAGTAGCTTGGATGTTTCGAACCGAAATAAATGCATAGTATTGAGAAAATTCTTCCTGAACTGTTTCCAACCACACTTCCGGGTCGGTTCGTCGTTCTTCCTCCATACGGGCCTGAGCCGTGGAGGAGGATGGTGCACTAGCTCTGCTTCTCTGCACAAATTAAACAAAAACAAATCCAAACACAAACATTGAAGAGTTAGCGTTAAGCGAAATCAACATGTTCCACATACTTGCATCAATTGTCATCAAACTCGTTTCAACTTCAATTAAACATTTAAACAATAGCAAGTATCCAAAACATATGTTTGTGTTTCATGTATCACATTCAAACTAATTCCAAAACTCTTATAGCATAAATGTGTTTCTTTAAACAACTAACTTTAAACTCCATATAACAAACTTCATCATATCAACCATCCAATTACATCAAGATTAAACAACTCCAAATTCAAATAGTCATCTCATTAATCACAAAAACTCAACAAACTTAACCAATTCCAAATTCTCACATGAAACCAGCCCAAATTACCCCACACTATCTTAAAACATACCATCATTAACAATCAACACCCTTTCAAACAAAATCCCCAAATATTTAATCATGAAATTCGAATTTAATCACTACCATAATTTCAAGAATCAATATCATGCATAATCAACACAATAAATCATGAAGAAACACAATAATATCAAATTCATCAACAATTAATTCATATTAAAGCATAAAAGATTCAATTAAACATAACCCCTTAAATTTTCAAACATGAACCCTAAAATTAACAAGATTAATCAAGATTAATGAAAGAAAAAGCAAGAGATTAGTTAAAATCGGACCTTAACCGGCATGATGTAGCAATTAATTGAAGAAATTAAGAAGTGATTTGGGTAATTGAATTTAGGGTTTGAAAAGCCTTAGGTGTTCTTGAGATAAGTGTGTGATAACTTGATGTGTATATACCCTAAAAAGGGTCAAATTCGCGACGGGTTATGTAATTATTCGGGTTGGCCCATTTAACTTTAAACAAAACCGGGGGCTCAGAATCTGCGCGCCTGAAATGTCGCGCCGCGATGTTAACTGCCGCGCCGCGGCAGTTCACTACCCCTGATGGTTAATTCTTTTAAGAAACGTGAATCCCCAAACCAATGATACCTCGCGCCGCGACCAAAATTGCCGCGACGCGGTAATACACATGTTTAAATATCATCTTTAAGTCCTTTTCTGTCTCCAACCTATGCACTTCTCCGCGCCGCGAAGGCCGTTGCCGCGACGCGGCAATACAAAGGGAACTGCCACTTCGTTTTTTTTTACTAAATTAACAACCATTAATTAACCTTAAACCTCAAATCCAACTAGCAATCAGTAAAAACCAATCATTTAGCATTTTAGACTCAGCGAACCCGTGATCGCACCTAATTATACACACTATACAACAATGTGAACCTTATTTAATGAGTCGTTCACGCAACTCGTCCCCAACTTCAAGTGGCGTTGGGATCGGGTTCAACGTGAACCTCGTCATCAATCACTAACGGACCATCAACATACTTCTTCACACGATGTCCGTTAACCTTAAAGGTGATACCATTTGCATTTTTCAACTCGATCGTACCGTATGGGTACACCTTAACAACCTCAAATGGTCCCGTCCACCGGGACTTAAGTTTTCCCGGTAAAAGCTTCAATCTAGAGTTAAACAAAAGCACTCGATCGCCTTCGTTAAACTCCTTTGGACCCTTTAACTTCCTATCATGCCATTGCTTGGTCTTTTCTTTATAAATCAATGAATTCTCGTACGCATCAAGGCGTAATTCACCAAGCTCATTCAATTGCCCCGCCCTTAGGCGTCCGGCTTCCTTCAAGTCTAAATTGCACTTTTGAAGTGCCCACATAGCTTTATGCTCAATCTCCAATGGGAGATGGCACGCTTTCCCATAAACCAACCGATAAGGAGTGGTACCAAGTGGCGTTTTGAAGGCGGTTCTAAACGCCCACAAAGCTTCATCGAGCTTATTTGCCCACTCCTTCGGATTCGACCCCACAGTTTTCTCAAGAATACTTTTAAGAGCTCGATTGGTATTCTCAACTTGTCCGCTCGTTTGGGGATGGTATGAAGTAGAAACTTTATGGACAACTCCATATCGCTTCAATACCTTCTCCATTTGGGCGTTACAAAAATGAGTACCCCTATCGCTAATTAAAGCTTTAGGAGTTCCAAATCGAGAGAATAAACCCTTAAGGAACGAAATCACAACTCGTGCATCATTTGTGGGTAAAGCTTGCGCTTCAGCCCATTTAGACACGTAGTCGATGGCAACGAGTATGTAACTATAATTCTGAGATTTCGGAAATGGCCCCATAAAGTCAATTCCCCAAACGTCAAATACTTCGCAAACCTGGATGCTCTGTTGAGGCATCTCATCACGTTTGGTGACTTTACCGGCCCTTTGGCACGAATCACATGACTTACAAACCAGGTGAGCATCCTTGAAGATTGTCGGCCAATAAAAGCCGGCATCATAAACTTTACGCCCCGTAATTTGGGGTCCAAAATGCCCACCGGTAGGCCCACTATGGCACTCGGTTAGAATTCGCATACACTCATCACCGGAAACACACCGGCGGATAACTCCATCTGGACAACAACGAAAAAGATAGGGATCCTCCCAGAAATAGTATTTAAGGTCACTGAAGAATTTCTTCCTCTTTTGATGTGACCACCCTTTCTCCAAGAATCTCCCAACTAGATAATTAGCTATGTCCACGTACCACGGCTCATCAACCTTATCCACCTTCATGAGATATTCGCCGGGAAAATCATCATGAATGGTCGTCTCATCGAGAACCTCACGGGAGGGGTTCTCAAGACGTGAAAGGTGATCGGCCGCCAAGTTTTCAGCACCCTTTTTATCCCGGATCTCCACATCAAATTCTTGCAAAAGCAAGATCCATCTAAGAAGTCGTGGTTTTGCATCCGGTTTAGCAAAAAGGTACTTTAGAGCAGAATGGTCCGTAAAGACAATAGTCTTAGATAAGACTAAGTAGGACCGGAACTTATCAAACGAAAAGACCACCGCAAGGAGCTCTTTTTCAGTGGTAGTATAATTTAATTGCGCTCCTTGCAAGGTCTTGCTTGCATAGTAGATGGGTCGGAAATGCTTCTCGACCCTTTGACCCAAAACTGAGCCAACAGCGAAATCAGATGCATCGCACATAAGCTCGAACGGAAGGGACCAATTCGGAGCAATTATGATTGGCGCATTGATGAGTTTCTCCTTCAAAAGCTCGAATGCCTTTTGGCACTCGTCGGAGAAGTTCCACGGGGTGTCCTTTTCAAGGAGTTTATTCATCGGGTTGGCAATCTTAGAAAAATCTTTAATGAATCGCCGGTAAAAACCGGCGTGCCCGAGGAAACTCCTAACACCCTTAACATCGGTAGGAGGTGGAAGGTTCTTAATAGCGGTAACCTTTGCGGGATCCACCTCTATACCGTTTTTAGAAATCTTGTGCCCGAGAACGATGCCCCCTTGAACCATGAAATGGCACTTCTCCCAGTTGAGCACAAGATTAGATTTTTCGCACCTGACCAACATCCGTTCTAAATTAAGAAGGCATGAATCGAAAGTGTCACCGAAGACCGAGAAGTCATCCATGAACACCTCCATGCAATCTTCGATCATGTCATGGAATATGGCCATCATGCACCTTTGAAAAGTGGCCGGAGCATTGCAAAGGCCAAAGGGCATGCGTCGATAAGAAAACGTGCCATACGGGCACGTGAAAGTAGTCTTCTCTTGGTCCTCGGGCGAGATAGGAATTTGAAAATACCCCGAGAAACCATCGAGAAAGCAATAGAAACTGTTTCCCGCCAACCTCTCTAGCATTTGATCCATGAAAGGTAGCGGGAAGTGGTCTTTACGTGTGGCGTCGTTCAACTTTCGGTAGTCGATACAAACACGCCACCCCGTGACAGTCCGGGTGGAAATTAACTCATTTTTATCATTGGTGGTAACAGTCATACCACCTTTCTTAGGTACACAGTGTACCGGGCTAATCCACGGGCTATCAGAAATCGGGTAAATCAGACCTGCATCAAGGAGCTTTATTATCTCTTTCTTCACGACATCTTGCATGTGCGGGTTCAACCTCCTTTGGCGTTGCACCACGGGTTTGGAGTTATCCTCCATTAGGATTTTGTGGGTGCAATAGGAGGGACTAATACCCTTAATGTCGTGAATCTTCCATGCAATGGCCGGTTTATGGGCCTTTAGCATGGTTACAAGCTCAGTTTTCTGACCTGCTGAAAGAGAAGAAGAAATAATTACCGGAAGCTTAGATTCCTCATGCAAGTAAGCGTATTCCAAATGATCTGGAAGTGGCTTCAATTCAAGCTCGGGAGGTTCTTCAATTGAAGACTTGCTCCGGTAATTTGAATCACGTTCGAGTTCTTTGAACTCCTCTTCAGTCGGCTCATAGCCGTTTTCCATCAAGGTGGTTAAAATATCCACCTCCTCAACCTGCACATCCTCATCAATCTCAACCAATGAGCATTCTCCTGATCCCTGTAACTCTGGGAATTCCTGCAAAAACTCAGACTGGACATTCACAGTGTTAAGAAAATAACATGTATCATCAGTGTGGCCAGGGTATTTTAGAGCATGGTCGATTGAGAATGTTGCACTCAAATCGTCTATCCTAAGGGTCAACTGTTGGCCATACACATCAATCATACACCTAGCAGTATTTAAGAATGGCCGACCCAAAATTAGTGGAATCCTTTCATCCACTTCCATATCCAAAACCACAAAATCCGCCGGAAAAACTAACGACCCGGTTTTAACTAGCATATTCTCTATGATTCCACGAGGGAATTTAATAGAGCGGTCGGCTAGCTGCACAGCCATACGCGTGGGTTTCAACTCCCCGGGGTCTAGCTTTAAGTAAATAGAATAAGGCATTAAATTAATACTAGCCCCCAAATCCGCCAAAGCCCTCATACAGTCTAGATTACCAAGTAAACAAGGAATTGTAAAACTTCCAGGATCCTCAAGCTTCTCGGGAAGCTTGTTTGCAACAACCGCTGAGCATGCGGCATTCAACCTGACTGAAGACACGTTCTCCAGTTTCCGCCTGTTAGTCAGCAAATCCTTAAGAAACCTCGCATACTTAGGTATACCTGCAATAACATCAATAAAAGGCATATTTATGTTAACTTTTTTAATCAAGTCCATGAACTTGGACTTTTCGGCCTCTAGCTTCTCCAATCGCTGTTTCCTCGGGAATGGGAGCGGTGGTTGATACTCTCTAACTACCGGTTTAGCAGCAACAGTAACCGGTTCCTTAACAACTTTTTCAGCCACCTGTTCCGGCTCCTTTTCCTTTGCCGGTTCACTTTCAACAACCGGCTCACTATCATTAACTAACGGTACCCTCAAATCATACTCGTCGGGCTTCCTTGGTGGATGATACGCTAAACCACTTCGGGTGGTGATAGCATTAACATGCCCGTTTTTCGGGTTAGTATCCGTCTTGCTAGGTAACTCTCCCGGTTTCCTCTCACTACTCTTATTAGCAAGTTGACCAATCTGCTGTTCAAGATTATGAATAGCTGCTTGTTGATTTCGAAACATTTGGTCATTCTTTTCATTATTCTGAGTAACGGTAGTGACAAGTTGAGTCTGAGATATCACTAACTTCTCGATCATAGCCTCAAGGTTGGACTTTTTCTCTTCGACCTGTGGTTTCTGAAAATAACCGGGAGCTTGCTGCTGAAAACCTCCACTAGAACCCGGTTGGAACCTCGAACCCTGATTACCTTGCGGATTATAAGGATTATTGAAATTCCTATTAAACTGAGCACGTCCCTGAAACTGATTGTTATTCTGCTGACTAATATAGTTGACCTCTTCTTTCTGATTCATAGTCAAACCCGCATCACAATCTTTGCCCAGATGCAAACCTCCACAGTATTCACAACCAACCTTCATACCATGAATATCCTTGTTCATCTTCTCCAAATTCCTACCAAACGAATCCAACTTAGCACTGATAGACCCAAAATCATCATAAGCACCTGTACCTGTAGTCTCTGTTCTCTTAACTGAAGCAGAATGGAAAGACTCATGATCCTGATGCCACTCATGAGAGTAAGCAGCTTGCTTTTCAATGATTTCTAACGCCTCTTCTTCAGTCTTATCCATTAACGTACCACCTGCAGCTTGATCAATACACTGACGCGTAGGAATATCACAACCTTTGTAGAAAATCTGAACCTTCTGTAAATCATTCAACCCGTGTTGCGGACACGAGCGTAACAAAGTAGCAAAACGGTCCCAAGCATCAAACAATGTCTCACTGCTCTTTTGTCTAAATTGAGAAATATCTGCTTGAAGTCGAGCAGCTCGAGATGCAGGGAAAAACTTTGACAAAAACTTATCCTCCAAAGTCTCCCAAGATCTAATCGTACCCTCGGGTTGCTTATCTAACCATCTCTTAGCTTCTCCCTTAAGAGTCCAAGGGAAAAGTCTTGTCTTAATTGAAGTGTCGGCAACCTCATGTAGCTTAAACAAGTTACAAACATCATTAAAATTACGAAGATGCTCGTTAGCATCCTCGGTATCTTTGCCATAGAATCGGCAATCAGAAGAAATCAAATTCAGGATCGGCCCTATAATTTGAAAAGGCTGAGTAATATTCGGTTGAGTAATCGAATTGCCTTGGCCTCCTCGGGTGGCCTTCAACTTTTCAGCCATAGTCTGAGGACGGGGTGCTTCTCCTTCGGCCATTTCTTCAGTTTCTGTAGTATCAGACGAAGCGTAAGAGTCTTCTTCGTTAAAAATCTCAGGTGGTGTCTCGGGCACCACAGTCTCAGAAGTACTACCCAAATTAACGTAAGTATCACCCGATGAAACTGATGAATCCACTGTTAACTTTTGCTTCTGCCTTAAAGCTTTAAACAACTCTCTTTCAGGCTCGTCAAATGGTTTAACAATTGGAGAATCTGAAGAACGCGTATGTTGCATGCACTACCTGTAACTGCAAGAACACAGCTAACAAACCGATTAAACGCACCGACTCAATTAGAATTAAATTAAACTAAACAGTTAAAATTAACTAAGAACAAACTTAATTATCAAACTTAATTTTCAACACAACTGTCCCCGGCAGCGGCGCCAAAAACTTGATGTGTTAAATCTAGTATATAAATTATCTCTGGAAATATGCCTGGTTTAAAGATTACTACACACTTACGGGCAGTGTACCCGATCGTGTAATAGTATAAAAATGGTAATTCCAAGTATCGTTCCAAGGACAGTATTAACGTGAGAATTAAGTTTGAAACTAATAAAAGTAAACTAAGTTAAACTATGAAAATTGAAATTACGAGATAGTTTGTTTTGCGGCTATTTAACGATTAGCCAAATCAAGATAGCTTTGAAAATAAAAGACAATATTTTTGGTTTTTAAGTTTAAATAAAAGAAATGCAGACTCGACAGTAAAATAAAGATATTTGAATTCAATGGATAAAAGAATGTTCGCCTAGATATCCTATTCGCAGTGTTGGATGATTTGTTATTAAGCACTAGTTCTATTAATCAATGCACGCAATTACAGAGTCGGTTTACCCAGAGTTCTCTTTTAGCAAACACGTCAAACTAGGACTTATTGGCTTAGGGTTCCCTTTCACCAAAAACTATCTTTCGTTTGTGACTTAGTAACTAGCTAATTACAAGATTAAGATTCAATTGGTTACGCGTTCGCTCCACACAATTCACCCCTATTTTGGTTAATTACGTTACCCGGTTTACCCCCTTGGTCCAGTAAGCACCCAATCGGTTAAGACAAATCAATTGGGAATTAGATCACTAAATTGAAACAGGGTTCCCTTTGTTCAAACAAGATTCACTAATCAACCTAGTAACAATAATTAACACCCACAAGAATGGTTCTTTAATCAAAACTCATAATTAATCATGCATCAATCAATAAAACATTAAAGTATCATCCAAACACTTGCAAATATTCAATCTAGACAAACATTAAAGGTTTTAGCCTAAAATCATGGCTGAAATCAAAATAACAATCAAAGACATAGAATAATTCATTGTTGATAACAAAAGAATAAAACTAATTAAAGATTGAAATCTGAAAGATACACGAATCGAGACTTGTTCCCGGAATGATTAATACCTTAGAATGACCTTGAAGATCTCCAAAAATCACCTAAGTTCGTCAAAAAGTGGCTGGAATTCGTCAGGATACGATTATGAATAATTAGGGTTAAATTCGGGCTTAAATACTTGCCAAAATAGCTGAACCGACAGATCCGCCGCGCCGCGACCTTATTTGTCGCGCCGCGGAGAAACAAAGGAATTTCGGGCATTGTTAACTGGCTTTCTGATCTGGAAATTAGCTTTGTGTCGCGCCGCGGAGGGCTTTGTCGCGCCGCGGCATATAGCTGAAACAGAAAACTTCGACTTTTTGCACACTTTCTTCACTTGAATCATCTAATAACCCAAAATACCTGATAATTACTGAACATATTCATCCTCGGTGCGCCATTATCAATAACATACTAACAAAATGCCTCATAAACATCGTAAATCACCACTTTTCAATAATTGCCTCTTCAAACTCACTTCTTCTCAAAATTACCAAGATAACCGCCAAATCGTATCCAAATGGACCAAAATGTAACCGATATCGCCAATGAAAATGTGTATAAAGTACGCGATATCATTGGCATATTTTGGTATTTTCTTACCGACGATTTTCCCCGGATAACTATATCGGGTCTAATGCTAAACATGGAGCGTATAAAAAGTGTTCCTAAATATCCCAAACTTTTAGATTAGATATTTTTAATTATTCCACTCATTAATTGTTTGAAACCGATCAAAAAGGTTTGTCAATTATTTTATTTTGAATTCAAAGTAATCTGTACGGAGTATTAACACTCAACTCATCAAAGTAAAAAAAAATATTTTTATTAATCCTAAATTTTATATAACTTAATTATGGATCAACATTTAGCATTTCGAAGTATATATATATATGTATCTATTTACGAATAGTTGTTCATGAATCGTCAGGCATGGTCAAAGGGTATTTGGTTATCTGAATATAAATTTCAAACTTTCTAGACTCAATCAATAAGGTTTTTTTTTTTTTTTTTTTTTTGCTTATCGTGTCAGAAACATATAGAGTTTAAGGTTTAAATTTGGTCGGAAATTTTCGGGTCGTTACAGTACCCACCCGTTAAAGAAATTTCGTCCCCGAAATTTGGTAGAGGTTGTCATAAATAACAATAAGAATGTTTTCATGACGAATATGAGATAAATATGGAGTTTTATCATATTTAAGTAATATAGATAAAACAATTCGATTATGCAAAGAGTATGAGTGAAGCTATCACAAAAGAATGAAATAAGTGAATATGGAATTGTTTTAACCGATGACATGATTAGGATTGATTTCCGGAATTTAAGGGATTTAAAGAAAATCTTACGTAATAAGATTTGGTTCTTCGGCGATCAGGATCTTCTTTGATTTAATGTGGCAATCTGTTTCGATTTCTCTGTCGGATTTTTCACTATAAATCTACTCCTTTGTTTCCTTATTTCCATAGCCTACATCTTCTACTATTTCTCCTTAATTCCTATTTTAAAACATTCGTCGATATGCTCCATTCAATTCTGATTCTTGATATACCCCTAATTTTCACATCCGTCATTCTTCTCTTTCATCTACCACCGGAAAAAATTTATTTACTTCTACTATTATCTTGGGATTATAGTGTTCTTAATCTTTCCAAGCCTTTACGTGGCAATACGTATTGATATGCACGGTTTGTAGTTTTGAGGTTTTTATTGGGTTTTATATTTTTCCTTATATCTCGATGTCCCTATTTCTGTCTTTTATGATTATCGTCATCTATAGTTAATACTCTCTTTGATTTGCTATGATTTATACTCCAATTTCTAGTTTGAAGTCTTCATCCTTTTGTTTCCTCTTCCCGTCCTTGAGTCAAGCGAACAATGGTCCGAAATTTGAAGGTGTGAAATTCAGAATAAACATAGCTAATGCTCTCAGAAAGGAATGGTAATGGCACGATTTTGATTTTTCAAATTACCAGAATATCCAGGAAAATAGAACTATCAAGATGATTTGTTCTTAATATGTTTCGGAATTGGATAGAATATAAGAGCCGTGTAACATGGCACATGATGACGGTACTGTGAATCATCACATTCCATTAGAAACTTAACATGACTTACTGTAATATAATGAAGTTGATCAAGTTTCATTATATTATACTAATTCATGCATCAGTTCCCAACACTACTTCAAAACATTCATATTCTAAACTCGAAGGTTTCAGAATTTAGAAACTAATGCAGTTTCTTTTATATTGTAACGCAGATGTTACGAAGTGATAAATGATTTCAGATAGGAATAATATCTCCAGAAATTTGAAGAATATGCATAACGGAAAATATGAAATATCTTTTAATCTCTAAGATAAAATGTTGATGAAGAATATCATCCGAAAAGGTTTAGAATAAGGAGTAGGGTTCTTACTAACGATTTCAGCAAGCACTGAATCATTTGAATCCTTTGAAGTCGAGTTTAGTTTTCATGATTTGTTCACGGTTTCCTTCATACTTTGCTCAATCCGTTTTCCAATTTCAACCCTTTCCCTTTTTCTGAGCTTTTCCAACATACTTTACTTCATCGTAAACTTTTGACTGTTAAGGTCGTTTACGGTTTTTGCTGCTTCATCAGCATTTCAAGAACTACTTCATAGTCCAGGGTGTTTTTCAGAAACTTCACATTCGAAATATGCGATTCTTTAGAGATAAACGTTTTCGGTATAACTGGGAGAATTTCTACGAGATTTCAAAATACTGATTGCGGATTTCGCCAAGGAGATAACGAGTTGCTGGTACATCTGCTGATGGTGTTTGTGAAATATATAAGGTTCTCCGGTAACGACGGCGAAAAGACAAGGTATAAATATTGAGGTTATAGTAGGAGTAGTCTTACTGAGAAGTCAAAGTGGAGCTGTGACAAAATTAGCTTCTTGAAAAGGAATTGTAGGGTTGTTTTTGCTAATGAATGATAAGGAATTCGACGCGGATAGGTTTTAACTATCACTTTGGTTTCGAAAGTTTTTCAGGTGCATAACTGTATGCATAATCTTTCTTCCGTAGATGAGGTGCAGCTGGTTCAACTTCTCGATCGAGGTGTGTTCAAGAATCATGATAGGTTTGAACGCGGATTATAATCGTCAAGATACGAATGAGGTTTAAGATGGATTCAAGTGGCAAACTTGAAGAATTGTTTAGTTTCATATGTTATAATCAACATTTTAATTCATTTTGATTGTCCAAAGTTAGCAGTCCAATAGTCCGATTGTCCAATGGTCTAATAAATTCATATATATAAATTAAACATATAATATTCGAATTACCTAATACGTATCGTGACCCGTGTACCGGTCTCGGTGTCGATCACAACTCAAAGTATATATATATTTTGGAATCAACTCCGACCCTGTATAGCCAACTCCCACCTTCACATATAGAGTGTCTACGGTTGTTCCGAAATATATATATATAGATGGGTCGATATGATAAGTCGAAACCTTGCATACGTGTCCCGTTATTTAAAGTGCGTAAAATAAATAAATATATATCATGACCCATGCACCGTGTTGTCTCAGAATTAATCCGACGTATTGCGTACATGTGTCCCGACTTAAAAATGCATAAAAGTAAATAACAGAAATTAAATGACGATAAATAAAATTGCGAGAATGTAAATTGCGATAAATTAAATGTTAATCAGTTAGCTGGGAACAGTTAGCCGGAACAGTTAGCGTGGATTCCTAACAATATTTCAATTTATTTAACTCGTCTGTTTCTAACAAATTTTATTTTGTCCAATGTTTTCTTCTTTATGCCACTTGTTGGATTCTGATAGGTCAAAATCCGAATATGAAATTTGATTAGAAATGGTTATTCTGTGGTGAACGGATACGTATATTGGTAGTTATAAGTAGGATAGTAATTGATCGTTGAATCATATTCGAAGAATGTACAGTGTAACTTATTAATGTGAATTCTTAAATATTCCTCGGGTACTACCCACCCGTTAAAATATTTTCATCATTAACAGTTTGTACAAAAGAATTTTTAATTACAATCTTTATGAAAATATACTTGCATATATATTTTTTTTCCGGATGTAACCATAGATTTAATGAGTCAATAAGATATTAAACTCATTTGATTTATCATTAGCACTTAATTACATGATCTCTAAAACATTAGAGATTACATAATTACCATGTCGAACGAATATATATGAGGTAGGACGTTACGTAAAGCGAAGATAATCGATGTAAAGCGATGAAGATCATACTCGAAGTACAAATGGAGATATTGAGATGTGTGATGTTGATATCCGAGGTACAGTTTACGATGTTGAGGTTTACAACGCGGTTGTGGTATAGGGGTGATAAGGGTACTGTCGGCGTTGATGATGGTAGTATGGATTATGTTGCTGGTGCTACTGCTGGTGTTTGTAATCTCCGCACCAGATTCTCCAAAGCCATTACTCGAGCATGTAGTTCGTTAACTTCTTATATTATGTCGGGATGATTGACGATTGAAACGAGCGGGTGAGTAAGATTCGAAATATAGGATATTATATAATCGTGACGGGATATTCTAGAAATGAGAGGGTAAATGGTTTCTCGAACAGGTTCGCCGGTAAGTGCTTTCAAGTTCATCGTCAAGAGGGCAATTTGGTGAATGAGAAGGATCTTCGATGTGAAATGATTTTTCGGATGTCGGATGATATTCTAGCTATATAGAATATCTATGTATAATACCAAAGATTTCGTAAACTACAGAGAAATTTACGGCATATGTCAGGCAAGTCTACAGATGCGCTAGGATATGAATTTTGTCTATACACTATCGATGCACTAAATGCAGTAAGACGTGTCTAGTCTAAAGAATGATAAGCAGGCAATTTCCTAAGGATGATAAGAAGATGATTTCCGACTATAAATGATAAGCAAAAGTTTTGACATGTAAACACGGTCAAAGTCCAGACTCACTAATGCATCTAAACGACTAATAGTTAGACACACTAATGCAAGACCTGGTTCGCTAAGACCAACGCTCTGATACCACCTGTGAGGACCCGTCCTTATCCCCCTGGACGAAGTCTTTGACATTTGGTTCCATTACGATGATCGACTCCAAGTAAGGTCCTTAGTATGAGCTAATGCACAGCGGAAGACTTAATTCGTACCTGAGAATAAACATGCTTTAAAAAGTCAACATAAAGTTGGTGAGATATATAGGTTTGATGCTAGCAGCGTTATAACTATGGACCACAAGATTTCATATACATACATAATACACTCGCAAGTGTATGGAAAAGTCGTTGAGCACTTGGTAACCATACTTAACATTTAAATCACAGCAGCATATTCTTAAATAAACCCTACACCGTACCAAGTGTAGTAACGAAACGAAGTACTGTGCAACCGTTTAAAACTGGTCGTCCAGCCCGGTTGGGGTTGTCAGGCCCGATAGATCTATCAACAGGATTCGCGTTTACGCTCCTCACGTAAATATTAGCTACCAAGTATAAAGAAATATGCCATGGTACAACTCAACGTAGAATTTATTTTTGATCACTTGTGTCCATAACGTAAATCATTTATAAAAACAACGCATGTATTCTCAGCCCAAAATATTTAAAGTTTAAAAGGGGACTATATACTCACCTAATGTATTTTGTAGTAAAAATACATATAACATCATTGATCAAGTATAAGGTTGGCCTTGGATTCACGAACCTATAACATTTGTATATTTATTAATATACTTAATTGTAATCGAACAAAATTATATATATAAGTTTATTAGTTTTATCATTTTTATATTAATAACTTATATGTTTCATATATTCATTTTATATATTTTAAAAAAAATATTAATTTTATTATGTCATATGTAATAATTATTTAAATAATATTTGTTATAATAAAAATAATAATGCTAGTAGTAATATTAGTAATACAAATAATGATAGTAATAATAATAATGTTAAAAATATTAATTTTAATGTTAAAATAATAATAATAGTAATAATTATATTTTTCATAAAATTAATAATATTAGTAATTTTCATAGAAATAATAGTAATATACATAAAATAATAATAAAGATAATGATGATAAAATAATGATAATTCTAATAATAATACTAATGCTAGTTTTTAAAATGATAATTTTAATAGTCATGATAATAAATAATAATAATAATAATAATAATAATAATAATAATAATAATAATAATAATAATAATGATAATAATAATAATAATAATGACAATAATATCCATAATACTTAATAATAATAATAATAAGAATAAATGAACTACCTTAAAAAGGTTTTCCTAAAAAGATTGTCTCAAGCAGGGATTGAACCCGCGACCTGTCTTTCCCCCACTACACGTCTAACCATCTGCTCTACCTCTAATTTCTGTTTTAACCTTCTCGATCATATTTTAAATACGTAAAAAAAAACCCGTTTTATTATCTTCATCATTCTGTATAGTCTAAAAGGGAGTGGGTTTCGGCCCAATTCAACTTCACAAGCCCAAAATAACTAAATCGAGTCCAACATCACAATAGTTAACCGGCCAAAGTAAAAAAAAAATTAAATGGAATTTCAGTTTAATACTTATATCTGAATATTACTCCGTATTAATAGCAATTTAACAAAACCCAGAACTGTAGCTTAAAAAAAACAAATCGAGCAGCAGGAGCGATAGAGGAGTGGCAGTAACGATGACTGAAGCTCATGGTGGTCAGATAGTGTTGCAAGCGGTGTCGTGTTTGGTGATGATTGAAGTTTCCGGCGGTTATGGAGGGTGGAGGGTGTCAAACGGATGAAGGTAAGAGAGTGATGGTTATTCATAGTCTTCAATTTCCAGGAGAGAAGAAGTGATAAAGAGTAATGGCGAGGATTTTTAAGATGGGGCTGCGGTGGTTTGGGGATGATAATGAAGGTTGTAGGTTATGAGTTTGCAACGCGAGGTAAACAGAAATTATGATCCAGTGATTGTTTACATCGAACAAAAAAATCAACAGAAGGATACCCGTTTCAATCTGTGTGTATATGTATATGTTTATATATATCAACAAGGTGATGTTTTGTTGATGATTGTGGGTGAGGTGGTGGCGTGAAAGTAGTAGCCGAAGTAGGAGATTGCAGGGTGTTTGTTCATGGTGTTGTTGAAGTGGTGTAGGATGGCGGGTGCCGGTGGTTATGGTAATCATGGTGTTAACCGGTGGTGGTTCAAGGCGACTCTAGGGTGGCGGTTGAAGATGGAAATAGTGATGGTGTCGGGTTAGTGATCAAGGTTGAAGATGGAGTTTAGTGTTGGTGGTTCATGTAAGGATCAAGATGAAAAAAAACATGGTGATATATCTTCATATGTGTATGCATATATAGCTGGAGATATGGAGATAGATTATATAAATAATACTTTAATAATAATACTATAATAATAATAACATAAAGAAGAAAAAGAAACGTGTTGAATCATTTTGCAAGTTGGCATATTTTGGTATTTTCTTACCGACGATTTTCCCCGGATAACTATATCGGGTCTAATGCTAAACATGGAGCGTATAAAAAGTGTTCCTAAATATCCCAAACTTTTAGATTAGATATTTTTAATTATTCCACTCATTAATTGTTTGAAACCAGATCAAAAAGGTTTGTCAATTATTTTATTTTGAATTCAAAGTAATCTGTACGGAGTATTAACACTCAACTCATCAAAGTAAAAAAAAATATTTTTATTAATCCTAAATTTTATATAACTTAATTATGGATCAACATTTAGCATTTCGAAGTATATATATATATGTATCTATTTACGAATAGTTGTTCATGAATCGTCAGGCATGGTCAAAGGGTATTTGGTTATCTGAATATAAATTTCAAACTTTCTAGACTCAATCAATAAGGTTTTTTTTTTTTTTTTGCTTATCGTGTCGGAAACATATAGAGTTTAAGGTTTAAATTTGGTCGGAAATTTCCGGGTCGTTACAGTTTGACATCCCCACTCGGGCTAGTCGCGCTAGCATTTAACGAGTGTTTAATACTTTGTATACATACGCACTTGCCAAGTGTACTTTCAGGGGGTATAAACGTTAAGTTAGTTACCAAGTGCCACGGTTAAACATATACTTTATCATACTGTTTTGAAACGCTCTTTGTAGCACTGAAATCTCGTGGCCTACCTTACATACTGTTATACTTAAACTATAGCTCACCAACCTTTGTGTTGACGTTTTTAAGCATGTTTTTCTCAGGTGCTTAAGGTTGCTTTCGCTGTGTACTAGTCTTGCTGTAGACACCCGCTGCTTTAGAGATGTCACTGCATGAACGTTTATCTTGCATTCATAAACATTATTACTTTTGAAACTATGATTTGTAACGACCTATGGGTCACATACTATTATCCTTGCTTCTATTCATTGAAGCATACTTTGGTTGTTAAACATTGATGTTGGTTAAGACATCACCTTTTATCATGAATGCGAACGTATTTTGAAATAGCATATAATGTTTGACCTTGTAATGATCCTGTTGTTGATGATTCGTACACGATGGTTTTGTACGGGGCATCACACACTCAGTGCCTTTCCAGCTAACCACCTGGTGACCACTGAGCGTACCTCAGACACTGATTTTACAGCCCTGCCTCTCGGCAAAGCCAACCATATTCGGACCACGAGGAGTAAGAGCCAATACTTCGTCACAGGTAACACTGTGAGAACCCCCTCTACGATTAAGCCAACGAGACAGCTTAAACCAGCTCTGATACCAACTGTGATGACCCGTCCAAATCCATTTGGACGAATACATCATTCATTAATTTCATAGTGAGGTTTTGACCTCTATATGATACGTTTTGTAAACATTGCATTCTTTTGAAAAGGCACACTATAAATGAATATATAATTCCAAGGTTTTCGACATCTGATAATTTCTACGTATAGACAATTACCGTATATAATAGTTTTTAACAATACATCCGTTGACAATACAGTCAAATAAGATACATGGTGATGATTTTGTGAATACAAAGTTTTCTCGAATAAAGCATGTACGACTCCATGAACATAGCTTGTATAAAGTATAAGCAAACAGCGGAAGACTTCTAGGAACCTGAGAATAAACACGCTTAAAAGTGTCAACACAAAGGTTGGTGAGTTCATAGTTTTAATGTTGCGCATAAACTGTATATAAAGGTGGATCACAAGATTTCAATTGTTTCATCCAGAAATTTTTATCAAAATATTCTACAAGATTGAGCACCCTGGTAACTAAACTTTAACGTATATATAATAAGTACCCCTGTTTTAACATACATGCAACCAACATGTACAATACACGCAATCCAACGTGTACTAAACTCAAATAGCATACGTTTATTTTATAGTTCAGGCTAGGGTTTCTATACCTGGAACAGACGGGGATGTCAAGCCCTATGGATCCATATATAACTACTCGCGCCCACCAGTTCTTATGACCGGCAGTTACTAGTTACCAAAACTAAGGGATTTTTGGTTCAAACTCAGTGTAGAATTAAGTATGTACTTGTGTCCATTGTGTTTAAAATAAAGTGCATGTATTCTCAGCCCAAAAATATAGATTGCAAAAGCAATTAAAAAGGGAGCAAATGAAACTCACCTTAGCAGCACATAAGGTCATTTATCGAAATGTGACCGAAACTCGGAATGCAAAATAACCGTAGATCTCAACCTAGAGAACATATGTTGGTCAATACATGTCTAACAAGCTAGGTCGGGTCATAGTGTATCACAATCCTAATGCTCGAGACCGACATGCAAAAGTTAACAAAAGTCATCTCAAAAGTCACCTGACCCAATATGATCTTTAAATCTATACATGTTTATTATATTAACATAGTATAAGTCTTGATAATTGAACGAATTTATAGTTTATCAAACTCAAAATATTATTTATTTCAGGAGCTATATTATATTTGAATTATCATGGCAATCAAAAATGTTTTATTATTTTACATAGTTTTCCAATACTTGTAAAATCAGATTATAGTGTTTATAAAGCTTTAAAACATGATAAGACAGTCAACTTTGACAATTGTTCAACAAAACGAGACGTGTCTTATATAAGAATTTATTTACTCGATTAGTAATATCTAAAAATCCAATTTATCAATCTCATAGACAAATTGTTTAAATATTAATTTACAGTTTTAAACACAATTTCAATTAACGTCAAACATAATTCAGTTGGCCATATCTTTTAATCCGTTCATCGAAATCACGCGATTTCTAAATGAAAAGTTATTAATTTTTCGATAGCTTTCTAACGACATACATATCATATACTTTATATTAGTAGTATATGTATCAAATTCGTGATTCATCATAAACTGTCTAACGGCAAAATTAAAGCATACAAGCATGCATAAACATATATACTCGAGCACTAGACATGGATACACTATTAATATATAAAAGATAAGATATGAATGCTCACGTATCAATATTGTGATTCAATATTGCAGGAAAGTACGTAGACACAACAGAGATGATAAACACTTGGTTTGACTTGCGACAATACCCACGAACATTACCCATAACCTCCATAGCTATAACCCATATTTTCCTTAGTTCTATCCCGCTTGAAAAGCTTGTTTCGAAATCGTTTGGGCATAACCTCGTCGTAATATTTTATGTATAATAATACTCCTAACTATAAGATTAATAATAATATTAATCTTAATTATAATAATAATAATAATAATAATAATATAAATAAAATTATAATACAGAGTAAGAATGGATAGATAGATAGATTGAAGAATGAATCGAGAGCAGAAGGCTCGTGCCTTTTATAGGCTTTTTTTGATTTTTACAGCTCCGCGATCGTGGAGTTTTTGTGCCTTACAGCTCCGCGATCACGAAGGTGCGCATTTCCAGCTCACACATTTTTGTTCACTAGCTTGTCGACATAATTTTATATTTATATATAATATGTATAATTTATTTTAATTAATTATATATTATATTATATTCTCGTGCATAGTTGACTTGTAACAATAGCTCTGTTGTCTTGTACGTTGAAGCCCGGTTTATATCCGGGTTCCGGTTTTTCGAACGTCCTTTCGTACGCTTAAAAAACTTGTACTTTACGTTTCGTGACTCGTACCTTTGTCAAAATATAGACTTACATTACCAATAACCATATTACCCAAAATGTATCTTGTACGTTCGAGTGTTTTGGTCATTTGCTTCTTTAAATTACCTTCTCGTTATTTATTAAAATACATTTAATAATATATTAAGTCTTTATAACAAATCGTTTTAAATCTAAATTTATATTATATTTTATCACTTTGTAAAATATATATATATATATATATATATATATATATATATATATATATATATATATATATATATATACATACATACATACATACATATCTATTTACATATAATTTGTACGTGAATCGTCGAGCACAGTCAAAGAATAATTGATTACATGAATATAGTTCCAAAACTTTTTAGACTCAACATTACAGACTTTGCTTATCGTGTTAAAATCATTTAAAGATTAAGTTTAAATTTGGTCAGAACTTTCTGGGTTGTCACATCGATCGTGAGTCAATCCGCAAACATGGCTGACCTTTTTATCTCTCCATATAAATATCAAGACTTGGAGAACTTTGAAGACTTGGACCTCTTGCATGCTACAACTCAAAATCATCAGAGAATCAAAAGAACATAATACTTCTACATATGTTTGTTATTAAAGCAAGAGAAGTTTTATAATCTCATAGATTATAAAAGGGGTCATTGTAAACTTACTTTCAAAATCTAATCTTTGTAAGTTTGCATAGTGATGTAACAATTCTTAGAATTATCTTAGGATTATCATCACTAGAAAAGGGAGAGTCTTTGTACTTTGTAATTAGAGGCATATGTTAGCTTAGCTATCATCTTCCTTAAAGGGAACTTAGGAGTTGATTAATCTAATTGGAGATTAATACTTATCCAAGTTGAAGACAAGTTGATTTAAGTTGGAGGTAATCTTTCAAAGGGATAGTGGGATTAGGTTTGTTGTCTAAGGAGAAGTACAAGGCTTGTAAATCAGATCTCCATCGGATTTGGATATAGGTGCTTAGTGAAGCAACAAATCCCGGTTAGTGAATCAGGGAGTGGATTAAGGTGGATTAGTTAACATCCACCCGAACCACTAAATCCTTGGGTTTATGTTCTTTACTTACTTTTCACATCATTACAAACATATACACACCACACATTAGTTTGAGTTGACTAACATGATCAATCATTGTTCATATCATATTGATCATCAAAAAAGTTTCAAAAATTGCATTAAATAACAATTCACCGCCCTCTAGTTACTTACAATTGGTATCAGAGCGGTTGATCGTACATTTGCTCTATTAACGTTTTTGATTTGGTCAAAAATCATTTTGGGCAAAAACCCAAGTCAAACGTTCTTGGGATCAATTCAAATAATGGCATATCTTGAAAGATTGGCTAATCAAGCACCAATCTTTGATAGAAAAAATGTCTATGTCTGGATTCGAGATCTATGTCAAATCAAGAGATTATGACATGTGGAGAATCATCAAGGAATGTTGGGATTCACTATGTACTCAAGTTGAAGAAGGCTCTAGTTGGTCAATGAAGAATGGGTTTGAAGAAATGGTAATAAGACATGAATGTCTTGATGAGAATTAGTTGGTTGATCGAGATGGAGATGAAGATGAAGACTTTTGTCTCATGGGTTCAAGATACTCTTCAAGCCAAGATGCTCGTAGTGAGGATGAGGTTGAATCATGCTATCAAGGAGAAGAAGGAGAAAGCTCTAGCATTTAAAGTAATGAGGTACATGTATTCTATCCTTCTAATTATGAAGATTTGCTAAATGAGTACAAAGCGGTAAAATTTGTGCATACTAGAAGTTGTGACAAAATAAAATTGTTGGAAAAAGAATTACAAAAGGTAAATCAACTCAACAAAATTTTAAGTGATGAAAACAATTATTTGTAAAAATCTTTAAATGATAAAAATTGTTTTAAAGAAAAAATTGTTTTGAAAACTAGTCACAATTCTAGTAAACACAAACAATGAACTCTAAGTCCAAGGTCAATTATCAAAAAGATTGAAAACCTAGAAAGAGTAAACAAATCTAGCAAGTCTATAGGAGGTATAAGTCAAGGGTTGGGTAATCTTAGGATAAATGAGAATCAATAATCAAAACTAAGAAAAGAGGATTGTGCCTTTAAAACTTAATATGTGTTAAGCCAATGTGTCACAATTTCAAAATTGTACATTCTCTAAATAGTTTAAAGAATTTCTCAGTAAGATTATGCTTAACTTTGGAATATATGCTTACTTGAATGGATTGCATGCTATTTGTAGGACAATGTGCCTTATTTGTATAATAGATGTGTAACTATATATATAAATATATATACATGCCTACATGCGTGTCATTGATGACGAAACATCGGTTGGATGTGATCATACAATGTTAAGCAAAAAAAACTTGTCCTCAAGTATTCCTTGAAATCGACAAAATCACCAAAACGCGCTCGATGTGAAGAAACGGACAAGAATCCACTATTCCCTGCTGCACGGTCAACCCACGATAGACCGCAGTGTAAACTGCAGAAAATCACCACGGTACACCGCACAGTCAACCGTAGTTCGACTGCACGGTACTGACGGGTGTTTAAACCTTGTTCTTGACTCATTCCATATTTTCATTCAAAAACCGTTTTTATTTCCCTCTCCTCCACTATTCAAGATCTTCGATCGCACACCAACGAATCTACTCCTACTCATCTCTAATCTTCAATCTCAGTAAGATTAATCTATGAATTCTCCTTGTTCAATTGTGTTAGTATGATGAATTCTTCAAACATTGCTTGAAGAAACGCTAATTCGAAGTTCCCACTCAAATTGATACTAATAATCAATTGTGTTCATAAAAACCTCAAAAACCTTTAAAATCATGATTAACATTGCATCAATTTAAGATTTTGAATTCTAGGATTCATCATACAACTAGATTAGGTTTTCATACGTTAATTGTTCACATGATTTAAACACATTGTCACTAAAGAAGAAGTAATAATATAGAAATTGATAACATCAAAACACTTGTATTGATGAAAATCAAGTTTTCAATTGATATGTGATGAAACTAGAACTTGCAAAACATGAATCCATGTGAACATTATGAAAATCACTAATAATCTAAAGTGCAAACGCATTGTCACCAAAAGAGGGTGAGAATGTGAAGAATGTTGACATCAAAACACTAAGTATTGATGATAACTAAGTTTGCAAATCATTCTTTTGTTTGAATAATGTGAGGACATATATTCATATAGTTGCAAACACATTCTTACTAAAAGAGGGTAAGAATGTGAATAAAAGCTAACACAAGAACACTAGTGTACTCATGATTAGCTAAAGTTTTGCAAAACATTGATAACAAAATTGTGTCATTTGTATGTTCACTTTGATTTAAATTGAAGTGTTTTTGTATAGGAAATTACAAGAACAAAGGACACGGAATCAAGAGGAAAGAAAACATACGATCCTCTAAAAACGCTGAATGCCAAACTAAAATACTACGTCCAATTTCTTAGTGATGGGAAGATTGCTAAAGGAAGAAGGGTTGCCTACGGTTAACTACCCGAGCTCATGACCGCTTTATCCGCACTCATGCGTGAGTCTTTTCTTACTATCGATGGGCCAATCTATCCAACCCTCATCCAAGAATTCTACGCAAATTTTACTTTCGAGAACGGAGTGGTCACTTTCTATCTTCTTAACAAATGTCACACATACTCTCTCCAAGACTTTGGTGAAATAATGGGAGTACCATCTGTGGGTGAAGAATTCTACAACTGTTATCATGATATAAGTAACCTTCCACATTTTCATAATGAAGAGGAAGTTCTTGATCTGTTATGCAAAGAAAGCGCCCCACGAGTGGAAATTTCCATAAAAGGTGTGTTGAGAAGACATCTAAAGTCCAAGTATGAACTGTGGAGTCATGTGATCAACTACAACATGTATTGTAAAGCTGGAAATCATTCCAATATTCATGCCACTATTCTTTAATTCTAAACATTACTCAAATCTGAAAGTCTCTAGAGTCATCAATAAAACCTCAAATGACTTGAAGAAAACATCTTGTAATGACTCAAGACTCATATAAGAAGAATGTGAAGTATTCTTCTATGACTATTCTACTATTCAAAAGGAGTTTGTTAAAGTAAGATGCGAGTCATTTCTCATGTTTGAGACTCATAACTTTCCCATTCTTGTCAAAGAATTCTACTCAAACTTTGAATTCTCATCTAATCGCATAGTAAAATTCAAAATGTTTGATCAAGAATATCTTTTGACTCTCAAACAATTCGGGAAAATTCTCAAAGTGCCATCTAGAGGAGTTGAATTTTATACCACTCAAAATCGTATACAATTCCTACCTCGTTTCATTCAATGAAGGGCACTCACTTCTCACTTTCTCAATTCGAATCTCAAACTGAGTACACTTTGTCAAGAGGGCCTTCTTGACAGTGATGTTTGAATTGAATATGAGACACGGAAGGGAGTCATTCGTCACAACATCTTCTTTCAAAAAAATGACGATGACCAACTATCCGTGACTGAACTAGGATTTATGTGGTGCCTAAAGTAGTCAGTACCAGTCAACATTGCCTTCCTGATAGCCTCCCGAATGAATGATCTAAAGAAGCATCCTCCACAACCACTTCCCTATGGGGCACGTCTCACATGTATCTTCAAATATCTTGATCTACTCATTAACTACTCTTCTTCGTGTGGTACCCAAGCAACTCACACAAAGTGATGTCCTCGACAACAAACAACTCATGCAAATGAAGCACATGGCATGTACCATTGTCTTGATCTCCTGCGTGATACTTTGCATGTTGTCTTCAATAAGAGCGTTTGCCCTCTATGTTTGTTTTTTTATTTGTTCCCACCATGTTTGGTGTTTGTGTGTGCACTTCTTCTTAGGAATAAATGAAAACTTTGTGTGTTTTTATGTGTTGTGGTTGACATTTCTTCACCATGTACGATTCAAGGGAGAGCATTTGTCTTAGGGCGAGCTTAGTTCCAGGGGGAGCTAACCTTTTTGCTTCGAAAAAAGGGGGAGAAAGTTAGATAAGTGATGTTAACACTTGCATGTAATTATAGATAAATGTCCACCATCACTTATGTGTTTGTCATCATCAAAAAGGGGGAGAATGTTGGGGGAGAATGTGGGTTAACATGAGATTATGCTTAATGACTATACTAACCTTTACCCATAACAATAAGTATTTTGATGATAACATATGCACATAGCTAAAGGTGATGGTAGACATCTTGACATAAATCATCAAGTTCACTAATCCACACTTGATCTAGCAAAAGACCAAAAACCAAAGAAAGCCTAAAATGAAAAATAGGGAACACGGCTAACCCACAGTCAGCCACAAGTCAGACCGTGGAGACCTGCTCCCAGATTTACGAAATTAGGGATGCACAGAAGACTCCACGGCTGATCGTGGGTCGACCGTAGAAACCTTCTGTCCAGATTTTGATCAAAAAATGTTTGACCACTTCCGGGCATCTATAATTTATGAAACCTGTTCAAACATGCTTAGGATAGTTGCCTCCTTCATTCCCAAAGGAGATTTGGTCACTAGAACATTAATCTTGGGTAATCACACCTAATGACACCTTAATGACGATTAAGCCTAGATTAAGGAAAACACATAAGTGTTTTAGGAAACATGTACATCTAAAATAATCTAGACATTCTTAGGATGGTCACCAAGTTCCAATCAAGAGTTGCTCTTTCCTTGTACATGTGTTGGATATTAATGTATGCTTATACATTAATCTTGCAAATACCACTTTGTAAGTAAAACTTACTTAGTCTTAGTTTAATGCTATGTTATCACTATATGCTTAATTCTAAGATTACTTAATTATCTCTTGATAGTCATTACATAAATATTACTTGACTACTTGTTATTAGTACATGTGTATTACTTGACTATTTGACTAAGTGTTAAATGATAAGTATCAAACTTGTCTTGCTATTTGTTATAAGATGGAACTAGTATTTGGACTACTTCAATATATGCGTGTGTTACTTGGATAAATTGTAAAATTTCATAATATAGTAAACTTAAGACAATGAAATATTAACACATAAAGGTTTGCTTAAGTCTAAAATTAAGTTTATGAATAAGTTTAAATTTGATTAACTTGATGTCTTGCAACATGCTTAATTGCTACTACAAGCTTAATTTGTCAAGACATCATTAACACACTTAATTAATTACAAACAAGTTCAAATTTGAATACTAGCATGCTTTGTTATTAAAGTGGGTTTGTGTCATCAATGATAAGTTGACCAACCAATAGAGGATTAGCAAATGTGTTAAATACAAATAAAGGATTATGACAAAACTAAGATTGCCTCAAATGATTATCATGTCTTGTATCCAAGAATGTTAGAGTTTCCACTTTGTACTTGATAAGTCACTATCAAAGCAATCCATCCAAGGTAAATGGACATTTAATGCATATGGTACTAGTATAGGATGTTGGTTATCTTTTGCACGTGTTAAATTAAGTAAAGTGTCCAAAGAGTGATGTACAAAACTGATTCAAATGGCTATACAACGGATATATATTTTGGACTGGAGCACTTGTGGTCGACCCACGGTCGACCGTGAGTCAAGCTGCAGACAGGGTTGACCTTTTATCTCTCCATATAAATAGCAAGACTTGGAGAACTTTGAAGACTTGGGCCTCTTGCATGCTACAACTCAAAATCATCAGAGAATTACAAGAACATAATACTTCTATATATGTTTGTGATGAAAGCAAGAGAAGTTTTATAATCTCATATATTATAAAAGGGGTCACTGTAAATTTACTTTCAAATTCTAATCTTTGTAAGTTTGCATAGTGATGTAATAATTCTTAGAATTGTCTTAGGATTATCATCACTAGAAAAGTGAGAGTCTTTGTACTTTGTAATTAGAGGCATATGCTAGCTTAGCTATCATCTTCCTTAAAGGGAACTAGGGAGTTAATTAATCTCATTGGAGATTAATACTTGTCCGAGTTGAAGACAAATTGATCTAAGTTGGAGGTAATCCTTCAAAGGGATAGAGGGATTAGGTTTGTTGTCTAAGGAGAAGTACAAGGCTTGTAAATCAGATCTCCACCAGATTTGGAGAAAAGTGCTTATTGATGCAACAAATCCTGATTAGTGAATCGGAGAGTGGATTAAGGTGGATAAGTTAACATCCACCTGAACCACTATAAATCCTTGTGTTTATGTTCTTTACTTTACTTTCTGCATCATTACAAACATAAACACACCACGCATTAGTTTGAGTTGACTAACGTGATCAATCATTGTTCATATCGTATTGATCATCGAAAAAGTTTCAAAAATCGTATCAAGTAACTATTCACCTCCCTTCTAGTTACTTACAATTGGTATCATAGCAGTTGCTCGTACATTTGCTCTAGTAAAGTTTTTGATTTGGCATAAATCATGTTGGGCAAAAACCCGAGTCAAATGTTCTTGGGATCAACTCAAACGATAGCATATCTTGAAAGATTGGCTAATGAAGCACCAATTTTGATAGAAAGAATGTCTATGTGTGGAAGAGAAGATTCTATGTCAAATCAAGAGACTATGACATGTGGAGAATTATCAAGGAATGTTGGGATTCACTATGTACTCAAGTTGAAGAAGGCTCTAGTTGGTCAATGAAGAATGGGTTAGAATAAAAAGTAACAAGACATGAATATCTTGATGGGAATTGGTTGGTTGATCAATATGGAGATGAAGATGAAGACTTTTATCTCATGGGTTCAAGATACTCTCCAAGTCAAGATGCTCGTAGTGAGGATGAGGTTGAATCATGCTATCAAGGAGAAGAAGGCGAAAGCTCTAGCGTTCAAAGCAATGAGGTACATGTATTCTATCCTTCTAATTATGAAGATTTGCTATATGAGAACATACTAGAAGTTATGACAAAATAAATTTGTTGGAAAAAGAATTACAAAAGGTAAATCAGCTCAATAAAATTTTAAGTGATGAAAATAATTTTTTGAAAAGATCTTTAAATGATAAAAATTGTTTTAAAGATAAAATTATTTTGAAAACTAGTCACAATTCTAGTACACACAAATAGTGGACTCTAAGTCCAAGGTCAATTATCAAAAAGACTGAAAACCTAGGAAGGGTAAACAAATATAACAACTCTATAGGAGGAATAAGTCAAGGGTTGAGTAATCTTAGGATAAATGAGAATCAATAATCAAAACTAAGAAAAGAGGATTGCGCATTTAAAACTAAATATGTTTTAAGTCAATGTGTCACAATTTCAAAATTGCACAATCTCTAAATAGTTTAAAGAATTTCTCAGTAAGATTATGCTTAACTTAGGAATATATGCTTACTTGAATGGATTTCATGCTAGTAGTATGACAATGTGCCTTATTTGTATAATATATGTGTAACTATATATACAAATATATATACATGCCTACGGCCTACATACGTGTCATTGATGATGAAACATCGGTTGGATGTGATCATACAATGTTAAGCAAAGAAAACTTGTCCTCAAGTATTCCTTGAAATCGAAAAAATTGCCAAAACACGCTAGATTTGAAGAAACGGGCAAGAATCCACTATTCCCTGTTGCACAGTCAACCCACAGTAGACCGCAGTGTAAACCGCAGAAAATCACCACGGTCCACCCCACGGTCGACCGTAGTTCGATCGCACGGGAACTGACGGGTGTTTAAACCTTGTTCTTGACTCATTCCTTATTTTCATTTAAAAACCGTTTTTATTTCCCTCTCCTCCACGGCTTAAGATCTTCGACCGCACATTAATGAATCTACTCCTGATCATCTCTAATCTTCAATCTCGGTAAGATTAATCTATGAATTCTCCTTATTTAATTATGTTTGTATGATGAATTCTTCAAACATTGCTTGAAGAAACCCTAATTCGAAGTTTCCACTCAAATGGATGCTAATAATCAATTTTGTTCATGAAAACCTCAATAACCTTTGAAATAGTGATTAACATTGCATCAATTTATGATTTTGAATTCTAGGGTTCATCATACAACTAGATTAGGTTTTCATAAGTTAATTGTTCACATGATTCAAACACATTGTCACTAAAGAAGAAGTAATAATGTAGAAATTGATAACATCAAAACACTTGTGTTGATGAAAATCAACTTTTCAATTGATAAGTGATGAAACTAGAACTTGCAAAACACGAATCCATGTGAACATTATGAAAATCACTAATAATCTAAAGTGCAAACGCATTGTCACCAAAAGAGGGTGAGAATGTGAAGAATGTTGACATCAAAACACTAAGTATTGATGATAACTAAGTTTGCAAATCATTGTTTTATATGAATAATGTGAGAACATATATTCATATAGTTGTAACCGCATTCTTACCAAAAGAGGGTAAGAATGTGAAGAAAAGCTAACACAAGAACACTAGTGTACTCATTATTAGCTAAAGTTTACAAAACATTGATAACACAATTGTGTCATTTGTACGTTCACTTTGATTTAAATTGAAGTGTTTTTGTATATGAAATGGCAAGAACAAAAGATGCGAAATCAAGAGGAAAGAAAACATACGATCCTCCAAAAATGCTGAATGCCAAACTTAAATACAACATCCAATTTCTCAGTGATAGGAAGATTGCTGAAGGAAGAAGGGTTGCCTACTGTCAACTACCCGAGCATGACCGCTTTCTCCGCACTCATGTGGGAGTCTTTTCTTACTATTGATGGATCAATCTATCCAACCCTCATCTGAGAATTCTACGCAAATTTTACTTTCGAGAACAGAGTGGTCACTTTCTATCTTCTCAACAAACGTCACCCATACTCTCTCCAGGATTTTGGTGAAATAATGGGAGTACCATCTGTGGGTGAAGAATTCTACAGCCGTTATCATGACATAAGTAACCTTCCACATTTTCCTAACGAATAGGAAGTTCTTGATTTGTTATGCAAAGAAAGCGCCCAACGAGAGGAAATTGTCATAAAAGGTGTGTTGGGAAAACATCTAAAGTCCAAGTATGAACTGTGGAGTAATGTGATCAGCTATAATGTGTGTTGTAAAGCTGGAAATCATTCCAATATTCATCAAGTTCGCTAATCCACACTTGATCTATCAAAAGACCAAAAACCAAAGAAAGCTTAAAATGAAAAACAGGGAACACGGCTGAACCACGATCGACCGCAGGTCAGACCGTGGAGACCTGCACCCAGATTTATGAAATTAGGGATGCACGGTCAACTCCAAAGGCTGACCGTGGGTTGACCGCAGAAACCTTCTGTCCAGATTTTGATCGAAAAATGTTTGACCACTTCCGGGCATCTATAATTTATGAAACCTGTTCAAACATGCTTAGGATAGTTGCCTCCTTCATTCCCAAAGGAGTTTTGGTCACTAGAACACTAATCTTGGTTAATCACACCTAATGACACCTTAATGACAATTAATCCTAGATTAAGGAAAACACATAAGTGTTTTAGGAAAACATGTACATCTAAAATATATCTAGACATTCTTAGGATGGTCACCAAGTTCCAACCAAGAGTTGCTCTTTCCTTGTACATGTGTTGGATATTAATGTATGCTTATACATTAATCTTGCAAATCCCACTTTGTAAGTAAAACTTACTTAGTATTAGTTTAATGTTATGTTATCACTATATGCTTAATTCTAAGATTACTTAATTATCTCTTGCTAGTCATTACATGAATATTACTTGACTACTTGTTATTAGTACATGTGTATTACTTGACTATTTGACTAAGTGCTAAATGATAAGTAGTAAATGTATATGTATCAAACTTGTCTTGCTATTTGTTAAAAGTTGGAACTAGTATTTCGACTACTTCAATAGTTGCATGTGTTACTTGGATAAATTATAAAATGTCATAATCTAGTAAACTTAAAAGACAATGAAATATTAACACACATAGGTTTGCTTAAGTCTAAAATTAAGTTTATGAATAAGTTTAAACTTGATTAACTTGATGTCTTGCAACATGCTTAATAGTTACTACATGCTTAATTTGTCAGGACATGATTAACACACTTAATTAACAAACAAGTTCAAATTTGAATTCTAGCATGCTTTGTGATTAAAGTGGGTTTGTGTCATCAATGACATGTTGAACAACCAACAGAGGTTTAGCAAATGTGTTAAATACAAATAAAGGATTATGACAAAACTGATATTGCCTCAAATGATTATCATGTTTTGTATCCAAGAATGTTAGACTTTCCACTTTGGATATGATAAGTCACTATCAAAGCAATCCATCCAAGGTAAATGGATATTTAATGCATATAGTACTTGTATAGGATGTTGGTTATCTTTTGCAGGTGTTAAATGAAGTAAAGTGTCCAAAGAGTGATGTTCAAAATGTGATGACCCGGAAATTTTACCAAATTTTAAACTTTATTTTTATATGAAATCGACACGATAAGCAAAGTCTGTTAAACTGAGTCTCGAAATTTTTGAACTGTTTCATGAAATCATTTGACCTTCGACCAGTTCCGACGATTCATGAACAATTAATTGTAAATAGATATGTATGTATGTATATATAAATAATAATTCGAAATATAATTTGAAGTATTATATGTTATTGTTATTAAAAAAATTAATAAAATAAAAATAGGATATAATAATAATTATTATTTAAAATATATATCTATATATAAATAAAGTATATTAAAAATAAATATTAAATGATTGTATTACTCGTTTGATGTTTCGATTGATATTAAGAAAGTTAAATTCAAACTTTTGTAATTTGAAAATAAACGGTGATACAAAAATGAGTTCTATAAATTTTAGGCTTATTAAAAATGTATTTAGGAACTATTTATTAAGTTTTAACACTTTTTATATTTTATCCAGAAATGAGAGGGACAGTTGATGTAATTTTTATTTAACAAATTAAGGATCGAATTTTATACCATAATGACCAAAATAAATAAATATAGTTAATTTAAAAATATGAGATTTTTCTGAAGACTTTTATCCGCCACTGATTTCGCACGATACCCAGTCCGTAAAAACTGTCGGTAATATATTCATTTAGATTGCACGTTTATTATTATTATTATTATATTATATATTGAATCCGTGATTTGGGTAAAGACTTTTGTAACTAATTGATTAATCATTTAATGTGCTTATGACTTACGAATTCTGTTTAATAATCAACTACCCAACAAACTAGTGCTACTTTTATTTTCTTTTGTGAAAACCACAATTCCCATAAACAGCCACAATTTTCTTTTGGCCACTGTTTTTGTTTTCTACTTTATCTAACATCTCTATAGGAATATATATACATAAACATAGATAGAGATGTTATACTTACACATATGCTCGATCAACCCAAGCACAAACCAAAACCACCCTTCTATCTATCTTTCTTGTTTCTGAACTAACCCGACACCTGGATCACCATGACCATGCTCCATAACCACCTTAAACCGTCTCCCACCACCATCCATATCCGGCCACCTATGATCACCACCTCGAAAACCATCATCACCCTAAACCCCCCGCCATCATCACCGGTTATAATCTTCACTACTACTCTCCATCTCCATAACTTTTAAAACCGCCATCTCCTCCATCAACCTTCCACCACTCACTGCTGCTGCAGACTATCTGTTTTCTATTTTAATCATGAACAACATGACCATCACCCCTACAATCATAATCAAACACCCACATTCATACATCACTTTGAATTTTTCTTTCTTCCTATCACCTTGATCACCCTTGCCATCCTATAACCTTCAACCATTATCTTCACCATCAACATACTTACGAATCTATTAACAAATGAAAACCACCTGTAACTGTGTTTCGTTTCTGTTCAACACCACCACCGTCCACAGGAAAACTGCTGCTCGTTTCTGTTGTGCTTCGATCAGACCCAAATGATCATCGAACACCACTCCTCTACTGCCCAAACAGGCTGCTGCAACTTTTGTTTCTGTTATGATTTATCTCACAGAAAGATAACGATGAAGATGATGTTGTTACACGATAAAGAAAGTTAATGATTGATGGATGATGCATGGTGTTATGAGGTTGCTACTATACGTTTTTTCCCCTTTATTCTCTTCTCTTTCTTTTACTTATGGCCAACAAGTAGTAAAGTAAATAACCACTTGGACGCTTATTATTTTTTTAGTTGTTTATGGGACCATGGTGGATTAAAACTATAACAAAAGGTGGAGTATATAACATGTCTAGTGGGCCAATATGATAAGTGGGATTAAAGTACATTAGATATTCGATAATGGAACAATATCGATCGTAATTATAATAGGATTATGATGTACATAAAAAATCTAATGAGGTCGTGATGATAATGATTATGTTATTGATGATACTAGCTCGAAGATGTTGATAGACTTTAATAGATGATGATGATATGTGTTTGATGAAGATGATGTCGTGTAAATGATGAAATGATAATAATAATTTGGTGATGAGATAATGAATGATTAGATTATTCGGATTATAGAAAATGGCAGTAAATAAAGATGACATAATTTTGAAGTTGATAGATAATGAATGATGAATAATCCTGGGTTTTGATTTTAGAAGATGAAGAAGAAAACTGGCAGATAGTTATATAAGTTTAATCAGGAGATTTAAAACAAAAATGAATTTACAGAGGGATGGTTAAGGAGGTGGGTGTTAAACCGAGAGGTCATGGGTTCAAAACTAAGCCATGGCATTATTTTTTTTTAATTAGCAATAAAAGCTGCTGTTGGGCTTGTGCTTGCTGTTGGGCCGAGATGTAATTTTCTCTGTTGGACCGAGATACATCTGGGCCGAATTTATAGGATAAGAGAATTAAATGGAAAATTAAAACAGAAACAGTTGAGTAGTTCAATGGTTGGGCGTGTTTGAGTTTAAGCGAGATGTTGCGTGTTCGAGCCCGGGCAGAGGAACTAAAATTTTTTTTTAGGCCATTCTTGTGAGGTATAATTTTATTACTATTATTATTATTTCATTATTATTATTATTGTTATTAGTATTATTATTATTATTAATTATTATTATTATTATAACCATTATCATTACCATTATTATTATGTTATTATTAATATAATTATAATTATAATTATTAAGTATTATTAGTATTAGTACTATCATTAAGAATATTATTAGTAGTATCATTATTATTAACATAAGTATAATTATCATTATTAGTATTATTATTATTAAAATTATTATCATTATTTTTTTTTACAAAAATTATCATTTTGTTATCATTAAAACTATATTATTATTATTATTAATTTTACCACTAGTATCAATATTATTATTATTACTATTATAATTATAATTATAATTATTATCAGTATTATTATTATTATTATTATTATTATTATTATTATTATTATTATTATTATTATTATTATTATTATCATTATAAGCAAATACAACTTTTATTTACTATTATTAATATTATTTTACCAAATAAATATTATGTATATAAAAATATATTTATAGGTAATATTATATATAAATATGTACTAATCATACTAACAATTTTTATATAAATATTCATATATAACAAATTAGGTATTTTTAATATAATACTAATTAAACATATATATATATATATATATATATATATATATATATATATATATATATATATATATATATATTAATATAACTATATAAATATTTATCAATTTAAATATATACACAAATTAAATATATATAAATATAAATTATGATATAATATATGAATTTGTTCAATTACGATTATATGTATTAATACATATACAAATGATATAGGTTCGTGAATCCAAGGCCAACCCTACTTTTGTTCAATGTCGTCATATGTATTTTTACTATAAAATACAATATAATGAGTTTCATTTGCTCCCTTTTAAATGCTTTTGCAATATATATTTTTGGGACTGAGAATACATGCGCTGTTTTTATAAATGTTTTACGAAATAGACACAAGTAATCGAAACTACATTCTATGGTTGGATTATCGAATTGAATATGCCCCTTTTTAGTCTGGTAATCTAAGAATTAGGGAACAGACACCCTAATTGACGCGAATCCTAAAGATAGATCTATTGGGCCCAACAAGCCCCATCCAAAGTACCGGATGCTTTAGTACTTCGAATTTATCATGTTCGAAGGGAGTCCCGGAATGATGGGGATATTCTATATGCATCTTGTTAAGGTCGGTTACCAGGTGTTCACCATATGAATGATTTTTATCTCTATGCAGTGCGAAATGCCTGATATGAGATGATGTTTATGAGAAATGGAAATGAAAATCTTGTGGTCTATTAAAATATGGAAATGATTGATTACGATAAACCTATAAACTCACCAACCTTTAGGTTGACACTTAAAAGCATGTTTATTCTCAGGTATTAAAGAAATCTTCCGCTGTGCATTTGCTCATTTTAGAGATATTACTTGGAGTCATTCATGGCATATTTCAAAAGAAGTTGCATTCGAGTCGTTGAGTTCATCAAGAATATTATTAAATCAATTATAGATTGGATATATTCTAAAATGGTATGCATGCTTGTCAACTTTCGATGTGATGAAAGTTTGTCTTTTAAAAGCGAATGCAATGTTTGTAAAATGTATCATATAGAGGTCAGAACCTCGTGATGTAACCAAATATAATGTATTCGTCCAGATAGATTAGGACGAGTCGTTAAACAAAACTGATTCAAATGGCTATACAACGAATATATGTTTTGGACTGGAGCACGTGTGGTCGACCCACGATCGACCCTGAGTCAAGCCCTACACAGGGCTGACCTTTTTATCTCTCCATATAAATAGCAAGACTTGGAGAACTTTGAAGACTTGGACCTCTTGCATGCTACAACTCAAAATAGTTAGAGAATCACAAGAACATAATACTTCTACTTATGTCTGTGATTAAATAAGAGAAGTTTTATAATCTCATAGATTATAAAAGGGGTCATTGTAAACTTACCTTCAAATTCCAATATTTGTAAGTTTGCATAGTGATATAATAATTCTTAGAATTGTCTTCAGATTATCATCACTAGAAAAGGGATAGTCTTTGTACTTTATAATTAGAGGCATATGCTAGCTTAGCTATCATCTTTCTTAAAGGGAACTAGGGAGTTGATTAATCTCATTGGAGATTAATACTTGTCCAAGTTGAAGACAAATTGATCTAAGTTGGAGGTGATCCTTTAAAGGGATAGAGGGATTAGGTTTGTTGTCTAAGGAGAAGTACAAGGCTCGTAAGTCGGATCTCCATCGGATTTGGAGAAAAGTGCTTAGTGATGCAACAAATCCCGATTAGTGAATCGGGAAGTGGATTAAGGTGGATTAGTTAATATCCACCCGAACCACTATAAATCCTTGTGTTTATGTTCTTTGCTTTCCGCATCATTACAAACATAAACACACCACACATTAGTTTGAGTTGACTAATGTGATCAATCATTGTTCATATCATATTGATCATCGAAAAAGTTTCAAAAATTGTATTAAGTAACTATTCACCCACCCCTCTAGTTACTTACACATAGTGACTGTAAGTGTGAGAGGATTCACAAGTGTGACTGAAAGTGTGAGCGAAGTCACAAGTTTGACATCAAGTGTGAGCGGATTCACAAGTGTGACCACAAGTGTGATACCTCACTCTTGTCAGCCCAAAAGAGTGATAGTTTAGTCACAATTGTGAGATTTTCAGCATGCGTGGTTAATTGCGTGATTTGAGACTCGTATATGCGTATAATAACTAGTGTTGCATGTAATAACATTTATAACTTGTTGTAATAAGTATGTGATGATTTTGATATGTGTGTCGGGTCACTGGCGCATACCGATTATCATGCACGCGGATGACCTGTCTATTATTTTGTGACTATCGTGTAGATATGGGGTTATCCTTACCCGTTTGGGTTTGTTATGTGATATTATTATTGCATTATAAATGATATGTGATTGGGATTTTATTACTGATTTAGTTGTATCTTTCTCATGTGATAAAGACAAGGAGAAAGCTAAGTAACATAAGACCTCTGAGCGCCTTCTTGTACTGATATTTGGTGAGTGGGACTATCTCCGGATATAGTATAGAGTAGAAATTTGTGTTACTTTGATTATATTGCTATTAGATTTCCATGCTTTAGTATTATTGTTGAGATGTTATGTTGATGATATGGTTGTCTGTGCGCTAGTTGTTATAACCTCGATTTGTCAGGTTAAACTCAAAGATGTCAACCTCGATCTATCGGTTTAATTGGGTCCAAGTGCTAGTGTCTGATGAGTATAGAACTGAGTGACGCATCCATTGTGTGTGGATGGATACATTGAATATTCAATAGTCTGGACTATCAGTAAACCCTAGCCCAATTAGCTAGTGGTTGCAGGCACGTACGAGCCGCTGATACTCTCTTTGGAGTTGTTTTTGTTGTTGCTGATGTTTTTCTTGATAGTTGATGTACAAGTTGGTATTGTATGCTAAATCTGTTAGGTAGTTTCATTCACTTAGCTTTGTGCTAATCCCACACATCTTCTCTTGCAGGTTTTGGATCTTTTCCATGCTAGATAGGAGGGATGTACTTGGTGAAGATATGTTTGACAAATTCGAACTCTGATGTCTAGTCTTTTGTATATGTAAACATTTTCCAACGTAACACCAGTTTTGTAAGGTTGTAAATAAGAAAGGATTTATATTAAGTTATGATATTATAATATGGTTTGTGTAATTATGTCTTCCGCCGTGAAAAAAAATAAATATAAAATTGTACGGTGTTACATATATGGATATGGATGATCTAAATATTTTGTGGATCGGATATGAATGACAATTTATCATCCATGAATATGTTTATTACCACCCGAAATATATATACATACATATATATGTAATAAGATACCTGCATATATCTACATATTCATATACATATACATATATATAACCTACAAAATTCTTAATTATTAACGAAAATAAGGGATATGAAAGTTATAATTAAATATCCAACGGAGATTTATTAACTCGCTAAATTTAATGATAGGAGGAAGAATTAAAATTAAATAAATATGGATGAAAATATATTAAATGGATGTGAATGTTAATTTTGATTCATTCAATCTATTCAGATCCCTAGTCACAAGTGATATACAATTGTTATATTATCGATCTTTGTGCTTTAAAACCACTCACTGAGGTTTTTGACTACTCATTCAATTCCATTTTTTATTTCTAAAAAAAAATAAGGAAATCAAATGGACCCGGTTATCCCTTCATTAAACACCATAGAGGCTTGTTGGTCATGCATATGTTTCCATTGTTTTAAAATCTTTGACTATATTTAATGATATTTGTAAAATTGTAAAGTGATGTATAACTTTTTTTTTTTTGAAAAGCAAGTAAATCTTTATTTATTATAATGTATAATTACAATAACCCCTAGATCACGAAGCTATACAACACACGAAACATATAACACAAGATATTAGAAAGAACAACTGCGAGAATATTATGGGAACGATCCATGTGGATTGGGAGAATGAACAGTTGAACTTACGAAGCAAGCAGGCTAGCAGACTTCATCAATACTGATCGGGCGGTGACAAAGATGGAGACATACTAGACATTTAATCCTGTGAACATACTACCAATGATATAATGGATCGATGATGCGCATGTGTTTTTGGAGACAGGATTATGTTCGGGTTGGTAAATTAACTGATGCCCGTTCGTGTGTTTGGTGAGGCAACGAAGGATGTAGGGTTTATAAACCATTGTTGTCATTCGAGTCTTTTCTTTTTTGCTCACTTGGATATCCAGGAGAAACTTTGGGTTTGGATTTCAGATAATATGGATGCAGGCGACTAATCCTTATTGCAAAAGACTTTGAGATTTCTATATTTCCAAATTATGTAACAACAAGCCCATTTGGTGGCTTACCAAATTAGGCGCCGTGTGTAGAGTTGACGAACGATTGATTGTTTGTGAGAATATCTTCAAGCCTTGTGAATGTGTTGTGTGGGAGATTCCACCAATGTATTACTTGGTTCCATATACCATTGAAGTGGGTGATATTGCTAAAGTACATATTTCTAGTCGCAATATCGGTTCGAAATAATAAGTTTTTAATTGTAATTGTTTCATTTTCAAGTTGTAATTGTATAAATAATTCGAGAATGTCAACGGAGCTTCGAGGTGAAACTTATGTCAAGAATCCGGTTAAAGACGAAGATTTACAAGTCAACAAATACAAAGTACAAGAGATCAAAGCTAGCTACGAGACAAGTTGTATCGATTCTGCACGTCTACACTAATAATAATAATAATAATAATAATAATAATAATAATAATAATAATAATAATAATAATATGTTATAAAATATCTAGATTGTGTTATAAAATATCTAGATTGGATGTTAATTTTATTATTATTATATTTCTTGCATAGTAATATTTTATACTATAAATAGACATGTATGGTAACCATTTAAGGTGCACCATTTCTCTTGAAATATCAATATCAATATTTCTTCTCTCCTTCTTCTCTCTTTTTCTCTCTTTGTTCTTATAACCATTAAAGGTAGTTATAAGCCTACTGAATTATAACACGTTATCAGCACGAAAAGCTTAGTGTAATTAAAAGATATCTCAAACGATCACGAATCACTAATCAAGGTATGAAATTATTAATAATTTTCAGACTCGAATATATCAAATTTTGGACTACTAACATTTATATTTATGTTATTTAAGTTATATATGGTCGGTTATACCACCTGAATTATATTTCTGTAATCTAACTTTTACTAACTTCACTAACATTTATATTTATGTTATTTAAGTTATATATGGTCGGTTATACCACCTGAATTATATTTCTGTAATCTAACTTTTACTAACTTCACTAACATTTATATTTATGTTATTTAAGTTATATATGGTCGGTTATACCACCTGAATTATATTTTTTGTAATCTAACTCTTATTAACTTCACTAACATTTATATTTATGTTAATAAGACCTCATGATTGTACGCAACACGTCATTTGACAACACGGTACTTTATGTACGCAACACGTCATTTGACAACACGGTACCATGGGTCGAGATTAATTCCGATCAATACGAATACGACGGGGTCTTTATATGTTATCTAACATTTATGATTACTTATGCAATTAATCATTATTTATTTCATGCATACTAATGTTTATTCTTAAATTTATAATTTTAAAAGTTAAAATAAAAAAATAGTTTGTATTTTTATTAAAAGTAAATCTTAAAAGTTAAAATAAGAAAAAGTAGTTTGTACTTTTATTAAAAGTAAATCTTAAAAGTTAAAATACAAAAAGTAGTTTGTATTTTTATTAAAAGTAATTCTTAAAAGTTAAAATAAGAAAAAGTAGTTTGTATTTTTATTAAAAGTATATCTTAAAAGTTAAAGTAAGAAAAAAAAGGGGATGGTAAAATGGAATAGTTTTTGTCAAAAATGAAGTATTGAAAATGAAGTGGTCTCCTTCTATAACTAAAAAAAAATATATATACTTTTATCAAATGAATTTTTTTGTGGCCGACAATTTCAAACACGAGTCCGTGTTTAGTTTATCAAGAATATCTCTTGCTTTGGTGAAAGGTCACGATCACGATATCAGGTGTTGTGAAAGAATTAAAAAATTGGTCAAGTGGCCTTTTAAAAACTAGAAAAAAATTTAAACAAAAAGTTTTTTTTATATATTTATAATTTACGGGTAACGTAAAAAAAAGGAAGTTTTTTTTAAAAAAAAAAACAAAGAAAGTGTTTAAATGAGTTTTACAGAAAGGGGGAAAGCAAAGTAAAAAAAAAACTTTTTTCCAAACAAAGGTAAATGAAAGTAGGACTTAATACAAGAAAAAAGTAAACATCTCCTAGACGTGATAAAATCTATCAATGATAAGTATTAGACTTGATGAGCTAAATGTGACAAAAATGTTTCAACATGTCTTATGTTAATTTTCTAAAATAAGTTATTATTATTCCGAGTTTAACACATATACATATGTTAATTAAAAACAACCTTTTTGTTCTTATGTAGTGTTGGGTTGCAATTTTGGTTGTATGCCATAATTCCATCCAGTAGAGTGACAATAGAAAACTTTTGATGATAATCAATAAAAAACTTTTTTCCAAACTTGTCAAATGTTTTGTTAAAAACGTGACCGTTGAAAAAAGGAGGTTGAATAATAAAACTTAAAAAACAAATTATTTTTTTAAGAGTGTGCATCAAAATAGCCCGTTTAATAATGGGGAGTAAAAATATAGTCAAATTGTTTCAACGAACAAGGGTTCAATTGGATGTCTCTTAAAAAAAATCCGCGGGTACGGGTGATGGATCCAATGGATCCGCATCCACGACCCGCGGGTGCTATCCCTAATTGTGACAAGTACAAATCAACTAAAAGTCTAAAAAATAAATGCTCTTATAGGGACCAAATGTTCACAATAATTGCCTAAGCTAGATATGATACAAATAGTTCATAAAAAAAAGGTCGTTGTGCGTTTTCGGGATGATAGCCGAAATACACTTACAAAAGTAGGTCAGCCGTCAATTCTTTATGGCCATATCAACGTAGATCAATAAAATCATTTATGGTTTTGATAAAAGATTAATTAAAAATTAATTGTTTTTTGGTCTTGGATTCTCGGTAACAAAAGCAAAGGTTGTTTTTGGTTGCCACAACAAACAAGACAGAGGTTGTTGACTTTTGTTGTTAAACATGGCACAAGTGAACAATAACAATAGATTATTGTTTTTGAAAAGAATAATGATGCGTTAATTTTATTGTATAAAATAAAATTAAAGAAAATGGTTTTCATTGATGACTATGAACAAACGCAAACAAAGTGTTTGTGGTATTTGGTGATTAAAAAAAAAGTGCATCTAAAGCTTCTACTGAAAATAATATGCATCTAAAGCTTCTACTGAAAATTAATGTGCAAGGTACAACGTATAACTATATGGTCAAATTCATTTGAGCCTTCGGAGTCACAAGTATATGATGTATATATATATTACTCAATTAATAAAATAGTAAATCTAAATTAATTCATATGAATAGTAAAACGAAATTAATTAATTTACTATTCACATAAAAAAGCGCATATGATAAAAAGCGCATCGCATATGATAAGCGCATATGATAAAAAGCGAATATGATGAAAAGCACAACGCATATGATAAAAATCGCATATGATTAAAAGCGCATATGGTGAAAAACACAGCGCATATGATTAAAAGCGTATATGGTGAAAAGGATATATGATAAAAAAAAAAAAAAACACATATGGTGATTTATAAAAAAAAAAAAAAAAAACACATATGGTGATTAATGGAAAGCACATATGGTGATTAATGAAAAGTATATTGTGAAAAAGAATCACAAATGTTTCTTGAAAGAATTCAAGGTAAGATATATGAACCAATTCATCCATCATGTGAACCATTTTGATATTTCATGGTTCTAATAGACGCATCTAGCGGATGGTCTCATATTTGTATGTTATCAAGCCGTAATATGGCATTTGCAAAGTTTCTTGCACAAATTATTAAATTGAGAACACATTATTCTGATTACACCATTAAAAGGATGAGACTTGATAATGCTGGTGAGTTAACATCTCAAGCATTTAATGATCATTATATATCTACAGGGATTGTTGTTGAACATCCAGTTACTCATGTGCATACACAAAATTGGTTTAGCTGAATCAATAGATAAACGCTTACAGCTAATAACTAGACAATTGATAATGAGTACAAATCTCTCAATATTTATATGTGGACATGTAAATTTACATGCTGCGACATTAATTCGCATTATACCATGTGGAAGTCGTAAATATTTTCACTTAATACTTGATTTTGGCCAAGAGCCAAATATTTTCTACCTTAAAACATTGGTTGTGCAGTGTATGTTCCAATTGTATCACCACAACACAATAAAATGGTTCTTCAAAGAAAGATGATAATATATTTTGGATATAAAACATCTTCAATCATAAGATATATTGAACCCATGATGGGTGATGTTTTTACAGCACGTTTTGCTGATTGTCATTTTAATAAAACATTGTTCCCTAGATTAGGGGGAGAAATAAAAATAAAAAATAAAATGATGCTTCATGATGCGAACATCAATTAAGGTATATTGAACTCGCACAAAAGAATGTGAAACGAAAGTTCAAAAATAATGCATATGCAAGAACTTGCAAATTAATTACTTTATGCATTTACAGATATAAAAAAGTGACTAAATCATATATACCAGCGATAAATGCTCCAGCTCGAACTGAAATTCCAAAAGCTGGCAATAATGTCACTGTTGAGTATTTGCCACGCATCAAACGTGGAAGATCAATTTGGTTCCGAAGATAAAAATCCTCGAAAAAGAAAATCAGCTGATAATGAGGTAAGAGAAAGTGTTCAAGAAGAACCACAAATCAATATTCCTTCTGCAGAGGATATTGATAAATGTAAATACTAAAATTGCGATAAATTATGCAATATTATGGAACCGAAATGAAACTAAAATCTCTATGAGATATTTTCATATAATGTTACAATGACATCATGAATAAAGATGATGATCTGGAACTAAAATCTGTCATTGAATATACAAAATAGACATGATTGAGCTCAATGGAAAGGAGCAATAAGAGCTGAATTAGAATCGCTCGATAAAAGAAAAGTTTTCGGATCAATCGTTATCACTTTTAAAGATGTGAAACGTATGGGATACAAATGAATTTTTATCCGAAAAGAAATGTGCAAATGAAGTTACAAGGCAAAACTAGACTTGTAACTCAATATTTCCCACAAAGACCAGAAATGAATTAGGAAGAAAAATTATCCTCCTGTAATGGATACAATTACTTATTAGATACTTAATCAACCTGGTAGTTATTTAAATGCATCTCATGAATGTTGTTACTACTTATCTGTATGGATCACTTAATAGTGATATATATGAATATACCTAAAGGGTTAAGGTATCATAAGCATCTAATGTAAAACCCAAGGGAATATATTCCATTAAATCACAAAGATTTCTAAGTGGGTTTATACAAACGGGACGTATGTGGTATAACCGATTAAATGACTACTTGATAAAAAAAAGGGGTATAAATATAAACTTATTTTGCACGTATGTTTTATAAAAACAATGTTCGGATATGAGATCGTAGTTGTTTATGTCAATGTTCTTAACATCATATGAACAAATAAAGAGATCTATGAAATCATTCAACTTCTAAAGAATTATTTTGAAATGAAAGATCTTGAAAAAACCAAGTATTACCTTGGATTGCAAATTGAGCATATGCCTAATGGTTTACTTGTACATCAAACAACTTATACCGAAAAGATTTTAAAACATTTTTTTTAAAGACAAACTCATTGTTGTTAGATCACTCAATATTGACACTGATCTATTTCATCCCTGCGAAGATCATGAAAATTTTAACAGATCGGAAGTTCTATATTTTAGTGCAATTGAGGTTCTTATGTATCTTATAGATTATACAAGATCTGACATTTCTTTTGCAGTTAATTTATTGACAAGGTTCAGCTCAGCCCCTACCAAAAGACATTGGAATGGGATCAAACAAATAGTTTGATACCTTTGGGGAACTACTGATTTATAATTATTTTATTCTAACAACTCGAAACAAGATTTGTTTGGTTATACAGATGCAGATTATTTATCCGATCTACATAAAGCTAAATCTCAAACTGGATATGTATTCCTAAATGGAGGCACCGCAATATCATGACGTTCTCAAAACAAACACTTGTTGCAACATCATCAAATCATGCCGAAGTGATTGCATTACATGAAGCTACTCGGGAATGATTTTAGTTAAGATCAATGATACAAATCATTATTGATTTTTGTGGACTAGAACGCTATAAAAGCGTAACAACTATCTATGAAGATAATACAGCTTACATAATACAAATGAAAGAAGAGTATCAAAAATAACAGAACAAAACATAAATGCTGACGAGGCGCTAAAGCTATAAACGGTCTTAACGGTCATAAGTTTGATGGAAAAGAATGGTATATTGGTAAGGCTCAGAAAAAGACTGAAAGGGAATAGGAACTGAAACAACGGTTTGAACAAACCATGAAGGAGACTGTAGACAAATCACGAGGGCCAAACTTGTACATAAAAGATTTAGATGATACAGTTTCAGATGAAAACCTCAGATTTTTCTCATATACTCAAGATATCGTAAAAGACAACCAGATTAAAATGAGATACGTTCAATCAACAACTCTGCTGATCTTTATACCAAAGCACTGCTAACTGCTATTTTCAGAACACACGTTCATAATATTGGCATGAGGCATGTTCAGAAGATGTAACAACTCAGGCGTTGCCTACTTGAGGGGGAGTCAACTTTATGCTGCACTCTTTTTCCCTTAGCTAAAGTTTTATCCCAATGAGTTTTCTTTAGCAAGGTTTTTAACGAGGCAGTACTAGTTATTCTCTAATAAAATTGTCATCCAAGGAGGAGTGTTATAAAATATCTAGATTGTGTTATAAAATATCTAGATTGGATGTTAATTTTATTATTATTATATTTCTTGCATAGTAATATTTTATACTATAAATAGACATGTATGGTAACCATTTAAGGTGCACCATTTCTCTTGAAATATCAATATCAATATTTCTTCTCTCCTTCTTCTCTCTTTTTCTCTCTTTGTTCTTATAACCATTAAAGGTAGTTATAAGCCTACTGAATTATAACATAATAATAATAATAACGGAGGGAGTAAATGTTACGGAGGGAGTAATAAAACAACACACACGAGACACACATAATAACATACACAAACACACACTGATAACACACAAAAGCACATACTCCCTCTATTATGTTTCACTATTATTATAAATATAAATCCTATACTCCGTATAAGGGGAGAGAGGAGGGATATGTGACAATCTCTACACCATCTCAATCTCACTCTTCTATATATTGTCTATATTTTATCTATTTTATATGCATAAATTTATAGTAGTTAATAAATGGGTTAAAGCCATAAATAGATTATAAACTTTCAGTTTTGTCTCATTGTAAGCTATATACCAAAAATATTATCATTGTAGTACATAAACTTATATGATCAAGCATAGATCTGCGCCGTTGATAGAAGTACACTTGGATCAACGAAAGAGGGGTTTTTGGGGTTCAACAACATCAACACTCTGGTCCCGATACCGTGATAACCCGAATCGATATGATGATCTCGAGAGGGTGGTTGATGGTTTAGGGTCGTCCGGTTGAGTCAGATATATTGGTCGTGAGGGAGGAAAATCCTAGAAGGCAAAAACCCTTGGATTGTGTTGTTGAGAGAGAGAGAATGAGTGGAGAGAAGAGAGAGAGAGAAAGATGAGATGGATGGAAAGTGGTTGTGACCCCTCTATTTATAGGGGGATTTAGGGTTTTTAGGAGACTTGTGAGCTTTTATTAGCTCAAGCTTAAGTGCAAGTCCAATGAGAAAATATGATGGGCTACGCACATCATCATTATAATATGTGTTTCAATGTAAACAAATATGACTTGTTACCTGGTGAACCGGTAACACGCTCATCCTACATTCATTCATTCTTTCCAGTCACGAGTTTATATGAACTCCAAAATTGAAATCAAGATCTAGACTGTTTCAGGCTTTGATTCTTACATGAAAATTGCTTAGAAACATCCATAGAACACTCGACAATCATCATTAACAATTAAAACTCATTGAATCATTCGAATTGAAATGTTGACCGAATATGAGCGAGCTTTGACTTGAAGAATTCGATTTCGGATATGCGAATTAAAAGTTAAAATTTTGCATAAACTTTCACTTTAAATCAAGCTTCACTCATTATCAATTTCGATCATCATCAACAATTTGGTCAACAATTTGATTTGAGTGATTCTGTTAGTTTCGGGAGGAATTGATGGTTCTCGTGTGTTTACGGATGAATTTCAAACGCCTTTCGAAAACTCAATCTTCAAATGTTCATGAAGGTCTGTCATTGTTCATATACGATTTTATGGATTAGATGATATTTTGGATCTAGTTTCTTCAAAAGTTATGATTATCGATGCTATAGAAACACATCACAATTGATTTTGATTTTTGGCGATTTTGATCTTCATCAAGATGTATAGAAGTAGATATGTATATATATTGCAAAAAAAAAAATTAAAAATAAAATAAAATTGTTATCAGGTCAAAACTATAAATGCGTTGATAATAACACATAATTAATAAGTTTATGTGCTACAATGGTAATATTTTGAGTATATAACCTATAATGAGATAAAAGTGAAAGTATTTAACCTATTTATGGCTTAAACCCTTAAATTAGTAGAAAGTTTTGAGTATTGTTCAAGTTTATGGAAGTTGTAATGATGTCTGTCTACTATTTTAACTTATTGTAAGTGTTCATGTCCCAACTTTGTTACTATTATTAAGTATTATTATTATCGTTATTATTATTATTATTATTATTATTATTGTTAGCGTTCGTTATTATTATTATTATTATTATTATTATTATTATTATTATTATTATTATTATTGTTATCGTTTGTTATTATTATTGTCATTATTGTACCCATGTCCACTTTATATAATTTATATTTCTATACTACCGTTATAATGTTCAACTAAATACCCATAGTGGTTACTAAAATGTAGAACCTCTTGACAAATGGACCGAATCATTTATAATATTACGATGTAACTTTGACTATTTTAACATTGAGTTTAATCACCGATTTATTGTTATATAATTTAATATTTTTGCCCCTATCACACAATTTATTAAATTGATAACGAAAGTTAATTAAATTTATATAAATTATGCTTCAACACTTTTGTGATCTAAACGGACATATAGACAAATTAGTGACAATAATTTAGAAATATCATTCGGTGGTTTGGGTAATATTATAGTTTATATAATCGTGTAATTATAAAAAGAGAAATCGTTATAATTTTGGTATTAACGAAAGTTAAAACTGGATTAAATCTCAATTTGAATAGTCAGGTATAATTTAATTCGCTAAAACATAACAAAAGTTAGATTTAATTTTAGTTAGTTAAAACTTTATAATAAATTGAAAGATAAAACATAAAGCTATATGTAAAAACATCATAATCGAACTTAAAAACCATCCATAATCCATAGGGGACATATTCTAGTAACCACTACTTTATTTTCTTATAAATCTCATCAATTTCACTTTTCACTACGTAGATAAACTTTATTTACTTTTCACTTCTCACTTTTTACTATTTTACTACTTTTTACATATAACCTTTAATTATAATAATTTTAAATTTCAATAATTTTAATCTTTAATATGAATAGTTCGTTAAGTTCTTTTAATTTATATTTTTACAAAATTTAGTTTTAATTAGTTTATTTGTATTTTAATTAATATAGTGTAGCTTTAATATAGATAGTATTTAATTTTGTAATTTTATTTAGTTTCGTTAATTTAGTTATTTCGTTTTAGTTATATTTAAATCTCGTTTAGTTGAAATTAAAGCCTAATCTAAAACCCCCTTTTAATAGTTTAACTTTTAGCGATTAAAAATCTCAAAACTCCATCTCCCTGTGTGTAACAACCCTGCTTTTTCCGTCACTTCCGTTAACTTTCTGTTAGTTTATTTAACGACGATTACTTCACGTTTATGTGTTTATGTGTAATAAATACATACTTGATCCTTGGAGGGTTACGATAATTAATATGGGTTAGTATTAATTTGAAAATATATTTTGGATAAAGAAATACGGTAAAAATGTTACGGTTTGAATAACTGCTTTTTGAGCAACGGAACGCTCGGGTTTATTTTAATAATTATTTTAATAATTATTAACTTTTTAAAAATATTTAATTTATTGGGTTTTTAATAAATTAAACGTTTGGATGCGTTTTAACGATCGGTTTAGCGTTCCGGGCCTTTGGTACGATTAAACGGCACTTAAAACGAGCCACGATTATATGGTACTAGACAACAAGAGCCCGGGAATACCCCCATGGGGCCATTCGGCCGTGAACACCCCACTCCTCCATTTTATTTTTATTTTTTGACTAACTTGTGGACTTAAGTGTAATTTGTGGATATTTAGGCCCTACGTATAAATTAGAGTGTAAACCTAAACTACTCATAATTCCCAAAACAAAATTTTCAGTCACCATTCTCTTCCTCCTCTGCTCCATACGTCGATTGCCACAACCACACTAACACCATCAAATCTTCACAATTAGATAAAACCTTGAACATCAAACTTGCAATTCACATTGTGATCTACACGTTGGTATAAGAAATTTCGCTTTTAAAGGTATAAATAGCTAACCCTAATTTTCAAAATCTGAATTTTATTAATGTTTCATAGCTTTTGTTGTCTATTGCTCAAGTCCTGATGTGTGATTAATGTTAGATGCGTTAATTTGTTCGATTTGATTGTTTGCCATGAAAACCGAATTTGATTCTTGTGTGTACAGAAAATTGACTTTGCTAAATATTAATTATTATGATTTAATTAGAATCCTCATGAAAAACTATTGATTTTTTGGATTCGCTTGATTTCGTTTCCGGATGATCAAGTTATGTCCATTTGAAATTAACGTTGTGTTTTTGTTGCTTGATCAGAAATATGGTGTTGATAGGTCACGAATTGGTTTGTGATTTTATTACCATTGGATAGATAATTCAAAAATACTCAGTTTACACTAGGATATCATGCCATTTTCTTGAGTAAAACTTGTGATATGCTTGATTTAGTGAAAATAAGGATTTTTCCGGCACTTGCATGAAAACATACTTGTATGCTAAAATGTTTTAACTTCTGGGTTTAAAGTTTTGCATATCTGAAATTTACACAAAAATTAATTCACTTTTGATGTAGATATCTTGGTCTAATTGTATCTAGATCTTCAGATAATTGCATGCGAATGTGACTAGCTAAACTAGGATTGAATCTGCAACTTGCTCTCTGTTTTGTACTATGTGGTTTGTGTTTTGTGAATTAACATGAATGCTTCTAGAATATGAATCTTGACATGATATGTGATGTATGTTTAGTTTGTTACAACCTCTGAAACCTTATGCATTGGACACACTAGGGCTATAGTTTTGGTAAATTCTGAATTGAGCTGAAAATAGGACATCCAACTTGCATGAATAAATTGTACAAATTGGCTAAACAAAATTTTCTTATCTTTAGATATGTATTATTTTGACTTGTCCTTGAATCATGGCCACTGACCTAGCTTTATTTTCATGTCCCTAGCTCTGGTTATAGCCAATACGAAATTAGTGCGCGGTCAGAAACTGATTTGGCAAACCATAAATGTACACCTTCTAATTCCCAACTTATAGACCTCGTATGAGGCCCTGTCTGGACTTTCTGGAATCTATTTTGAGTCTAATTATGATCCGGAGTTTTCCATATTACCATGAATTTTTTCCTATGAGATATAATACGAAGTTTGCTACATGTACATGAACTTTATGCATGACGATAAACTGTGATTGTGTAATTGACCATTTATGATCTAAAACATGTTGTATGACTTAGGTTTGACATGTTGACCAACATTTGACATGAACCTACTGATTTTGACCTTAGTTGACTACTTTGACCAAGTTTGACTTTTGGTTTGACTTTGGTTGACCTTGTTGACTTGCATGAACTAGTTGACTATATGTTGACTTTTACTTTGAAAAACATCGAGTCGAGCAATAAGACAACTTACTTTATGAAACCACATTTGTTTAAGACATATATGTTGGCCGACCTAAATACGTATACTTAGGTTGCATTACTCGGCTATAATTCGTACAAGTCATTTGTCTTTCATCCGAACTGTTCTAAGGTGAGTCTACAGTCCCGCTTTTTACATGTTTTAAGGGATGAGAATACACGCTGTTATACTTACATTTTTATAAATTCTTTTATGTTGACACGAGTACTTATTATACATATTGAGTTTGATCACAAAGCCTCTAGCTTGAATACTTTTAATACCATCGGGTAAGCACAATTTAGATGGACGGATCCGTTAGGTTGACAACCTCACCCTACTTTATAACTGTGGTGCATTTACTTTGAACATTAGATACACTCGATCAAGTGTATAACATTTTTATGGGGTAAAGGGAGTGTAGTGGATTATATTCTCTAGTCATTGCGAGTATTCAGGTGCTCATGGATTATGTATACGTTTCGCAACTTGGAGTTGTACTTTTGAAATCTCATGGTCAATGAACTTAAACTATTTTCTGAATAATATTTTCAGATACTATACAATGTTATTTAAAACCGTGGTTTACGGATGAATGAGATAAAACTTGACATGGTATTGTCTACAAATATTTGAAACTTGACATGGTAGTGGCAACAAACTTTTGAAACGGGACACGGAGTTGTCTACAAACTTTTAACATTGAACCTTGGTGGTCTTTCACTAATAAACGTTTTCGGAATATTATTTCTTAAACATACTGTATTGTTTACCTAAAACCTGTAGATTCACTCAACATTATTTTTGATCTGTTTTGCGTGTTTTATTCTCAGGTATTAATTGCTTCCGTTGTAAAAATATTGCTGTTACGTAGAAGTTAAGCCAAGCGCTGGGACCAGAGTTAACATTCCGTTAAAGGGATTTTTGACGGGGTGTTACATATGGTATCAGAGCCTTGGTTATATGTAACTAGGATACATTAGTGTGTCTAACCGTAAGGCGCATTAGTAAAGTCTAGTCTATAGATGTGTGTCTTGGACAACTTTTATGCACCATACTTGCACTGTTTGTGTCACAATGCTACATGTAGGGCTACACACTACATCACATACATATACACCTTATACCCATTCGATATGGACTTAGACAAAATACTGTATCACGAATCGCATACATACGCACGACGCGAGACTTAAATAAATTAAGTTGGCTATGCTGTCTTGAACTTATGGAGTGATGTCGAATGGAAATGTGAGATAACGTAATGTAATGACCGGGATTACATTACGTTAACTCATATAGAAGTTCCGACATTGTAAAATAAGGAATTGAGGCCGAGTCGAGTAGGTTACTTGGATAAACAATGTTTAGATAACAAACCGTGTAATCTCAAATGTGAGTTGAGGCTTACACTGTGCAAATTAATTGTTAATATAACTTATAAGTAACTTGTAATCATGACACAACTCGTCACTGTCCGACACTGTCTGTCACCATCGATCACTACTTGTCACTACAAAGACACTACTTGAGTACACTCGTCATCTCATACCACTACTCAGTACTATTTATCGCTGCTAACTACTACTCAACGCCGCCCCTCACTGCTAGTCATGACTGATCACTACTTCTCACTACTTATCATTACTAAATACTACTTACAGCTACCTCTTGCTACTTGCTACTTGCTACTACTCAATACCACTCAATACTACATACCACTACTAAGTACTACTCGTCACTACTAGCACCTCCACGCTTTACTACTCACTATTATGCATCACAACTTATTTTTGATACGTCTTTAGAGGAGGAATTCCTGGTAACAGCCCTCACAATACATAGTAGATATTGTCTACTTGACTTCCAACTTACTTATCATTCAGCCACTCGCAGTTTTATGATTTTGCTTCCCAACACGAGTCTACAGATTGATAACTATTATGTATTATTGGATGCACTAATATACATGTGTATATATTTAGGATGCGAGCATGCTATCTAATAACCTATACGTAACTACTATCATCACTACTTATCATAACCTATCGCTACTTATCACTACCACCACCACTCACTGTTACTAGTAAGTACTACTTGTTACTGTATCCCTTCCCATTCTGTTCTAACATACTTCCCTTAAGCGGCAATCATTTTCATTATACCCACAAGCATTACCGACCAACTTTGAACACATCGACGTGAACTACACTGCATCTGTTTCCCGTGAGACACATACATCTGGAAGTTTGTACCAACCATTTTCGATTAAATATCAGATTTTGTTCGATTTACCATTACACCTTGTTCATTTTCGTTTCCATGAAGTTCGCCACGAAATTGTTCTCACTCATCAAACGTAATGTTTATATATGCTGTCAACACCAGTGCTGATAGAAGTTTTAACGCTAGAGAATTTGGTCACAACGTTTATAACCCTATACCTTCCTTAGACAACGTGTACTCTATAGAGCTATTAAACTGGGAAGTTTTAACCTCGTGGTTGAGACAAACGGGTTATCTGACGATACATCCGAGGCAACTATGACCGCAAGGCTATTCAAATTCCTTTAACTGATGATAATGGTATACGAAGAGGAGATCAGTACACCATCATGTTGCACTAATTACTCCAAAGTCCAGAAGTACATGAGGTGAGAATGTCTCGCAATTCTGGCACATGTGAGTAAATATTAATCGACATTTAAGTGACCCGAATATGTCCCGACTATGATTTTCCTGGGGTTATAAGTCCACCTCACCGTGAAGTCAAATTTCAGATTGAATTGGTACAAGCATCTGCACCCGTTACGCTTACAATATACGGGCATGCACCTTTAGAACTACAAGAACTTTTCATGGTGAAGAACATCAGGGTTGTAATGCCCTAATTTGTGACAGGTACTAGAAGGTGGGTCACATAGCCATGAATTTTCGAGTTGGAGCTCCGGTCTTGTTTATTAAAAAGAAGGATGGGTCGATGAGATTGTGTATCGAATACAGAGAATTGAACAAGTTGGCAATCAAGAATCGGTATCCGCTACCGAGGATTGATGACTTATTTGATCAGCTACAGGGATCTAGTTGTTACTCGATGATTGATTTGAGATTCGGATATCACCAATTGAGAGTCAAAGAAGCTGATGTCCCGAAGACGGCGTTTAGAACACGCTATGGACATTATGAGTTTACAGTGATGCCATTTGGTTTGACGAACGCACCAGCAGTGTTCATGGATCTCATGAACCGTGTGTGTAAGCCATACCTAGATAAATTCGTCATTGTGTTTATTGATGATATATTGGTGTATTCGAAGAATAAAGAAGAACATGAACATCATCTATGTTCGATATTGACTATGCTTAGAAAAGAAAAATTGTATGCAAAGTTCTCTAAGTGTGACTTTGGGTTACCCGAGGTACAATTTCTTGGTCATGTTGTAGGGGCCAAGGGAATACAGGTCGATCCAGCAAAGAAAGAGACGGTTAAGAATTAGGAAACCCCGAAGACAACAACTCAGATCCAGCAATTTTTGGGTCTAGCTGGTTACTACAGAAAATTCATTGAAGGATTTTTCAAGATTGCCCAACCATTAACTGCGTTGACTCATAAAGGCAAGAAATATGAGTGATCAGAACCCCAAGAATCTGCATTTAAGTTGTTGAAGGAGAAGTGAACAACTGCACCGATATTTACACTACTCGAGGGAAGTGAAGATTTTGTTGTTTATTGTGATGCCTCACGTCAAGGAATGGGTTGCGTGCTTATACAACGAAACAAGGTTATTGCTTATGGATCGTGACAGTTAAAGATTCACGAGCAGAACTACACTACGCACGACCTTGAACTAGGAGCTGTAGTCCTTGCACTTAAAATGTGGAGACACTATCTGTACGGAACCAAGTTTACTATCTTCACCGACCATAAGAGCCTACAACACATATTCGATCAGAAACAGCTCAACATGAGACAGTGACATTGGATGGAATTACTTAACGATTATAACTGCGAACTTCAATACCATCCAGGCAAAGCGAATGTTGTGGCGAATGCTTTGAGTAGAAAAGAGAGAGAAACCTCTCAGAGTTAAAGCTCTTAATATAGTTGTCCGTTCGAATCTCATATCACAAATCCGCGAAGCACAACGGGATGCCGTGAAACAAGAGAATATTGATGTTGAATTTATCAGAGGGATGGATAAGAAATTCGACATTAACGAGGATGGAACACGGTATTTTGCTAACCGAATCTGGGTACCACATTCTGGTGGATTGAGAGAACTAGTGTTGGAGGAAGCACACAAGTCAAGATACTCAATTCATCCGGGATCAGATAAAATGTACCAAGATTTGAAGGCGTTTTATTGGTGGCCAAATTTGAAAGCTGACATTGCTACCTATGTCGGAAAGTGTTTGACTTGCGCTAAAGTCAAGGCGGAACACCAAAAACCATCAGGGTTACTGACTCAACCAGAGATTCCTCGGTGGAAGTGGGAATGCATTACAATGGACTTCATCACGAAACTGCCAAGAACTGTAGGAGGTTACGATACTATTTGGGTTATCGTGGATCGTCTCACTAAATCTGCACACTTATGACCAATAAGAGAAACTGATAAAATGGAGAAGTTGGCTCAAGTCTACATGAAAGAAGTCATTTCTAGACACGGAGTACCTATATCCATTATATCCGATCACGACAGCAGATTCACTTCCAGATTTTGGTAGTCACTACAGCAAGCAATGGGGACTTGTTTAGATATGAGTACAGCATATCACCCCCAGACAGATGGACAAAGCGAACGTACTATTCAAACTTTAGAGGACATGTTGCGAGCGTGCGTCATTTATTTCAGAAACACATGGGACAAGTACTTACCATTAGCTGAGTTCTCATACAAAAAAAGCTACTATACGAGCATTAAAGCTGCATCTTTCAAAGCGTTGTACGAAAGGAAGTGTAGAACTCCCGTGTGTTGAAGCGAATTGGGGGATAGTAAGTTGACAGGTCCTGAGATTATTCAGGAGACAACTGAGAAAGTCCTACAGATTCAGGAACGATTGAGAATGGCTCGAAGTCGTCAAAAGAGTTATGCCGATGTTAGACGGAAAGATTTAGAATTCCAAATTGGCGATGAAGTCATGCTTAAGGTATCACCTTGGAAGGGTGTTATACGGTTCGGGAAACGAGGTAAATTGGGCCCTAGAAATGTTGGACCGTTCGAGATAACTGAAAGGGTTGGACCAGTAGCTTACAGATTGAAACTGCTACAAGCACTCAGTGGTATACACGACACTTTTCACGTATCCAACCCGAAGAAGTGCTTAGCCGACGAGAATTTGATTATTCCTTTAGAGGAACTGCGTATTGACGACAAACTTCATTTCATTGAAGAACCTGTCAAAGTCTTGGGCCGTGAGGTCAAACAGTTAAAGCAAAGCAGAATTCCTATTGTTAAAGTTCGGAGGAATGCGAGAAAAGGACCGGAGTTCACGTGGGAGCGTTAAGACCAAATGAGACAAAAGTACCCGCAACTGTTTCCCGAGGAAACTACTTCAGCGGACGCTCACTATAATTTCGGGACAAAATTTTCAATAACAGGTGGGTAATGTAACAACCCTGCTTTTTCCGTCAATTCCGTTAACTTTCTGTTAGTTTATTTAACGGTGATTACTTGACGCTCATGTGTTTATGTGTAATAAATACATACTTGATCCTTGGAGGGTTACGATAATTAATATGGGTTAGTATTAATTTGAAAATATATTTCGAATAAAGAAATACGGTAAAAACGTTACGGTTTGAATAACTGCTTTTTGAGCAACGGAACGCTCGGGTTTATTTTAATAATTATTTTAATAATTATTAACTTTTTAAAAATATTTAATTTATTGGGTTTTTAATAAATTAAACGTTTGGTTACGTTTTAACGATCGGTTTGGCGTTCCGGGCCTTTGGTACGGTTAAACGGCACTTGAAACGAGCCACGATTATACGGTATTAGACAACGAGAGCCCGGGAATACCCCCATGGGGCCATTCAGTCGTGACCACCCCATTCCTCCATTTTATTTTTATTTTTTGACTAACTTGTGGACTTAAGTGTAATTTGTGGATATTTAGGTCCTAAGTATAAATTAGAGTGTAAACCTAAACTACTCATAATTCCCTAAACAAAATTTTCAGTCGCCATTCTCTTCCTCCTCTGCTCCATACGTCGATCACCACCACCACACTAACACCATCAAATCTTCACAATTAGATAAAACCTTGAACATCAAACTTGCAATTCACATCGTGCTCTACACGTTAGTATAAGAAATTTCGCGATCAGAGATATAAATAGCTAACTCTAAATTTCAAAATCTGAATTTTATTAATGTTTCATAGTTTTTGTTGTCTGTTGCTCAAGTCTTGATGTGTGATTAATGTTAGATGCGTTAATTTGTTACATTTGATTGTTTGCCATGAAAACCGAATTTGATTCTTGTGTGTATAGAAAATTGACTTTGCTAAATGTTAATTATTATGATGTAATTAGAATCCTCATGAAAAACTATTGATTTTAGGCTTTGGATTTGCTTGATTTCGTTTCCGGATGATCAAGTTATGTCCATTTGTAATTAACGTTGTGATTTTGTTATCAGAAATCTGGTGTTGATAGATCACGAATTGGTTTGTGATTTTAATACCATTGGATAGATAATTCAAAAATACTCAGTTTACACTAGGATATCATGCCATTTGCTTGATTATAACTTGTGATATGCTTGATTTAGTGAAAATGTGGATTTTTCCAGCACTTGCATGAAAACAGACTTGTATGCTAAAAAGTGTTAACTTATGGGTTTAAAGCTTTGCATATCTGGAATTTACACAAAAAGTAATTCACTTTTCATGTAGATATCATGGTCTAATTGTATCTAGATCTTCGGATAATTGCATGCGAATGTGACTAGCTAAACTAGGATCGAATCTGCAACTTGCTCTCTGTTTTGTACTCTGTGGTTTGTGTTTTGTGAATTAACATGAATTCTTCTAGAATATGAATCTTGACATGATATGTGATGTATGTTTAGTTTGTTGCAACATCTGAAACCTTATGCATTGGGTACACTAGGGCCATAGTTTTGGTAAATTCTGAATTGAGCTGAAAATAGGACATCCAACTTGCATGAATAAACTGTACCAATTGGCTAAAAAAAATTTGCTTATATTTGTATATGTGTTATTTTACTTGTCCTTAAACCATGGCCACTGACCTAGATTGATTTGCATGTTCCTAGCTCCGGTTATAGCCAATACGAAATCAGTGCGCTGTCAGAAACTGATTTTGTAAACCATAAATGTACCCCCTCTTATTCCTGACTTATAGACCTCGTATGAGGCCCTGCATAGACTTTCTAGAATCAATTTTGAGTCTAATTATGATCTGGAGTTTGCCATGTTACCATGAATTTTGTGCTATGAGATACTATGCGAAGTTTGCTACATGTACATGAACTTTATGCATGACGATAAACTGTGATTGTGTAATTGACCATTTATGATCTAAAACGTGTTGTATGACTTAGGTTTGACATGTTGACCAACATTTGACATGAACCTACTGATGTTGACCGTAGTTGACTACTTTGACCAAGTTTGACTTTTGGTTTGACTTTGGTTGTGTTGACTTGCATGAACTAGTTGACTATATGTTGACTTTTACTTTGAAACGCGTCGAGTCGAGCAATAAGATAACTTACTCTATGAAACCACATTTGTTTAAGACATATATGTTGACCGACCTAAATACGTATACTTAGGTTGCATTACTCGGCTATAATCCGTACAAGTCATTTGTCTTTCATCCGAACTGTTCTAAGGTGAGTCTACAGTCCCGCTTTTTACATGTTTTCAGGGATGAGAATACACGATGTTATACTTACATTTTTATAATTGCTTTTATGTTGACACGAGTACTTATTATACATATTGAGTTTGATCACAAAGCCTCTAGCACAATTTAGATGGACGGATCCGTTAGGTTGAAAACCTCACCCTATTTTATAACTGTGGTGCATTTACTTTGAACATTAGATACACTCGATCAAGTGTATAACATTTTTATGGGGTAAAGGGAGCGTAGTAGATTCTATACTCTGGTCATTGCTAGTATTCAGGTGCTCATGGATTATGTTGTAACATCCCGAAAATTTGGAGTATTATTTGAAATATTATTATTCTTTATGATAATATAGTGTTTCGAGTGTCGGGTGTTCGATGTGCAAAAGTTTGGTGTATGTTGCGAGGTTATGCGCGAGTTCACCGTTTGGGCCATAACTTCCTCATACGAACTCGGATTGAGGCGAATTAAAAGCCCAGACGACCGTAATTTGAGCGCGGAGGTTTTTAAATTTAAGTTGTGAGCAGGAAGGCTCCAGGAGCACCGCTCCTAGTCTAGGAGCGCCGCTTTTGACGCTGATCAGGTACTATTTGAATTTTTGGACTTTTAAATGAAGGGCATATTGGTTAATTCACTTGTGAACGTGTATATGGCTTGGAGAGCAGATTCTTATCCCCATTTCATCTCTTTCTCATCCACAAATGTAGTGACCTGAACTTTTCCATGTTTATATATATTAAATAAAATTGTTATTTACATGATTAAGTGTTTCCAACATGTTAAGCAATCAAACTTGTTAAGACTTGATTAATTGAAATAGGTTTCATATAGACACTTGACCACCCAATTTGACCGGTGATTCACGAACGTTAAAACTTGTAAAAACTATATGATGACATATATATGATTATATATATAGTTAACATGATATTATGATAAGTAAGTATCTCATTAGGTATTTTAACAATGAGTTATATACATAAAATTGAGTTTATTGAATTAAGAAACTCGAAACGATATATATAACGATTATCGTTAAAACAACGTCTTACTAAATACATATGAATCATATTAAGATATTGATACACTATGTTTAATCATGATAAATGATAAGTAAACATGTCATTAAGTGTATTAACAATGAACTACATATGTAAAAACAAGACTACTAACTTAATGAATTCGAAACGAGACATATATGTAACGATTATCGTTGTAACAACATTTAACTGTATATATATCATACTAAGATATATTAATATATCATGATAATGTAATAATTTAACATCTCTTTAGATATAATAAACAATAGGTTAACAACATTTAACAAGATCGTTAACCTAAAGGTTTCAAAACAACATTTACATGTAACGACTAACGATGACTTAACGACTCAGTTAAAATGTATATACATGTAGTGTTTTAATATGTATTCATACACTTTTGAAAGACTTCAAGACACTTATCAAAATACTTCTACTTAACAAAAATGCTTACAATTACATCCTCATTAAGTTTCATCAACAATTCAACTCGTATGCACCCGTATTCGTACTCGTACAATACATAGCTTTTAGATGTATGTACTATTGGTATATACACTCCAATGATCAGCTCTTAGCAGCCAATGTAAGTCACCTAACACATGTGGGAACCATCATTTGGCAACTAGCATGAAATATCTCATAAAATTACAAAAATATTAGTAATCATTCATGACTTATTTACATGTAAACAAAATTACACATCCTTTATATCTAATCCATATACCAACGACCAAAAACACCTACAAACACTTTCATTCTTCAATTTTCTTCATCTAATTGATCTCTCTCAAGTTATATCTTCAAGTTCTAAGTGTTCTTCATAAATTCTATAAGTTCTAGTTTCATAAAATCAAGAATACTTTCAAGTTTGCTAGCTTACTTCCAATCTTGTAAAGTGATCATCCAACCTCAAGAAATCTTTATTATTTACAGTAAGATATCTTTCTAATACAAAGTAATACTCATATTCAAACTTTGATTTAATTTCTATAACTATAACAATCTTATTTCGAGTGGAAATCTTACTTGAACTTGTTTCCGTGTCATGATTCTGCTTCAAGAACTTTCAAGCCATCCAAGGATCCTTTGAAGCTAGATCTATTTTTCTTATTTCCAGTAGGTTTATCCACAAAACCTGAGGTAGTAATGATGTTCATAACATCATTCGATTCATATATATAAAACTACCTTATTCAAAGGTTTAAACTTGTAATCACTAGAACATAGTTTAGTTAATTCTAAACTTGTTCGCAAACAAAAGTTAATCCTTCTAACTTGACTTTTAAAATCAACTAAACACATGTTCTATATCTTTATGATATGCTAATTTAATGATTTAAAACCTGGAAACACGAAAAACACCGTAAAATCGGATATACGCCGTAGTAGTAACACCGCGGGCTGTTTTGGGTTTGATAATTAAAAACTATGATAAATTTTGATTTAAAAGTTGTTCTCCTGGAAAAATGATTTTTATTATGAACATGAAACTATATCCAAAAATCATGGTTAAACTCAAAGTGGAAGTATGTTTTTCAAAATGGTCATCAAGACGTCGTTCTTTCGACTGAAATGACTTCCTCTTACAAAAATGACTTGTAACTTATATTTCCGACTATAAACCTATACTTTTTCTATTTAGATTCATAAAATATAGTTCAATATGAAACCATATCAACTTGATTCACTCAAAACGGATTTAAAAAGAAGAGGTTATGGGTAAAACAAGATTGAATAATTTTTCTTGTTGTAGCTACGTGAAAATTGGTAACAAATCTATATTAATCATATCCTAGCTAAAGCTAACTTATATTGTATTATACATGTATTCTAATATCCTTATATTGTATTATACATGTATTCTAATATATTATGTAATCTTGGGATACCATAGACACGTATGTAAATGTTTTGACATATCATATCGACCCATGTATATATATTATTTGGAACAACCATAGACACTCTATATGCAATAATGTTGGAGTTAGCTATACAGGGTTGAGGTTGATTCCAAAAATATATATACTTTGAGTTGTGATCTAGCCTGAGACGTGTATAAACTGGGTCGTGGATTGATTCAAGATAATATATATATCAATTTATTTCTGTACATCTAACTATGGACAACTAGTTGTAGGTTACTAACGAGGACAGCTGACTTAATAAACTTAAAACATCAAAATGTATTAAAAATGTTGTAAATATATTTTGAACATACTTTGATATATATATATATATATATATATATATATATATATATATATATATATATATATATATATATATATATATATATATATATATATATTTGTTATAGGTTCGTGAATCAACCATTGGCCAAGTCTTACTCCCGATGAAATAAAAATCTGTGAAAGTGAGTTATAGTCCCACTTTTAAAATCTAATATTTTGGGATGAGAATACATGCAGTTTTATAAATGTTTTACGAAATAGACACAAGTAAATGAAACTACATTATATGGGTGAATGATCGAAGCCAAATATGCCCTTTTGCTTGGTAGCCTAAGAATTAGTAAACCGATCTACTAATTGACGCGAATCCTAAAGATAGATCTATTGGGCCTAAGGAACCCCATCCTAAGTACCGGATGCTTTAGTACTTCGAATTCATTTTTATCATGTCCGAAGGATTTCCCGGAATGATAGGGGATATTCTTATATGCATCTTGTTAATGTCGGTTACCAGGTGTTCACCATATGAATGATTTTTATCTCTATGTATGGGATGTATTATTGAAATATGAAATCTTGTGGTCTATTATTATGATTTGATAATATATAGGTTAAACCTATAACTCACTAACATTTTTGTTGACGTTTTAAGCATGTTTATTCTCAGGTGATTATTAAGAGCTTCCGCTATTGCATACTAAAATAAGGACAAGATTTGGAGTCCATGCTTGTATGATATTATGTAAAAACTGCATTCAAGAAACTTATTTTTGATGTAATATATTCTTATTGTAACCATTATGTAATGGTCGTGTGTAAACGGTATATTTTTGATTATCATTATTTGATATTCTACGTAATGCTTTTTAAACCTTTATAAATAAAATAAAGGTTATGGTTGTTTTAAAAATGAATGCACTCTTTGAAAAACGTCTCATATAGAGGTTAAAACCTCGCGACGAAATCAATTAATCTGGAACGTTTATAATCAATATGAACGGGACATTTCAGTTGGTATCCGAGCGTTGGTCTTAGAGAACCAGAAATTTGGGTTAGTGTGTCTTATCGAGTTTGTTAGGATACATTAGTGAGTCTGGACTTCGACCGTGTTTTCTTTAAAAACGATTGCTTAACACTTCTGTTGGAAACTATATATTATTAACATGTAAATATTATGTGATATATTAACCTCTTAATGTGTTTGATATTGTGTGATAGATGTCTACCACTAGTACAAATCCCATCGATTCACATAATAATAATAAAGAGTCGAATATATTTTGGAAAGATTCACAAATTCCCGAAGAGGAACCGGAAGAAGAGGAACCGGAAGAGGAGGAACCGGAAGAAGAGGAACCGGAAGAGAAGGAACCGAAAGAGGAGGAACCGGAAGAAGAAGATGTTCCGGAGGAAGAAATATTGATACCTATAGTAAATCGATTAAATAAAAGAATATCCTCAACCAATGGACCAAAGTTAATAATGGTCAATGGTGTTTTCGCCAAGGAAGCAAAATATTGGGAAGATTACCAATTTTCTGATGAATCGGATCCCGATGAGGATTTCGATGATGTTATAGAAATTACCTCGACCCAATTTAATAAAGCGAAAGAAAATAATAAGGGAAAAGGTATAAAAATAGAGAAACCCGATTCCAACCCCGATGAACTTTATATGTATCGGCAACATCCGTATTTCCTAAAATGTAACAATGACCCGGGAACCTCTAAACCACTAGATTTTTCTAAACCATTGTGGAAAACGACGGCTCATATTAGAGGAACACCATATATTCCTAGAAAATTAGGAAAACGAACCAAGTCCAAAGAAGAAGAAACCAGTGATTCAGATTAGAGGGTTGTAATCATGTTGTGTATTATATGTATTGTAGTGTACTTGTACTTTTATATTCTATGTAAAAATTGCTTGTATTGTTTGTTAATTATCTTTTACGAATCTAATTCTTGTCTATTTTACAGTATAAAAACAAAATGGACGTTAAGGGTAGACAACCAAATATTTTAGAAGACCTACCAGAGGATATGATTGAGGAAATCTTGTCTAGAGTCGGTCAGAATTCATCAGCACATTTAGTTATGGCGAAATTAACTTGTCAAATATTTGAAAGACTTTCCAGAAATGCCTTAGTTTATAAAAGGCTTTCCTTTGATAGGGTATATCACATTGGGGAGACCGTAAGTTACACCGTATTTTCTTTAAAGCGTTAAATGCGGGGAACCCAAATGCAATTTTACGCTACGGGTTAAGAACCTATTTTGACTCAACATATCCCAACATAGGATTTCGTGAATTAGAAAGAGCTTCTAACATGCAACATAAAGAAGCATGTTATGCTTACTGGTTAGTGATGTTCGCTTCTTACCAAAGTGAGAAAAAGAACATCGGATTGCAACTTTTAAATAAAACCTTCCCACAAGTGACGGATTCAGTAGTTGGGTTGAGAAACAAGGTTTTTAGATTATTACGAGGCTGTTGGACATTACGAAACCCTCGTCCTTTTGACGACATTAAAACATGCTGCCTAGCCAATGGTCATAACGGTTATTTTCCACAAGACCAAGGATGGGAAGTCGTCTTAGTAAAACCAGAATGCATGACTTGTTTCTGGACTTATGAATTACGTGTCTTTATTTCATTTGCTGAACAACTTGCGTATTAACTAGATTTATCTTCAAAACTGTCCTGTATCAAAGTGTACTATATTTCATGTTATATGTAATATAGCGAAGTTGTAAGTTTGAAGAATATTTGTATGTGATATATTATTATAATCAGTTTTTTATATGGAATTGTAGTAGTTGAATTGTATATTAGCTACTAAGTATGAACTTAACGGGTAGGTAGTACCCGAATTTAAACTTGTAAAACGCTAATATGAAGAAAAAGCTTTTATAAATGAGTTCATATTATGCTACGAAATACTATTGACTACTCTTAATATTCTATATGATTAACTCGATTCAGTTGGCTATTTTGAAGGAAATGGCACCGACTACTCGACACACCATGAATATGAGCGAAAAGGAATTTCGTACCTTTCTTGCTGCAAACATAGCCGAAGTACAGGCTGCGCTACATACCCACAATAACTCTGAATCTAGCAATGCAGCTAACGGCGCAAAAAATCGTGTAGGATGCTCCTACAAAGAATTCACTGCCTGCAAACCTTTGGAATTTGATGCAACCGAAGGACCAATTAGATTGAAACGGTGGACCGAGAAAGTCGAATCGGTGTTTGCCATAAGTAAGTGTACTGAAGAGAACAAAGTTAAGTACGCTACGCATACCTTCACAGGTACTGCGTTAACGTGGTGAAACACCTATCTTGAACAGGTAGGACAAAATGCTGTTTCGCACTACCATGGTCAGCATTCAAGCAATTGATGAACGAGCAGTAACGTCCTAGAAACGAAGTCAATAAGCTTAAGGCAGAACTTAGAGAGTTACGAACCCAAGGGTTCAACATTACCACATATGAACGACGATTCACAGAGTTGTGCCTATTGTGTCCGGGAGCGTTCAAAGATGAAGAAGAGAAGATCAACGCGTTTGTAAAAGGGTTACCAGTAAGGATTCAAGAAGATGTGAGTTCACACGAGCCCGCTTCTATACAGAAGGCAAGTCGAATGGCTCATAAACTCATAAATCAGATTGAGGGAAGAATTAAAGAGCAGGCGGCCGAAGAAGCCAACACGAAACAACTCAAGAGGAAGTGGGAGGAAAACAGTGACAAGAGTCACCAGTACAACAACAACAACAACAACAACAACAACAACAATTACAACCACAATCGCAACAACTATTCCAACAACCGCAACAACAATCGCAACAATAACCGCAATCCTAACAATAACTACAACAAACATCCCAACAACAACAACAACAACCGTTTCAACAACAATAACAATTCCAACAACAACCTCAATAACAACAACGACAACAAAAACCAAAAACAGCCATGTCATAGGTGTGAAGAAAATCACCAGGGGTTTTGCACGACATTTTGCAACAGGTGTAAAAGAAATAGTCATAGCGCGAAAAAGTGTGAGGTCTACGGACCAAAGTTTAACAGAACTAAGGGAGCAAATAATGTCGGAACAAGTAATGTCGAAACGAATAGTGTCGGAGTAAGTAATACCAACCCTGTTTGTTATAAATGTGGAAAACCGGGCCACATTATTAGAAATTTCCCGAATCAGGGGAATACTAATGGGCAGGGCCGTGGAAGAGTTTTCTATATTAATGCGGCAGAAGCACAGGAAGACCCGGAGCTTGTTACGGGTACGTTTCTTATTGATGATAAATCTGCTTATGTTTTATTTGTTCGGGTGCGGATAGAAGCTATATGAGTAGAGATTTTTGTCCTAAATTAAGTTGCCCATTGATGCCTTTGGATAATAAATTTTTACTCGAATTAGCAAATGGTAGATTAATTTCGGCAGATAATATATGTCGGGATAGAGAAATTAAACTGGGTGATGAAACGTTTAAGATTGATTTAATACCAGTCGAGTTAGGGAGTTTTGATGTAATAATTGGCATGGACTGGTTGAAAAAGGTGAGAGCAGAGGTCGTTTGTTACAAAAATGCGATTCGCATTATGCGTGAAAAAGGAAAACCTTTAATGGTGTACGGAGAAAAGAACAACGCGAAATTAAATCTTATTAGTAGTTTGAAGGCGCAAAAACTAATGAGAAAAGGTTGTTACGTCATTCTAGCACACATCGAGGAAGTTAAACCTGAAGAAAAGAACATCAGTGATGTTCCTGTCGCAAAAGAATTTCCCGATGTATTTTTGAAAGAATTACCGGGATTACCCCCACATCGATCCGTTGAATTTCAAATAGACCTTGTACCAAGAGCTGCACCAATAGCTCGTGCTCCATATAGACTCGCACCCAAGGAAATGAAAGAATTACAAAGTCAGTTACAAGAACTTTTAGAGCTTGGTTTCATTCGACCAAGTACATCACCATGGGGAGCTCCTGTTCTGTTTGTCAAGAAGAAAGATGGTACATTCAGGTTGTGTATCGACTACCGAGAGTTGAACAAACTTACCATCAAGAACCGTTACCCATTACCAAGAATCGACGACTTATTTGATCAACTACAAGGCTCGTCGGTTTATTCGAAGATCGATTTACGTTCTGGATATCACCAAATGCGGGTGAAAGAGGATGACATTCAGAAGACTGCTTTTAGGACGTGTTACGGTCATTACGAGTTTATGGTTATGCCGTTTGGATTGACTAATTCACTAGCTGTGTTCATGGACCTCATGAACTGAGTGTGTGGGCCATATCTTGACAAGTTTGTCATTGTTTTCATCGATGACATACTTATTTACTTGAAGAATGATCAAGAGCACGAAGAACATTTGAGAAAAGTGCTTGAGTTGCTGAGAAAAGAAAAACTGTACGCTAAGTTTTCAAAGTGTGCATTTTGGTTGGAAGAAGTTCAATTCCTCGGTCATATAGTGAACAAAGAAGGTATTCAGGTGGATCCAGCAAAGATTGAAACCGTTGAAAAGTGGAAAACCCCGAAAACTCCGAAACATATACGCCAATTTTTAGGGCTAGCTGGTTATTACAGGAGATTCATCCAAGATTTTCCCAAAATAGCAAAACCCTTGACTGCATTAACGCATAAAGGGAGGAAATTTGAATGGAAGGATGAACAAGAAAAAGCGTTTCAATTGTTGAAGAAAAATTTAACTACGGCACCTATATTGTCATTACCTGAAGGGAATGATTTGTGACGCCTCAAAGCAAGGTCTCAGTTGTGTATTAATGCAACGAACGAAAGTAATTGCTTATGCGTCTAGACAATTGAAGATTCACGAGCAGAATTATACGACGCATGATTTGGAATTAGGCGCGGTTGTTTTTGCATTAAAGACTTGGAGGCACTACTTATATGAGGTCAAAAGTATTATATATACCGACCACAAAAGTCTTCAACACATATTTAATCAGAAACAACTGAACATGAGGCAGCGCAGATGGATTGAATTGTTAAATGATTACGACTTTGAGATTCGTTATCACCCGGGGAAGGCAAATGTGGTAGCCGACGCCTTGAGCAGAAAGGACAGAGAACCCATTCGAGTAAAAGCTATGAATATAATGATTCACACTAACCTTACTACTCAAATAAAGGAGGCGCAACAAGGAGTTTTAAAAGAGGGAAATTTAAAGGATGAAATACCCAAAGGATCGGAGAAGCATCTTAATATTCGGGAAGACGGAACCCGGTATAGGGCTAAAAGGATTTGGGTACCAAAAATTTGGAGATATGAGAGAAATGGTACTTAGAGAAGCTCATAAAACCAGATACTCAATACATCCTGGAACTGGGAAGATGTACAAGGATCTCAAGAAACATTTTTGGTGGCCGGGTATGAAAGCCGATGTTGCTAAATACGTAGGAGAATGTTTGACGTGTTCTAAGGTCAAAGCTAAGCATCAAAAACCATCAGGTCTACTTCAACAACCCGAAATCCCGGAATGGAAATGGGAAAACATTACCATGGATTTCATCACTAAATTGCCAAGGACTGCAAGTGGTTTTGATACTATTTGGGTAATAGTTGATCGTCTCACCAAATCAGCACACTTCCTGCCAATAAGAGAAGATGACAAGATGGAGAAGTTAGCACGACTGTATTTGAAGGAAGTCGTCTCCAGACATGGAATACCAATCTCTATTATCTCTGATAGGGATGGCAGATTTATTTCAAGATTTTGGCAGACATTATAGCAAGCATTAGGAACTCGTCTAGATATGAGTACTGCCTATCATCTACAAACTGATGGGCAGAGTGAAAGGATGATACAAATGCTTGAAGACATGCTACGAGCATGTGTTATTGATTTCGAAAATAGTTGGGATCGAAATCTACCGTTAGCAGAAATTTCCTACAACAACAGCTACCATTCAAGCATTGAGATGGCGCCGTTTGAAGCACTTTATGGCAGAAAGTACAGGTCTCTGATTTATTGGAGTAAAGTGGGGGATAGACAGATTACGGGTCCGGAGATAATACAAGAAACTACTGAGAAGATCATCCAAATTCAACAACGGTTGAAAACCGCCCAAAGTCGACAAAAGAGCTACGCCGATATTAAAAGAAAAGATATAGAATTTGAAATTGGAGAGATGGTCATGCTTAAGGTTGCACCTTGGAAAGGCGTTGTTCAATTTGGTAAACGATGGAAATTAAATCCAAGGTATATATGACCATTCAAGATTATTGATCGTGTCAGACCAGTAGCTTACCGACTTGAATTACCACAACAACTCGCGGCTGTACATAACACTTTCCACGTCTCAAATTTGAAGAAATGTTTTGCTAAAGAAGATCTCACTATTTCGTTAGACGAAATCCAAATCAACGAAAAACTTCAATTCGTCGAAGAACCCGTCGAAATAATGGATCGTGAGGTTAAAAGACTTAAGCAAAACAAGATACCAATTGTTAAAGTTCAATGGAATGCTCGTAGAGGACTCGAGTTCACCTGGGAACAAGAAGATCAGATGAAGAAGAAATACCCGCACTTATTTCCAGAAGATACGTCAACACCTCCAACTGCTTAAAATTTCGGGACGAAATTTATTTAACGGGTAGGTACTGTACTGACCTGAACTTTTCCATGTTTATATATATTAAATGAAATTTTTATTTACATGATTAAGTGTTTCCAACATGTTAAGTAATCAAACTTGTTAAGACTTGATTAATTGAAATAGGTTTCATATAAACAATTGACCACCCAATTTGACCGGTGATTCACGAACGTTAAAACTTGTAAAAACTATATGATGACATATATATGATTATATATATAGTTAACATGATATTATGATAAGTAAGTATCTCATTAGGTATTCTAATAATGAGTTATATACATAAAATTGAGTTTATTGAATTAAGAAACTCGAAACGATATATATAACGATTATCGTTAAAATAACGTCTTACTAAATACATATGAATCATATTAAGATATTGATACACTATGCTTAATCATGATAAATGATAAGTAAACATGTCATTAAGTGTATTAACAATGAACTACATATGTAAAAACAAGACTACTAACTTAATGAATTCGAAACGAGACATATATGTAACGATTATCGTTGTAACAACATTTAACTGTATATATATCATACTAAGATATATTAATATATCATAATATCATGATAATGTAATAATTTAACATCTCTTTAGATATAATAAACAATGGGTTAACAACATTTAACAAGATCGTTAACCTAAAGGTTTCAAAACAACATTTACATGTAACGACTAACGATGACTTAACAACTCAGTTAAAATGTATATACATGTAGTGTTTTAATATGTATTCATACACTTTTGAAAGACTTCAAGACACTTATCAATATACTTCTACTTAACAAAAATGCTTACAATTACATCCTCGTTCAGTTTCATCAACAATTCTACTCGTATGCACCCGTATTCGTACTCGTACAATACACAGCTTTTAGATGTATGTACTATTGGTATATACACTCCAATGATCAGCTCTTAGCAGCCCATGTGAGTCACCTAACACATGTGGGAACCATCATTTGGCAACTAGCATGAAATATCTCATAAAATTACAAAAATATTAGTAATCATTCATGACTTATTTACATGTAAACAAAATTACACATCCTTTATATCTAATCCATATACCAATGACCAAAAACACCTATAAATACTTTCATTCTTCAATTTTATTTATCTAATTGATCTCTCTGAAGTTCTATCTTCAAGTTCTAAGTGTTCTTCATAAATTCTATAAGTTCTAGTTTCATAAAATCAAGAATACTTCCAAGTTTGCTAGCTTACTTCCAATCTTGTAAAGTGATCATCCAACCTCAAGAAATCTTTATTATTTATAGTAATATATCTTTCTAATACAAGGTAATACTCATATTCAAACTTTGATTCAATTTCTATAACTATAACAATCTTATTTCGAGTGGAAATCTTACTTGAAATTGTTTTCGTGTCAATATTCTGCTTCAAGAACTTTCAAGCCATCCAAGGATCCTTTGAAACTAGATCTATTTTTCTCATTCCCAGTAGGTTTATCCACAAAACCTGAGGTAGTAATGATGTTCATAACATCATTCAATTCATATATATAAAACTACCTTATTCGAAGGTTTAAACTTGTAATCACTAGAACATAGTTTAGTTAATTCTAAACTTGTTCGCAAATAAAAGTTAACCCTTCTAACTTGACTTTTAAAATCCACTAAGCACATTTTCTATATCTTTATGATACGCTAATTTAATGATTTAAAACCTGGAAACACGGAAAACACCGTAAAACCGGATATACGCCGTCGTAGTAACACCGCGGGCTGTTTTGGGTTTGATAATTAAAAACTACGATAAACTTTGATTTAAAAGTTGTTCTTCTGGGAAAATGATTTTTATTATGAACATGAAACTATATCCAAAAATCATGATTAAACTCAAAGTGGAAGTATGTTTTTCAAAATGGTCATCAAGACGTCGTTTTTTCGACTGAAATGACTTCCTCTTACAAAAATGACTTGTAACTTATATTTTCGACTATAAATCTATACTTTTTCTGTTTAGATTCATAAAATAGAGTTCAATATGAAACCATATCAACTTGATTCACTCAAAACGGATTTAAAACGAAGAAGTTATGGGTAAAACAAGATTGGATAATTTTTCTTATTGTAGCTACGTGAAAATTGGTAACAAATCTATATTAATCATATCCTAGCTAACTTATATTGTATTATACATGTATTCTAATATATTATGTAATCTTGGGATATCATAGACACGTATGCAAATGTTTTGACATATCATATCGACCCGTGTATATATATTATTTGAAACAACCATAGACACTCTATATGCAGTAATTTTGAAGTTAGCTATATAGGGTTGAGGTTGATTCCAAAAATATATATACTTTGAGTTGTGATCTAGCCTGAGACGTGTATACACTGGGTCGTGGATTGATTCAAGATAATATATATCAATTTATTTCTGTACATCTAACTATGGACAACTAGTTGTAGGTTACTAACGAGGACAGCTGACTTAATAAACTTAAAACTTCAAAATGTATTAAAAATATTGTAAATATATTTTGAACATACTTTGATATATATATGTATATATTTGTTATAGGTTCGTGAATCGACCAGTGGCCAAGTCTTACTCCCGACGAAGTAAAAATATGTGAAAGTGAGTTATAGTCCCACTTTTAAAATCTAATATTTTGGGATGAGAATACATGCAGTTTTATAAATGTTTTACGAAATAGACACAAGTAAATGAAACTACATTATATGGGTGAATGATCGAAGCTGAATATGCCCCTTTTGCTTGGTAGCCTAAGAATTAGTAAACCGATCTACTAATTGACGCGAATCCTAAAGATAGATCTATTGGGCCTAACGAACCCCATCCAAAGTACCAGATGCTTTAGTACTTTGAATTCGTTTTTATCATGTCCGAAGGATTTCTCGGAATGATAGGGGATATTCTTATATGCATCTTGTTAATGTCGGTTACCAGGTGTTCACCATATGAATGATTTTCATCTCTATGTATAGAATGTATTATTGAAATATGAAATCTTGTGGTCTATTATTATGATTTGATAATATATAGGTTAAACCTATAACTCACCAACATTTTTTTTGACGTTTTAAGCATGTTTATTCTCAGGTAATTATTAAGAGCTTCCGCTGTGTGCATACTAAAATAAGGACAAGATTTGGAGTCCATGCTTGTATGATATTATGTAAAAACTGCATTCAAGAAACTTATTTTTGATGTAATATATTCTTATTGTAACCATTATGTAATGGTCGTGTGTAAACGGTATATTTTAGATTATCATTATTTGATAATCTACGTAATGCTTTTTAAACCTTTATAGATAAAATAAAGGTTATGGTTGTTTTAAAAATGAATGCAGTCTTTGAAAAACGTCTCATATAGAGGTCAAAACCTCGCGACGAAATCAATTAATATGGAACGTTTATAATCAATATGAACGGGACATTTCAACAAAACTCTCTCATCCATTTCTAGAGAGAGGAACCCATTTTAGAGAGAGAAAGCTTGGTTTGAGGAAGAAGAAGAGTGAATCGGGTCAAGTCGCGAGAGTTAAAGTTGTTCACCTCGTTCACGGCTACGTTGTGGTAGTGTTCGTATGTTCTAAATCCGAATTTTATTGTTAAGATTCTTGTTTGAGTTTAGGGTTTGTGCTAGTTAGAGTTATAAACCCCATTTCTTGTGATTTTTGGGGTTTTTGGGTAAGATTCATGTAAGTAAACCCGAATTAGTGACTTAGGGTTTTGAATGTTGAAATTGTAAGTTTGGATCTTGCATGTGTTAGTTTAAACCTTAGAACACTTGTGTACTAGTGATTTTGGTGTTGTGTTGACTTGATTTTGGGTGTAAACCCTAATTTAGGTCAAAATGGGTTTTGTGTTGAAATGGGTCAAGTGTTCTTGATTTTTGGTAAATTAAGTATGTAAATACTTGATTTAGGTGTTAATTAGTGTTTTAAAAATATAATCACTAGCCGTTAGTGATTATGGGTGCTTTTATGAATTATGTCAAAATGGGTTGACTTTGATTGGGTCGAATTTGGTAATGACACTAATTTTGGATTAAAGAGATGTTAAACACTTTTGTTAAGTATTAAATGACGTTTGAAATGATTACTACCTAAATAGTAATTTAGTGTTAAGACCTAGGTTTGGTCTAATTGGTGTAAAGTATAATCTGTGTCAAATTGTACTTTGTTATGTGGGTTTGAATTATCACCCGAAGTGGTAATTGGTTTGTGTCCATTAGGTGTTAAATGGGCGGGTTTTAGTGAGCAAGGTGTGATCCCTCGGCTAAGGGATGTTTGTGTCGGATTCTCTTTTAGAGAATGGCTATTTATGTGCATATTGTACCTATGTGTGATATAGGTGGTTACTTGCTCGAATTTGAGGATAGAGATCATGTTATACATGACTTGTGCGTACATTCTAAGGTAAGTGGAATAATTATACGTGTATGTATATAGTGTATTTATTTGTGTGCTATGGTATGAACCAAAGAGCCAGTAGTGCCATAGTATGTGTGAGTGTGCTATGATGTGAACCAAAGAGCCGGTAGCATCATGGTACGTATGTTGTAGTGTGAACCAAAGAGCAGGTAGCACTATAGCGCGAGTTGTTAGGGTGTGAAACAAAGAGCAGGCAGCACCTTAGCGTGAGTATGACTCAGTGTTATGATGTGAACCAAAGAGCTGGTAGCATCATGACAAATGCGTAGTGGCATGAACCAAAGAGCCGGTAGCGCCATAGCATGTGACGTATGGTGTGAACCAAAGAGCCGGTAGCACCATAGCGTGGGTATGGTTAACCATATTGTGTGTATGTTTTGTTTATATAACATTTTATATTATGATGAATATATGCTATTGGTTATGCTAGCTTGCGATATTGGAGATTTTTAGCCTTATATTTGTGATGGTATGCTAATTAGATTGCTATCTTATTCGAAGGTTTAAACTTGTAATCACTAGAATATAGTTTAGTTAATTCTAAACTTGTTCGCAAACAAAAGTTAATCCTTCTAACTTGACTTTTAAAATAAACTAAACACATGTTCTATATCTATAAGATATGCTAACTTAATGATTTAAAACCTGGAAACACGAAGAACACCGTAAAACCGGACATACGCCGCCGTAGTAACACCGCAGGCTGTTTTGGGTTAGTTAATTAAAAACTATGATAAACTTTGATTTAAAAGTTGTTCTTCTAGGAAAATTATTTTTCTTATGAACATGAAACTATATCCAAAAATCATGGTTAAAATCAAAGTGAAAGTATGTTTTTAAAAATGGTCATTAAGACGTCGTTCTTTCGACTGAAATGACTAGCTCTTACAATATTGACTTGTAACCTGTATTTCTGACTATAAACTTATACTTTTTCTGTTTAGTTTCATAAATTTTAGTTCATTATGAAACCATAGCAACTTGAATCACTCAAAACGGATTTAAAACGAAGAAATTATGGGTAAAACAAGATTGGATAATTTTGCATGTTGTAGCTACGTGAAATTTGTAACAAATCTATACAAATCATAACTTAACTAACTTATATTGTATTATACATGTATTCTAACATATATTATGTAATCTTGGGATACCATAGACACGAATACAATGTTTTGACATATCATATCGACCCATCTATATATATATTTCGGAACAACCATAGACACTCTATATGAGTAATGTTTTAGTTAGCTATACAGGGTTGAGGTTGATTCCAAAATAATATATATACTTTGAGTTGTGATCGAGTCTGAGACTTGTAGACACTGGGTCGTGGATTGATTCGAGATAATATATATTGCTTAATTTCTGTACACCTAACTGTGGACAACTAGTTGTAGGTTACTAACGAGGACTGCTAACTTAACAAACTCAAATCATTAAAATGTAATAAAAATGTTGTAAATATATTTTGAACATACTTTGATATATATGTACATATTTGTTATAGGTTCGTGAATCGACCAGTGACCAAGTCTTATTCCGACGAAGGAAAAATCTGTGAAAGTGAGTTATAGTCCCACTTTTAAATCTAATATTTTTGGGATGAGAATACATGCAGTTTTATAAAGGTTTTACAAAATAGACACAAGTACTTGAAATCACATTCTATGTTGGATTATGAATACCGAATATCACCCTTTTAGCTTGGTAGCCTAAGAATTAGGGAACAGACAACCTAATTGACGCGAATCCTAAAAACGAATGCAGTCTTTGAAAAACGTCTCATATAGAGGTCAAAACCTCGTAAAGAAATCAATTAATATGAAACGTTTATAATCGATATGAACGGGACATTTCAGTTGGTATCCGAGCGTTGGTCTTAGAGAATCAGAAATTTGCATTAGTGTGTCTTATCGAGTTTCTTAGGATACATTAGTGAGTCTGGACTTCGACCGTGTTTTTCTTTAAAAACGATTGCTTAACACTTTTGTTGGAAACTATATATTATTAACATGAAAATATTATGTGATATATTAATCTCTTAACATGTTTGATATTGTGTGATAGATGTCTACCTCTAGTACAAATCCCATCAACTCGCCTACTAATAATGAAGAGTCGAATATATTTTGGGAAGATTCACAAATTCCCGAAGAAGAACCGGAAGAGGAGGAACCAGAAGAGGAGGAACCGGAAGAGGAGGAACCGGAAGAAGAGGAACTTGAAGAAGAGGAGGTTCCGTAGGAAGAAATATTAATAACTACAGAAAAATGGTTAAATAAAAGAAAATCTTTAACCAATGGTCCAAAATTAATAATGGTCAATGGTGTTTTCGCTGAGGAAGCAAAATATTGGGAAGATTACCAATTTTCCGATGAATCGGATCCCGATGAGGATCCCGATGATGTTATAGAAATTACCCTGACCCAATTTGAAAGAGCAAAAGAAAACCATAAGGGAAAATGTATCAAAATAGAAAAACCTGATTCCAACCCCGATGAACTTTATATGTATCGTCAACATCTGTATTTCCTAAATTGTAACAATAACCCGGGAATCTCTAAACCACCAGGTTTTTCTAAACTATTGTGGAAAATGACGGCTCGTATTAGAGGAACATCGTATATCCCTAGAAAATTAGGAAAAAGAACCAAGTCCGAAGAAGAAGAAACCAGTGATTCAGATTAGAGAGTTGTAATCATGTTGTGTAATATATGTATTATAGTGTGCTTGTATTTTCATGTTATGTAAAAATTGCTTGTATTGTTTGTTATTTATCTTTTACGAATCTAATCCTCGTCTATTTTACAGTATAAAAACGCACAATGGACGTTAAGGATAGACAACCGAATATTCTAGAAGACCTACCCGGGGACATGATTGATGAAATCTTGTCCAGAGTCGGTCAGAGTTCATCGGCACAATTATTTATGGCGAAATTAGTTTGTCAAACATTTGAAAGACGTTCCAGGCATGCCTTAGTTTATAAAAGGCTTTCCTTTAATAGATGGGGTATATCACATTGGGGAGACCATAAGTTACGCTGTGTTTTCTTTAAAGCATTGAATGCTGGGAACCCAGATGCAATTTCACGCTACGGGTTGAGAGCCTATTTTGATTCTACCTATCCCAACATAGGACTTCGTTCTTTAGAAAGAGCTTCTAACATGCGACATAAAGAAGCATGTTATGTCTATAGGTTAGTAATGTTCGCTTCTCACCAAATTGAGAAAAAGAACATAGGATTGCAACTACTAAATAAAACATTCCCACAAGTGACGGATTCAGTAGTTGAGGTGAGAAATGAGATTTTTAGATTATTACGGGGCTGTTGGGCATTACAAAACCCTCGTCCTTTTGACGACATTACAACATGCTACCTAGCCAATGGTCATAACGGTTATTTTTCATAAGACCAAGGATGGGAAATAGTCTTAGTAAAACCAGAATGTATGACTTGTTTCTGGATTTATGAATTACGTGTCTTTATTGCCTTTGCTGAACTACTTGCGTACTAGCTAGAATTATCTTGTATCAAAGTTATTGTGTGCTATATTTCTTGCTATATGTAAAATAGCGGTATTGTAAGTTTGTAAAATATTGTATAAGAGTTTGAACATGAAATATTATTATAAACAGTTTTTCATATAGAATTGTAGTAGTTGAATTGTATATTGGCTATTAAGTACGAACTTAATGGGTAGGTAAAAAATTATACAACGCTAATATGAACAAAAATCTTTTATAAATAAGTTCATATTATGCTACGAAATACTATTGACTACTCTTAATATTCTATATGATTAACTTAATTCTTCTGGCTATTTTTAAAGGAAATGGCACCGACTACTTGTCAGAACTTGAACATAAGCGAGGAAGACTTCCGTGTTTTCCTTGCAGCAAATGTAGCCGTAGTACAGGCTGCGATGCAAAATAACAATAACTATGGATCTAGCAGTGGAACTAATTCCACAAGAAATCGTGTAGGATGCTCCTACAAAGAATTCACTGCCTGCAAACCTCTGAAATTCGATGGAACCGAGGATCCAATTGGATTAAAACGGTGGACCGAGAAGGTCGAATTGGTGTTTGCCATAAGTAAGTGCACTGAAGAAGATAAAGTAAAGTACGCTACGCATACCTTCACAGGCACTGCGTTAACATGGTGGAATACCTATCTCGAGCAGGTGGGACAAGATACTGCCTACGCGTTACCGTGGTCAGCATTCAAGCACTTGATGAACGAGCACTATCGTCCCAGAAACGAGGTCAATAAGCTCAACGTAGAGCTTAGAGGATTACGAACGAAAGGATTCGACATTATCACGTATGAACGACGATTCACAGAGTTGTGCCTATTATGCCCAAGAGTGTTCGAAGATGAAGAAGAGAAGATCGACGCATTTATTAAAGGGTTACCAGAAAGGATTCAAGAAGATGTGAGTTCACACGAGCCCGCCTCCATACAAAAGGCAAGCCGTATGGCTCACAAACTAGTAAACCAGATTGAGGGAAAGATTAAGGAGCAGGCGGCCGAAGATGCCAACATGAAACAAGTCAAGAGAAAGTGGGAAGAAACCAGTGACAAGGGTCACCAATACAACAACAACAACAATAATTACAACCACAATTGCAACAACTATCCCAACAACGGCAACAACAATCGCAACAATAACCGCAATCCTAACAATAACTACAACAAACGTCCCAACAATAACAACAACCACAACAACAACCATCCCAACAATAATAACAAAAGGCAAAAACCATGTCAGAGGTGTGGAGGATACCATCCGACTGGGTTCTGCACGACAACGTGTACTAAGTGTAATAGAGGTGGTCATAGCGCGACGAAGTGTGAAATCTACGGACCGGTGATTAACAAAAATAATGCAACCAGTAATGTCAGGACAAGTAATGCCGCCTTTATTTGTTATGGATGTGGAAAACCGGGCCACGTCAAGAGTAAATGCCCAAACCAAGAAAATACAAATTGGCAAAGCCGTGGAAGAGTCTTCAACATTAATTCGGCAGAAGCGCAGGAAGATCCGGAGCTTGTTACGGGTACGTTTCTTATTGACGATAAATCTGCTTATGTTTTATTTGATTCGGGTGCGGATAGAAGCTATATGAGTAGAGATTTTTGTGCTAAATTAAGTTACCCATTGACGCCTTTGGATAATAAATTTTTACTCGAATTAGCAAACGGTAAATTAATTTCAGCAGATAATATATGTCGGGATAGAGAAATTAAACTGGGTGATGAAACGTTTAAGATTGATTTAATACCAATCGAGTTAGGGAGTTTTGATGTAATAATTGGCATGAATTGGTTGAAAAAGGTGAGATCAGAGGTCGTTTGTTACAAAAATGCGATTCGTATTATGCGCGAAAAAGGAAAACCTTTAATGGTGTACGGAGAAAAGAACAACGCGAAGTTAAATCTTATTAGTAGTTTGAAGGCGCAAAAACTAATAAGAAAAGGTTGTTACGTCATTCTAGCACACATCGAGGAAGTTAAACCTGAAGAAAAGAACATCAGTGATGTTCCCGTCGCAAAAGAATTTCCGATGTATTTCCGAAAGAATTACCGGGATTACCCCCACATCGATCCGTTGAATTTCAAATAGACCTTGTACCAGGAGCTGTACCAATAGCTCGTGCTCCATACAGACTCGCACCCAGCGAAATGAAAGAATTACAAAGTCAGTTACAGGAACTTTTGGAGCGTGGCTTCATTCGACCAAGTACATCACCATGGGGAGCTCCTGTTCTATTTGTCAAGAAGAAAGATGGTACACTCAGGTTGTGTATCGACTACCGAGAGTTGAAAAAATTTACCATCAAGAACCGTTACCCATTACCAAGAATCGATGACTTATTTGATCAACTATAAGGCTCGTCGGTTTATTCAAAGATCGATTTACGTTCTGGATATCATCAAATGCGGGTGAAGGAGGATGATATTCCGAAGAATGCTTTTAGGACGCGTTACGGTCATTACGAGTTTATGGTTATGCCGTTTGGATTGACTAACGCACTAGCTGTGTTCATGGACCTCATGAACCGTCTGTGTGGGCCATATCTCGATAAGTTTGTCATAGTCTTCATCGATGACATACTTATCTACTCAAAGAATGATCAAGAGCACGAAGAATATTTAAGAAAAGTTTTAGAATTGTTGAGGAAAGAAAAACTGTACGCTAAGTTTTCAAAGTGTGCATTTTGGTTGGAAGAAGTTCAATTCCTCGGTCACATAGTGAACAAAGAAGGTATTCAGGTGGATCCGGCAAAGATTGAAACCATTGAAAAGTGGGAAACCCCGAAAACTCCGAAACATATACGCCAAATTTTAGGGCTGGCTGGTTATTACAGGAGATTCATCCAAGATTTTTCAAAAATAGCAAAACCCTTTACTGCATTAACGCATAAAGGGAAGAAATTTGAATGGAAGGATGAGCAAGAAAAAGCGTTTCAATTGTTGAAGAAAAAGTTAACTACGGCACCTATATTGTCATTACCTGAAGGGAATGATGATTTTGTGATATATTGTGACACCTCAAAGCAAGGTCTCGGTTGTGTATTAATGCAACGAACGAAGGTTATTGCTTATGTGTCTAGACAATTAAAGATTCACGAGCAGAATTACACGACACATGATTTGGAATTAGGTGCGGTTGTTTTTGCATTAAAGACTTGGAGGCACTACTTATATGGGGTCAAAAGTATTATATATACCGACCACAAAAGTCTTCAACACATATTTAATCAGAAACAACTGAACATGAGGCAGCGTAGGTGGATTGAATTGTTGAATGATTATGACTTTGAGATTCGTTACCACCTGGGGAAGGCGAATGTGGTAGCCGACGCTTTGAGTAGAAAGGACAGAGAACCTATACGGGTAATATGAATATAATTATTCGTACTAACCTTACTACTCAAATAAAGGAGGCGCAACAGGGAGTTGTAAAAGAAGAAAATCTAAAGAATGAAATACCCAAAGGATCAGAGAAACATCTTAATATTCTGGAAGACGGAACCCGGTATAGGGATGTGAGAGAAATGGTACTTGGGGAAGCACATAAAACCAAATACTCAATACATCCTGGAACGGGGAAGATGTACAAGGATCTCAAGAAACATTTTTGGTGGCCGGGTATGAAAGCCGATGTTGCTAAATACGTAGGAGAATGTTTGACGTGTTCTAAGATCAAAGCTGAGTATCAGAAACCATCAGGTCTACTTCAACAACCCGAAATCCTGGAATAGAAATGGGAAAACATTACCATAGATTTCATCACTAAATTGCCAAGGACTGCAAGTGATTTTGATACTATTTGGGTAATAGTTGATCGTCTCACAAATCAGCACACTTCCTGCCAATAAGAGAATATGACAAGATGGAGAAGTTAGCACGACTGTATTTGAAGGAAGTCGTCTCCAGACATGGAATACCAATCTCTATTATCTCTGATAGGGATGGCAGATTTATTTCAAGATTCTGGCAGACATTACAGCAAGCATTAGCAACTCGTCTAGACATGAGTACTGCCTATCATCCACAAACTGATGGGCAGAGTGAAAGGACGATACAAATGCTTGAAGACATGCTACGAGCATGTGTTATTGATTTCGGAAACAGTTGGGATCGACATCTACCGTTAGCATAATTTTCCTACAACAACAGCTACCATTCAAGCATTGAGATGGCGCCGTTTAAAGCACTTTATGGTAGAAAGTGCAGGTCTCCGATTTGTTGGAATGAAGTGGGGGATAGACAGATTACGGGTCTGGAGATAATACAAGAAACTACCGAGAAGATCATCCAAATTCAACAACGGTTGAAAACCGCCCAAAGTCGACAAAAGAGCTACGCCGACATTAAAAGAAAAGATATAGAATTTGAAATTGGAGAGATGGTTATGCTTAAGGTTGCACCTTGGAAAGGCGTTGTTCGATTTGGTAAACGAGGGAAATTAAATCCAAGGTATATAGGACCATTCAAGATTATTGATCGTGTCGGACCAGTAGCTTACCGACTTAAATTACCACAACAACTCACGGCTGTACATAACACTTTCCACGTCTCAAATTTGAAGAAATGTTTTGCTAAAGAAGATCTCACTATTCCGTTAGACGAAATCCAAATCAACGAAAAACTTCAATTCGTCGAAGAACCCGTCGAAATAATGGATCGTGAGGTTAAAAGACTTAAGCAAAACAAGATACCAATTGTTAAAGTTCGATGGAATGCTCGTAGAGGACCCGAGTTCACCTGGGAATGAGAAGATCAGATGAAGAATAAATACCCGCACTTATTTCCAGAAGATACGTTAACACCTCCAACTGCTTAAAATTTCGGGACGAAATTTATTTAACGGGTAGGTACTGTAGTGACCCGAACTTTTCCATGTTTATATATATTAAATGAAATTGTTATTTACATGATTAAGTGTTTCCAACATGTTAAGCAATCAAACTTATTAAGACTTGATTAATTGAAATAGGTTTCATATAGACAATTGACCACTCAATTTGACCGGTGATTCACGAACGTTAAAACTTATAAAAACTATATGATGACATATATATGATTATATATATAGTTAACATGATATTATGATAAGTAAGTATCTCATTAGGTATTTTAACAATGAGTTATATACATAAAATTGAGTTTATCGAATTAAGAAACTCGAAACAATATATATAACGATTATCGTTAAAACAACGTCTTACTAAATACATATGAATCATATTAAGATATTGATACACTATGTTTAATCATGATAAATGATAAGTAAACATGTCATTAAGTGTATTAACAATGAACTACATATGTAAAAACAAGACTACTAACTTAATGAATTCGAAAAGAGACATATATGTAACGATTATCGTTGTAACAACATTTAACTGTATATATATATATATATATATATATATATATATATATATATATATATATATATATATATATATATATATATATATACTAATATATCATAATATCATGATAATGTAATAATTTAACATCTCTTTAGATATAATAAACAATGGGTTAACAACATTTAACAAGATCGTTAACCTAAAGGTTTCAAAACAACATTTAAATGTAACGACTAACGATGACTTAACGACTCGGTTAAAATGTATATACATGTAGTGTTTTAATATGTATTCATACACTTTTGAAAGACTTCAAGACACTTATCAAAATACTTCTACTTAACAAAAATTCTTACAATTACATCCTCGTTTAGTTTCATCAACAATTCTACTCGTATGCACCCGTATTCGTATTCGTACAATACACAGCTTTTAGATGTATGTACTATTGGTATATACACTCCCATGATCAGCTCTTAGCAGCCCATTTGAGTCACCTAACACATGTGGGAACCATCATATGGCAACTAGCATGAAATATCTCATAAAATTACAAAAATATTAGTAATCATTCATGACTTATTTACATGTAAACAAAATTACACGTCCTTTATTTCTAATCCATATACCAACGACCAAAAACACCTAAAAACACTTTCATTCTTCAATTTTCTTCATCTAATTGATCTCTCTCAAGTTCTATCTTCAAGTTCTAAGTGTTCTTCATAAATTCTATAAGTTCTAGTTTCATAAAATCAAGAATACTTCCAAGTTTGCTAGCTTACGTCCAATCTTGTAAAGTGATCATCCAACCTCAAGAAATCTTTCTTATTTATAGTAATATATCTTTCAAATACAAGGTAATACTCATATTCAAACTTTGATTCAATTTCTATAACTATAACAATCTTATTTCGAGTGGAAATCTTACTTGAACTTGTTTTCGTGTCATGATTCTGCTTCAAGAACTTTCAAGCCATCCAATGATCCTTTGAAGCTAGATCTATTTTTCTCATTTCCAGTAGGTTTATCCACAAAACCTGAGGTAGTAATGATGTTCATAACATCACTCGATTCATATATATAAAACTACCTTATTCGAAGGTTCAAACTTGTAATCACTAGAACATAGTTTAGTTAATTCTAAACTTGTTCACAAATAAAAGTTAATCCTTCTAACTTGACTTTTAAAATCAACTAAACACATGTTCTATATCTTTATGATATGCTAATTTAATGATTTAAAACCTGAAAACACGAAAAACACCGTAAAACCGGATATATGCCGTCGTAGTAACACCGCGGGCTGTTTTGGGTTTGATAATTAAAAACTATGATAACTTTGATTTAAAAGTTGTTCTTCTGGGAAAATGATTTTTATTATGAACATGAAACTATATCCAAAAATCATGGTTAAACTCAAAGTGGAAGTATGTTTTTCAAAATGGTCATCAAGACGTCGCTCTTTCGACTGATATGACTACCTCTTACAAAAATGACTTGTAACTTATATTTCCGATTATAAACCTATACTTTTTCTATTTAGATTCATAAAATAGAGTTCAAAATTAAACCATAGCAACTTGATTCACTCAAAACAGATTTAAAACGAAGAAGTTATGGGTAAAACAAGATTGGATAATTTTTCTTATTGTAGCTACGTGAAAATTGGTAACAAATCTATATTAATCATATCCTAGCTAACTTATATTGTATTATACATGTATTCTAATATATTATGTAATCTTGGGATATCATAGACACGTATGCAAATGTTTTGACATATCATATCGACCCATGTATATATATTATTTGGAACAACCATAGACACTCTATATGCAGTAATGTTGAAGTTAGCTATACAGGGTTGAGGTTGATTCCAAAAATATATATACTTTGAGTTGTGATCTAGCCTGAGACGTGTATACACTGGGTCGTGGATTGATTCAAGATAATATATATCAATTTATTTCTGTACATCTAACTATGGACATCTAGTTGTAGGTTACTAACGAGGACAGCTGACTTAATAAACTTAAAACATCAAAATGTATTAAAAATGTTGTAAATATATTTTGAACATACTTTGATATATATATGTATATATTTGTTATAGGTTCGTGAATCGACCAGTGGCCAAGTTTTACTCCCGACGAAGTAAAAATCTGTGAAAGTGAGTTATAGTCCCACTTTTAAAATCTAACATTTTGGGATGAGAATACATGCAGTTTTATAAATGTTCTATGAAATAGACACAAGTAAATGAAACTAAATTATATGGGTGAATGATCGAAGCCGAATATGCCCCTTTTGCTTGGTAGCCTATGAATTAGTAAACCGATCTACTAATTGACGCGAATCCTAAAGATAGATCTATTGGACCTAACGAACCTCATCCAAAGTACCGGATGCTTTAGTACTTCGAATTCGTTTTTATCATGTCCGAAGGATTTCCCGAAATGATAGGGGATATTCTTATATGCATCTTGTTAATGTCAGTTACCAGGTGTTCATCATATGAATGATTTTTATCTCTTATATGATTCTTATTGTAACCATTATGTAATGGTCGTGTGTAAACGGTATATTTTAGATTATCATTATTTGATAATCTACGTAATGCTTTTTAAACCTTTATAGATAAAATAAAGGCTATGGTTGTTTTAAAAATGAATGCAGTCTTTGAAAAACGTCTCATATAGAGGTCAAAACCTCGCGATGAAATCAATTAATATGGAACGTTTATAATCAATATGAACGGGACATTTCAATTAATACAGATGGATTTTTGTTTTGGGGATATTCTATATGCATTTTGTTAATGTCGGTTACCAGGTGTTCAACATATGAATGATTTTTATACAGATTGTATGTTATTGAAAGATGAAATCTTGTGGTCTATTATTACGATTTGATATATATAGGTTAAACCTATAACTCACCAACATTTTTGTTGACCTTTAAAGCATGTTTATTCTCAGGTGATTATTAAGAGCTTCCGCCGTTGCATGCTAAAATATGGACAAGATTTGGTGTCAGCATGCTTGTATAATATTGTTTAAAACTGCATTTGAGATTTACTTTGTTGTAACATATTAATATTGTAAACCAATATGTATTGGTCGTGTGTAAGTGTGATATTTTTAGATTATCAAATTCTTGATAATCTAGGCGGTGTCCTTTTAACCTTGTCAATAAAATAAAGGTTATGGTTTGTTTTAAAAACGAATGCAGTCTTTGAAAAACGACTCATATAGAGGTCAAAACCTCGCAAAGAAATCAATTAATATGAAACGTTTATAATCGATATAAACGGGACAATTCATCATGGACGCGGATTGGGGGTTTGGTAGTCCCCGAGATTATGCTCTTGGTATCGGGTTGGGTTGTAGAGTCCTAACTCGTCTAAATGTATAATTGGCTCGCTTTGTTTCAACTAATGATTGGTCATGGTTATGTAAGACTAAAATGTGTAAACGGTGGTAATTTGTGTCATAATGAACTTGTGTTTCGGTTCTTGGGATGTAAACTCATGTTTGGGTAATTGGGTTGGAATGACACTTAGTCAAATTTCGAATCTGCAAGATTCAGGTGCAGGAGCGCCGCTCCTGGTCAGCATCTAGTATTATTTTTGGTCAGTCGTCAGAAGCGCCGCTTTTGGAAACAAAAGTGCCGCTCCTTAGTCACAAAAGCGCCGCACCGCTGGTGAGGTGCGCCGCTCCTGCTTTAAAAAAAAATTTAGTCGGTTTTTAATTAAACGGTTTGTAGTCGTTTCATATGTATACATTTCGCAACTTGGACTTGAACTATTTTCTGAATAATGTTTTCAGATACTATACAACGTTATTTAAAACCATGGTTTACGGACGAATGAGATAAAACTTGACATGGTATTGTCTACAAATATTTAAAACTTGACATGGTAGTGTCAACAAACTTTTAAAACGGGACACGGAGTTGTCTACAAACTTTTAACATTTTACCTTGGTGGTCTTCCACTAATAAACGTTTTCGGAATATTATTTTTTAAACATACTGTATTGTTTACCTAAAACCTGTAGATTCACTCAACATTATTGTTGATCTGTTTTGCGTGTTTTATTCTCAGGTATTAATTGTTTCCACTGTAAAATATTACTGTTACGTTGAAGTCGAGCCAAGCACTGGGACCAGAGTTAACATTCCGTTAAAGGGATTTTTGACGGGGTGTTACACTGTGGAACGAACCAGATTTGCCAATAAAATGTTACTACACGAATGTGACTAGTTGCCTACATGTGTGAAATAAATCCAAAATAATAAAAACACCATATAATCATAACCAATTTGTGTAACAAATTCAATCCAAATCCGTTCATAATAAAAGGAACCGTTTCACAACATCAGTGGGGCAACGAAAGATGATGTGCTCTACCGTTTCTATGTGATTATTGCATAGATGGAAAAGTAATGAGTCGAGTACTACCCCATGTTTATCAAGTTCCACACGAGTTGGTATTCTACGAAGCTTGATTCTCCAAGCAGTATGTTGATTTTTTGTAGTAAGAGCTTGTTATGAGGTGTTTCGTCGGGAGAGGATGATGAAGCTAATTTGCATTTATCAAGAGCATTAGTTAACGTCTTTTTTTTTTAATTGGCCCGATGGGTCCAATGACCATTTCCATGAATCCGACCTGTCAGACAATACACAAGAAGAGATTAAATTATTAAGTTCATTTACTTCATTTAAAGTGTGTCCAATAGGTGGACGTGCGCAGTTCCACATTCTGGAAGTGACTGCATTAAGAGAGGAAGCGACCAACGCTTCTTTGTCGACCTCCAGCATTAATAGCCAAGGGAAAGGTGGTAAAAATGGACAGTACTGCACCAACATTCTGTCCAGAATTTTGTGCAAGACTCGTTACCGATACATTTGGTGATCGAGTTGGTGAATTCAGTGTCGATGTTATCGGCAATCTTTCCAGCCTTTATGATTTCGTTCCATATTCTCCTGCCCTGAATGTTCCTACAAAAAGAATTAGTATCCAACCACCCCCCCCCCCCCCAACCACCACCATAAATGCTAGAGATGATTTTAACCCATAACACATTTTTTTCATTTTTAAATCGTCACCACCACTTACAAAGTAGTGATATATTTTTACAAAAAAGTGATCCGATATTTAGGCCGCCTTTGTCGTAGGGAAGTAGAATACGGTCCCATTTTATCCAGTTAATTTTATTGTCCGCTTCAGTCCCTCCCCCAAAAAAATTTCGTCTTTTAGATTCAAGTGTATTAATAATGTTGATGGGAGCGTGGAAAAGTGAGAAGTAGTATAATTATAACGACCCTCATTTTTCCATTCTATACTTTTCCTTATTAAATGCCCAACAATATAATAAAACTTAACAATTAAACTTTAATTAACGGTTGTTAAGTATTAAGAATTATAAATTATATTAATTAACTTTATACATTAATTGGCAAGTTAATAAAAGACGGAAATAATAAGTTAATTAATTTTCGTGAACAAAAGGTAATAAATTAAAGTTTAAAGTATATAAATTAATTAATCTTAAAACAAGTTTAGGGATTATTTAAGCTAAAGGACTAAAATGAAAAATCCCAAAACTCCTCCCTTGATAATGCCTAGCCGAAAAAAATATATGAAATGTCTAAAATACCCCTCCCAATTTTTGGCTCCCATAACCCCCATTACTTCCTCTCCAAGTCCAATTTGTTCCCTAAGTAAACCTAACCCTAACCCTAATTCTAGAATTTTCCTAGCACTCCTATAAATAGAGGCCTAAGCTAAACCTTTTCTTTGTACCAAATCTCATTCACAAATATCTCTCTCAAATCTCTCTCCCCTCTCTTGTTTTTGGCCAAACAAACCGAAACCATCACCACCACCATCGAAATCCACCACCACCACCTTCAAGTTCTTCAAGTGATCTTCAAGTCGTTCTTCGCGTTCTTCAAAGTTCTTCATAGATCTTTAAAGGTGTTCATCGATCTTCAAGGTTTTGATCTTCATCTTCAAAGTGTTTCATCTTTTCTTTGTTAATCATCTTCGAATCTTCAAGGTATAACATAAACCCTAAAACTTTTTTACATAATCTTTGATCTTTGTTTTAAATTCATGTTCATGATACAATCTTGATTAATTCATAAACATATACATTATATACGTGTACACACATAGATTTATATATACATGAAAAAAAAAATTAATATGTATATATGTGTATCGACCGAAAAAAAAGGGAGGGAAGGAGTGTTTGATCTTTAAACTCTAGATAAATGTTAGAAGATTGGTTTGTGTCTAATTAAGGAAACAAAATAAATACATATATACATATACATATTCGATATATATATATATATATATATATATATATATATATATATATATATATATATACATGTAAAAAAAATATTTTTATATACATACATATATATATACACGATTTATATATATGAAAAAAAATACTATATATATACATATACACGATTTATATATACATATATATATTAAAATATTAAAACCCTAACTAATTAAACCTAACCCTAATTTATTAAACTCTAATTTAATAAAACCCTAATACATTAATTAAACCCTAATCATTTATTACTAAACCCTAATATTAAATATTACTTTAATTAACAAAAACTCTAATACTATTATATAATACTAACACCTATACACTTATATTATTACTAACACATATAATATACTACTACTTATATTATATTATCCGATTACGTTAGTCATTCACGATAACGTGTGATTAATCGAACGTCAACGCTACTTAAGGCCTAGGGTGATCCTTGGTACCACTATGGGACGCTTGTGGATTACGAATGCCAAACTTAGATTTTGGTCAAGAAATCCTGGGCCAACCGGTAACAATTGGTCATTCTGGTGACTCGGCGGTGGAATAGATGTTTGAGTATGGTGCACAATGTCAAACCTGACTATAGTAATCATACACCTAGTTATCTTCACACTTAATAGGTGGTAGACTTATTAAGGACAACTCACTAGTGTTCGACACTAACTTTCTAAAAGTGGAAACTTACTAAAAATGGAAACTTTCTAAAAGTGGAAACTTACTAGGAATGGAAACTTAGTAAAACGAACTATAACACTTTCATACTTAACTTAAACTTGGGCAAAACACTTAATTACTCTTAAATGTCATTAGGTTGACTTTCTGCTCATCCATCCAAACTTTCTATATCGAGGAATAACTCTCTCTCCTACTTACTAAGGTGAACTCATAGCCCCACTCTTTATTGCTAGCAAATTTATTTAACTTATTTGGGGTGAGACACATGCTACTTTTACTATTTACAATTTAGACATAAGTACCAACTGTTAAACTATGCTATACCCGGCTATGTCCGACTAAGTTCCTACAGTGATATTTTTAGTTGCTCGTTAAATGCATTCTTAATTATTGAGGGTAGGCCTATCGGGAGTAACGTCCCCGATACATTTGACCAAGTCATTGTATTACTTAATAATAAAATTAAACCGACAAGGACAGACACAACTTGTCATTGGGGAAAACTTGAACGTTTAGTCTAAATATCATGAACTAGCATAACTTTTTGATCCCTGCGAGATCAACTTTATAAACTAAATCTTGTGGTCTAAAACAACGGTCAAACATTTTTGTTAAACCTATGAACTTCACTCAACCTTTTTGGTTGATACTTTAGCATGTTTGTCTCAGGTGCTGATTGATCAAGCTTATTTACTTACTGCTTATGTGATGCTACTTGGACTTAGGATCAAGAGATATCGCATTTATTATTCTTGCATTTGAAACAATTACTTTATTGTAATTTCCATTATTGTAACGACATTCATTTTTCGCTGCGTACTCAATAAAGTTTGTTCTTATCATTTAGTATTGTTCTCGTATATTATAATATGTTGGTTTATTTGATATTAATGTCACATTCACCCATTCCCTAATTGTGGGTGTGGTAGATTGGTATCAGAGCAAACCAGACTGTAATAGAGAACCAGGATTGCATCTTTATGTGTGCCTTATTTGCTAGCTAGGGTGCCTTAGCAATCTAGGAAACTATAACCTTTCCTGCCTTAGACTTAAAGCACTTAGGATTGTCTTATAATCTTAACACTTATGCTTACTAAACTTGACTCAAAGATTCTAATCAAAGTCTCTTTCCTAATGTTAGATTGTCAAGCTCAAGCGTTAATCAACCAAACAAAATGACTCTCTTCAAATCTTCTGAAGAAATGGCTTGCTTTAAACCTACCACTGAAATAGGTGTTGGACACTCTTCAACTTCGAGACGAGTCCAAAGCCCACCTTATGGTCTTGGTGGTCCTCCCTTACCAAACTATAGTCCGAATACTTTACCTAAGTCTCCCGACTACTACCCAACCCCAAGAATTGTAGACAAGGGGAAACGCCCTGCTGATTTTAATGAAGATGTCCCGTCTAAGAAAAGAGCTCGATATCCTTCTTATGATAACCATAACGCCATGTGTGAAATCATGAACCTGCGAATGACTACCGAGAAGAACATCGATGGTTTGCTTCGCCATGTTAAAAGGAAGGCTCGAATGGATGAAAAGGACCTAGTGATCAAGAAACTTTTGGAGGAGAATGCGGAGTTAAAGAAAGAGATAAAGTTGGTAAAGTATGAGGAAGAACGTAACACCCGTTGGGGAAAGCAATCGCTTGCTCATCTCAAGGAGAATGTTGATTTCTGGTTGGATATGGAAAGAAATCGAGTCAACAAGCAGCTTGCTCTAAAGGGGTACGATAACAACGCAGTCAACAGCCGCGTTACTAACCTCTACGATAACCTCGAGTATCTCTATGAGAAGCAAAAGGCGAGGAACGAGAAAGTGGGTGAGTTTATGAAGAAGATGGAGGACGAGAAGAAGAAATATGAAGATTACTTCAATCTTAATATTTCCTAGTTTATTTTTCCAATTCCTTGTCTATGTAAAGGCTATGCCTTAAACTATTTCTACTTCCAAATCGTGTATTAAAAAGGCTTATTCAATGCCTCGTTCTAATAATATAAAGTGTTCTATTAATATCATGTGATATCAATGCTTTATTTTATTTATACTTATAATTGCCCAAACTTATAACTTGTCACCTTACCAAACTTATGTTCACTTCTATGTAGTGATATCATGGTTCATCCAGCTGCACCTCATTGATGTAACAACCCAAACCAAACCACGACAATTCCCGTTAAATTTTACAACAAAAAAAAAATTTTCTGGTGCAGTTCATTTGCGCGGCGCGCCAGGTGGCCGCGCGGCGCGCCAAACCACCTGGACAGCCCGCTGTCCCCGGAAGTCAATTTAATGAAAATGTTTGACTAGTTCCCGACACATTTAGCTAAAACGCTTTTAACCATGACTTCATATATGAAAAACTAGCACGTTTAATTAATAAAATTGAGTTTACGAAGCGGGGCCCACATTGACCCTAATTACCCCTTAAGTACCAAAATACAATTTTCGACCATAAGACTTTTAATACAAAACAAAGCCGAGCATGGCGATTGGGGACACGCTACCCAATCCTAATAAATCCAAAAGCAAGCCTTCTACGCAAACTATGCAAGTCCTCTAATCCTCGCGCTTACCCGAGCCACCATCCGCATGCAATCTATAAAAAGAGTCAACAACGAGAGGGTAAGCTAATGCTTAGTGAATGATAATATACTACATACATATATATGTATAAAATGGACACGCCACAAAATAACAAATACCGCATACCGAGGCATCCATATAAGGCACTACACTAAGCATACCGTACGATCTCTAAGCAACGAGCTAAAGATACAATAACAATATAAGTTCACCAACGACGATGTGAACAACGCCAAATAGCTACACCCGGAGGGTTAGCTACAACACAACAATACATTAATATATAATAATATAAACGAACAAGGTTAACACCTTAACCCAATACCGAGAACCAAATACCACAATGAAGATTGGCCGAACTACACGAGCCTTAGTAATCCGAAACCACACGAGATTACTATCTTCACAACATCGAGGTTGGCCGAACTACACGAGCCTTAGTAATCCGAAACCACACGAGATTACTACCTCAATAAGATGACCGAACTACACGAGTCACCATGAATCCGAACTACACGAGATTCATTCGATAAGATGACCGAAACTACACGCGTCATCGTGAATCCGAAACCACACGCGATTCACTTCTCCAACTCAAACCCACGGTCACGGGATTATATAATCCACCACATCGGGGCCACAACATCCAAATCACAATCACGTGTGATAATGTACACACGAACGTGTACTTCGCCAAAGATGGTCAACCAAAACGCACAACCGTGCCAATTGGACTTATACAAAAGTCCATCAAGTCCACCTACACGTGAAGTGAGCTCTATAGCCGAGATTCACTTCACCCGACCCGCACCCATCCTACACATACATATGTACATAGGATAATATCACTCACCTTGAAGTCTTGAAGAAAGCTTCCAAGTAATCCGCAACTCGCCAATGGAAAATACCTATTCCATTATCACAATTACAACAATACCCTTAGAGTGGATTTACAAATCAACCCAATTCGTCACTTAGTGCAATTTCGACCCAAATGCACTTCCAAGCACAAACCGTGCCCAAAACTAATCAATAATCACTAACACAAGTGAGAATGGTCTTAATACGCCAATTAAACCCGATCATAGGTGTTAAACACCTATCTTGCCCAAAATGACACTTAAACCCTAATTTTGACCCATAAAGGTCAAAATCTCATTCTTTACAAGTTTTGACACCAAAACACATTTAACTCGGTTTTATACTTCAACTTAATCCATTTTAAGTTTATAAACTTCATTAAATCGCCAATTGGGTCATAATCACCACCAAACCCTAATTTGACCCAAAGTCAAAGTTAGTCAACCAAATAACCCTAAATAGGTTTCAATACTTCCACAATCACTAAACCTAGTGATTAAACCCAATTTCAAGTTCTAAACATAACCAATTTGTTCACCAAACCGAAATCCACCAACAATAACAATAAACCCGATTACTAGCATCACTAAAGTCACTTCATCACCTAAAAGGGTTTTACAACAAATTAACTCAAAACCCTAACTTGAATATCAAATTAGATAATTGAAATTCGGAGTTTGAGCTTACCAATACTATCACCGTGTAGCCGAGAACGAAAGGAACAACTTTAAAACCCGAGACTTTGAACGATTCGAGCTTCTTCCTCACCAAAACCTCCAATCTCTCTCTAAACTCTTACTCTCTCTCTAAAAATGGATGAAGATGATGAGTGGATGTGAATGGGATCCAAAACTGATCCAAACTAGCTCATAAGCCTCACAAATCCGGCCTCAAGTGAAATTACCCATTTGCCCTTCATTTAAACCAATTAAAAACAAGGGATTCTGTCAGCAGCAAACGGCGCGGCGCGCCGAATCCCCGCGCGGCGCGCGACCTAACTGAAACAGATTCTTTTGCATTTTAAACTTTATATAAATAATCCGCGAAACCCAATCTCGAACGTCTTAATACACAAACAAGCAAGATAAATATTCGGGTCTTACAACTCTCCCCCACTTAAACTCGATCACGTCCTCGTGATCCTCATCACTTAACCAAGTGGACCTCACCCTACGGTCCTCGACATAAGTCCCAATCCGACTTTCCTAAGCAATTCCTTTCCAACGAATCGCCTTCCACAACTAAATCGTCACCCGCGATTTATCAAAACCACAATCCGAGCACTAAAACCATGCTCATTCCCTAACATCAGGAAAACTCAACCAATCTCGTACCGAGATATAAATCCCTTAGCGTACTATTACCGAGTACAACGCTAAAAGCAACCAAGTCTCAACCTAAGGTCAACAACCCGAAACGATGAAGACCGAACCAAACGAATCCTTACGGACAACACCAACCACTAACATCCCTTGTAGTGCGCAATACGACCAAAGCGCAACTACCGTAACATCATAACAAACGGCTAAAACCGATAGCGTCCAAAACGATGATGGCAACGCTAAACCAAGGTGTACAAAATCGACTTTCGTCACACCCGTAACAACATGTGAGCGAAACACGGCTATCGCATCACTAATCACACAACATGGTCCTCACGACCCCACCATCGGTGTATCAAACAACCGATAGATCAAACAACACGGTCCTTACGACCCCACCATCGGTGTATCAAACAACCAATGGATCACACAACACACGAAGGCTGGCCGAAAACACACGCGCCTTAGTGAATCCGAACTACACGCGACTCACTACCTTCAACACAACAACAATCGGGAATGGCCGAACTACACGCGCCATAGTGAATCCGAACTACACGAGAGTCACTATCCCGGAGGAATGACCGAACTACACGAGTCAATTGTGAATCCGAACTACACGAGACTCACTCCTCAATACAATGACCGAAACCACACGAGTCATTTGTGAATCCGAAACCACACGCGATCCACTTCCACAATATGATGACCGAAACCACACGCGTCATCGTGAATCCGAAACCACACGCGATCCACTACTATGGCGAAGTCAGCGGACCCGAAGATCATGCTTCACCAAATCTCAACACCGGATAAAGTCAGCGGACCCGAAGATCATGCTTCACCGATCACGTACTCCCGTGATGAAGTCAGCGGACCCTAAAGATCATGCTCCATCACTCAACCGTACCATAATGAAGTCAGCGGACCCCGAAGGTCATGCTTCATAAATCATCAATACCACGATGAAGTCAGCGGACCCTAAAGATCATGCTTCACCGATCACATACGCACTTTCGGCCTCAAACAACGAGTAGTGCAACATCGCGCCCTGCTACACTATAGTGAATCCTAACGGATACCACTAACCATCCCCACAATCGAGCAAGAACCACCTATATCAAACATAGGTACCAAACAATGATTCCCCAAAAGAGAATCCGACACACACCTCCCTTAACCGAAGGATTTCACCTTGCTCACCAAACACGTCTATTATCTCTCAACGAGATTTACCACATTACCACCTCAGTGGTAATTCCAATCCAATATCATAAGTACAATTTAACCAAAATTGTACTCTACCACAAGTTGACCAAAACTAGGTCTCGACGAAATTTCCGGATCTACTAAAAACATCATCCGAAATATCACACTAAAACTTCCTCGTGCGGAAATGCGACTCCCCCTCTTGGAACCACGTTCCTATATCACACTCGTACAACCGTACAATGCTACCAAAGGTAGACTTTACCAACGATTGGGTACACACGACCCATCACTACACCTTGCTCCAACCTTGAGCATACGAAGGATTTCAAACAATCCTTAAACATTTCGAACGAAAAGTGTACCACGCATTACACAAACTACACCCTCGCAATCATCCAATTACTATAGTTGTCAATTTCACCGAGTCACTCGTATACTTAAGGGTTCCTCCCGGTACCCTAAGTACAATGTAACTACAACACAATCGGAGTCGACACCACGCTAGTAGGTATAAAAGAGGCACCTAACGTCGCGTCATAAAGACTCCATTACCAACGCCCATCGAGATTTAAAACACTCGATCTCAAGGGTTCCAACCAACCGACGAACCTCATGATTCGTCAACTTCAACACGCAAGCGAACACGCGCTTAACAATCGAACACCAAAACCATTTCCGTGGCTTGGTAGAAACATACCCCAAATACTAAGGAACGCTTGGTTGCACCAAGTCTTACGCCCTTCGCCCGACAATCAAACATCACCTTAGGGTACTTCCATTAGGAACGTCACCCATAGCATAACATACACAACAAAGGCATGCAACTCAAACTCAAACGGCATTTAATAAATAATCAAAAGACATATTTATCAAAATTAAACGTACCTTAACGTCTCCTCGCCGCACCCGTCCCCGCTAACTTGGGACATTCCGACTTACGATGTCCTTCCTTTTGGCAATTGAAGCACACCATACTACCACCCTTTGGTACCGAACATTCCCAAGACTTGTGACCCCTTACGCCACAATTGTAACATCTAGCCGTACTAGAATCCGATATACCCGTTCGCGTACCACCCGTGCTCACACTCGGACCCTTAGTCCTCTTACTCGGAGCACCATAAGAAACAACTCTTTTCTCACTTGAAGATTCACCCCTCTTCGATCGTGAATACGACTCGAAACCTCTAGCCAAGTCGAATAATTCCGAAAACGATTTCGCTTGACCCCGACTAATCCTACTTTTCAAGTCATCATTCAAGGTCCGATAGAAATCCCCCATCAACAAACGATCATTCCCCAAATACTCCGGACAAAAACGAGCCTTCGCCATAAAGGTCGTCTTAAGAGTACTCAAATCCATAGATCCTTGTCGCAAATTTCGCAACTCATTACGCAATTCCCACAAATCGGCCGAAGTCCGGAACTCCTCAAAGAATTCTTCCTTAAACTCGTCCCATGATAAGGCCATAAACGTCTCACCACCGACAAGATCAATCTTACCATCCAACCAATCCCTTGCCCTACCCCGCAACAAACTCGTAGCGAGTCTCGTCTTCCTCTCGGGAGGGCAATCAATAGTACGAAAACACCCTTCGACATCCGAAATCCATGTTGTGCTCACCAAAGGATCCGGTTTTCCGTCGTACATCGGGGGTTTAGTCCTCATGAAGCTTTTAAGATAACGCTCCATTTCACTACTACTTTGAAGTTCGGAATACTTCCTTTCCATTCTTTCTTCCAACCCACGCATTTGCTCCGCAACGGCGGCCGCAATTCTAGCGTTAAACTCCGCGTCGTTCGTATCGATCCCACTTCCCGTCGCCATTCTAAGGAATGCAAAACGATTAGATCACGAACGTATAAGTAAACACGCACAACCCCGACCCATCTTGCTAAGCACTCGTCGTACATCACTCGTTAGACACGATTTGCACCCGTAATAAGGTCTGCAAGTTCTTATTACGCACACACGCCGCATCGACTTGTTAGTACAACGACCGCCTCGCTCGATGATATAAACAAACACAACCAAAATTCTACGCGGTACAAACACACGCGAGAATTACTATCACAACACAAGAGCATATTAATAATATCCGCATTACTAATATAAACGTTAGTCAACCTATAAACAAGGCACTAACCAAACCCATTCCGACCCGTAATCCTACAAGTCCCGCAACAAATTAAGCACACACAAAAGTCTAAGTCTAGGCACCTATCTCAAGTCACCTAAATCCCTTAGACCATGCTCTGATACCACTTGTAACAACCCAAACCAAACCACGACAATTCCCGTTAAATTTTACAACAAAAAAAAAAATTTCTGGTGCAGTTCATTTGCGCGGCGCGCCAGGTGGCCGCGCGGCGCGCCAAACCACCTGGACAGCCCGCTGTCCCCGGAAGTCAATTTAATGAAAATGTTTGACTAGTTCCCGACACATTTAGCTAAAACGCTTTTAACCATGACTTCATATATGAAAAACTAGCACGTTTAATTAATAAAATTGAGTTTACGAAGCGGGGCCCACATTGACCCTAATTACCCCTTAAGTACCAAAATACAATTTTCGACCATAAGACTTTTAATACAAAACAAAGCCGAGCATGGCGATTGGGGACACGCTACCCAATCCTAATAAATCCAAAAGCAAGCCTTCTACGCAAACTATGCAAGTCCTCTAATCCTCGCGCTTACCCGAGCCACCATCCGCATGCAATCTATAAAAAGAGTCAACAACGAGAGGGTAAGCTAATGCTTAGTGAATGATAATATACTACATACATATATATGTATAAAATGGACACGCCACAAAATAACAAATACCGCATACCGAGGCATCCATATAAGGCACTACACTAAGCATACCGTACGATCTCTAAGCAACGAGCTAAAGATACAATAACAATATAAGTTCACCAACGACGATGTGAACAACGCCAAATAGCTACACCCGGAGGGTTAGCTACAACACAACAATACATTAATATATAATAATATAAACGAACAAGGTTAACACCTTAACCCAATACCGAGAACCAAATACCACAATGAAGATTGGCCGAACTACACGAGCCTTAGTAATCCGAAACCACACGAGATTACTATCTTCACAACATCGAGGTTGGCCGAACTACACGAGCCTTAGTAATCCGAAACCACACGAGATTACTACCTCAATAAGATGACCGAACTACACGAGTCACCATGAATCCGAACTACACGAGATTCATTCGATAAGATGACCGAAACTACACGCGTCATCGTGAATCCGAAACCACACGCGATTCACTTCTCCAACTCAAACCCACGGTCACGGGATTATATAATCCACCACATCGGGGCCACAACATCCAAATCACAATCACGTGTGATAATGTACACACGAACGTGTACTTCGCCAAAGATGGTCAACCAAAACGCACAACCGTGCCAATTGGACTTATACAAAAGTCCATCAAGTCCACCTACACGTGAAGTGAGCTCTATAGCCGAGATTCACTTCACCCGACCCGCACCCATCCTACACATACATATGTACATAGGATAATATCACTCACCTTGAAGTCTTGAAGAAAGCTTCCAAGTAATCCGCAACTCGCCAATGGAAAATACCTATTCCATTATCACAATTACAACAATACCCTTAGAGTGGATTTACAAATCAACCCAATTCGTCACTTAGTGCAATTTCGACCCAAATGCACTTCCAAGCACAAACCGTGCCCAAAACTAATCAATAATCACTAACACAAGTGAGAATGGTCTTAATACGCCAATTAAACCCGATCATAGGTGTTAAACACCTATCTTGCCCAAAATGACACTTAAACCCTAATTTTGACCCATAAAGGTCAAAATCTCATTCTTTACAAGTTTTGACACCAAAACACATTTAACTCGGTTTTATACTTCAACTTAATCCATTTTAAGTTTATAAACTTCATTAAATCGCCAATTGGGTCATAATCACCACCAAACCCTAATTTGACCCAAAGTCAAAGTTAGTCAACCAAATAACCCTAAATAGGTTTCAATACTTCCACAATCACTAAACCTAGTGATTAAACCCAATTTCAAGTTCTAAACATAACCAATTTGTTCACCAAACCGAAATCCACCAACAATAACAATAAACCCGATTACTAGCATCACTAAAGTCACTTCATCACCTAAAAGGGTTTTACAACAAATTAACTCAAAACCCTAACTTGAATATCAAATTAGATAATTGAAATTCGGAGTTTGAGCTTACCAATACTATCACCGTGTAGCCGAGAACGAAAGGAACAACTTTAAAACCCGAGACTTTGAACGATTCGAGCTTCTTCCTCACCAAAACCTCCAATCTCTCTCTAAACTCTTACTCTCTCTCTAAAAATGGATGAAGATGATGAGTGGATGTGAATGGGATCCAAAACTGATCCAAACTAGCTCATAAGCCTCACAAATCCGGCCTCAAGTGAAATTACCCATTTGCCCTTCATTTAAACCAATTAAAAACAAGGGATTCTGTCAGCAGCAAACGGCGCGGCGCGCCGAATCCCCGCGCGGCGCGCGACCTAACTGAAACAGATTCTTTTGCATTTTAAACTTTATATAAATAATCCGCGAAACCCAATCTCGAACGTCTTAATACACAAACAAGCAAGATAAATATTCGGGTCTTACAACTGACCACTGAACAATTCCAACAGTTGATTGCTTCCGCCCAAGGCAACGCTCAAGCTAATAATGTTAACACCCAACCGAAACCTTGTTCTTACAAGGACTTTACTAACTGCCACCCTTCCACTTTTAAGGGAAATGAAGAGGCTGTCTAACTAGTTCGATGGTTCGAGAAGCTAGAGTCCATCTTCCGCATTTGCAACTGCGGGGATAACAATCGGGTCAAATATGCCACTAGCTCATTAGCTGGCAATGCTTTGACTTGGTGGACTGCTCATGCTAAGTCCGTGGGAATTGACAATGCTAATGCAATCCCATGGGACGAACTCAAAAGCATGATGGTTAATAAATTCTGTCCGAGAAGTCAAGTTCAAAAACTTGAAGCCGAGTTCTGGGAACTCAAGGTAAAGGGTACTGATATTGAAAGCTACACCAATCGTTTTCTCGATCTTTCAACTTTGTGTCCCGAGATGTTTCCTACCGAAGATAGAAGAATTGAAAGGTATATTGAAGGTATCCCCGAGGATGTTCAGGGGAATGTTATCGTTGCCGAGAAGGTTACTCTTGATGTTGTGACTCATGGCACAAAATCTGATGTTGGCCAAGAGAATAAGGGCGTCGACTAATAAGTAAGTTGGCACTAAGAGCAATGAAGGTAAAAGGAAGTTTGAGCCATCTCAAGGTTCGGCTCAAAATGTCAATAAGAAGTCTGCGGATAGTACAAGGACGAATTATAAGGGCACTTATCCTTTTTGTATTCATTGTGAAAGGCATCACCCGGGGCGGTGTACTGCTACTTGTTCGTTGTGTAAGAAAGTGGGACACGTTGCTAAGACGTGTAAGACTCCTCCAAAGGATAAAGCTATTATTCCTACCAAAGCTCCTCCTACTTGTTACACTTGTGGAGACAAGGGACACATTAGTCCAAATTGTCCTAAGAAGAAAGATAATCCCGCTACTGGAGCCAATACTACTGCTGCAAAGGGTCGTGCATTTGTTCTTACGGCTGCTGAAGCCCGAGAGGAAGATGAGGTCATCACGGGTACGTATCTTGTCAATAATTGTTACGCAACTATTTTATTTGATACGGGTGCCGACAAAAGTTACGTGTCTAGTGAATTTTGTACCTTATTTACTGAAAAGCCTCAACCCTTAGAAACTAAACGATTAGTAGAAGTAGCCAATGGAAAGATCATGAAAGTCGATAAAATCTATAAAAACTGTAACCTAATCTTAGCCAATAAAGAATTTAAGATAGACCTTTTGCCGGTCGAACTCGGAAGTTTTGATGTCGTAGTCGGAATGGACTGGTTACGTCCATTACATGCTGCAATCTTGTGTTTTGATAAAACCGTTAATATTCCGTTGGGAAATGGAGAGACTCTAGTCATTCAAGGCGACAAGAGTGGTTCTAATCTCAACATTATCTCCTGTATTAAAACCCGCAAATACCTAATGAAAGGTTATCCAGCTATTCTACCCCACGTTAAGATGATTGAATCAAAAGAGAAGTATATTGAAGACGTACCAGTAGTTAAAGACTTTCTCGATGTGTTTTCCGAAGATCTTCCTAGTCTTCCACTTCCTCGACAAGTTGAATTCCAAATTGATTTAGCTCCCGGTGCTGCTCCTATTGCTAAAGCACCATACCGTTTAGCACCTTCTGAAATGAAAGAACTTTCTAACCAACTCCAAGAACTATTGGATAAAGGTTTCATTCGTCCAAGCTCGTTCCCATGGGGAGCTCCTATTCTATTCGTTAAAAAGAAGGATGGTACGTTGAGGATGTGCATTGATTATCGCGAACTCAACAAGCTTACTATTAAGAACCGTTATCCGTTGCCACGTATTGATGATCTATTCAACCAACTTCAAGGATCAAGTGTTTACTCAAAGATTGATTTGAGGTCCGGTTATCACCAACTCAAAGTCAAGGAATTCGATATTCCTAAGACTGCTTTTCGTACACATTATGGGCACTATGAATTTTGTGTCATACCTTTTGGTTTAACTAACGCTCCTACCGTATTCATGGATCTTATGAATCTTGTTTGCAAGCCGTATCTTGACAAATTTGTCATTGTGTTCATTGACAACATCTTGATCTACTTCAAGAGTGAGAAAGAACATGAGCAGCATTTGCGCATGATTCTTGAACTCTTACGAAAAGAATAACTCTACGCTAAATTTTCAAAGTGCGAGTTTTGGCTCAAACCCGTATAATTCCTTGGACATGTTGTTGATAGTGAAGGTATACATGTCGATCCAGCTAAGATTACTGCTATTCAGAACTGGGAGATACCAAAGACTGCGAAGCATATTTGTCAATTTTTGGGACTTACCGGTTATTATCGAAGGTTCATAAAAGATTTTTCCCTCCTTGCTAAACCTCTTACGAAGCTAACTCACAAAGGGAAGAAGTTCGAGTGGTCCGAAGAACAGGAGTCTGCTTTCAAGATTCTGAAGGAGAAATTGACCACAGCTCCGATTCTCTCTTTACCTGAAGGTTCAGACGATTTTGTTGTTTACTGTGATGCCTCAAAGCAAGGCTTTGGTTGTGTTTTAATGCAACGTAAAAAGGTTATTGCCTATGCATATAGACAGTTGAAGAAACATGAGGAGAACTATACCACACACGACCTTGAGTTAGGTGTCGTTGTATTTGCATTAAAGATATGGAGACATTATCTGTATGGTACTAAGTTTACGGTGTACACTGATCATAAAAGTCTTCCAAACATCTTTGATAAGAAACAGCTGAATATGAGGCAAAGCCGATGGCTCGAGTTATTGAATGATTATCACTGTGAGCTGAAGTATCATCCTGGCAAGGCGAATGTGGTTGCCGATGCCCTTAGAAGAAAAGACGATGTTAAACGTGTTCGTGCTTTAAACCTGAAAATCAAATCGAATCTCATATCATGAATCTGTGAAGCTCAACTTGAAGCTATCAAACCAACACTTATCGAAGGTGAAGGACCTATCGGTTTCGAGAACCAACTCCAAGTGAAAGCTAATGGTACACGGTACTTTGGTAATAGAATTTGGGTCCCTCATTTTGGTAATCTCCGTGAACTAGTCTTGGATGAAGCACATAAGACTATGTACTCTATTCATCCCAGTTCCAGTAAGATGTATCACGATGTGAAGGAATTCTACTGGTGGCCTAACATGAAAGCCGACTTTGCTACTTATGTTAGTAAGTGTCTCACTTATTTTAAAGTCAAGGCTGAACATCAAAAGCCTTCTGGTCTGTTGACACAACCCGATATTCCACAGTGGAAGTGGGAATGCATCACTATGGATTTCGTTACTAAGTTGCCTAAGACTTCAAACGGTAACGATACTATTTGGGTCATAGTTGATCGTCTTACTAAATCGGCACATTTCATACCGATCAAGGAAACTGACAAGATGGAGAAATTATCACAGCTTTATATTAAAGAAATTGTCTCGCGTCATGGAGTTCCTATCTCGATTATTTCTGATCGCGACGGTCGATTCGTTTCTAGATTCTGAAAAACTTTATAATCTGCTCTTGGAACTCCACTCGACATGAGTACAGCCTATCATCCGCAAACTGATGGTCAAAGTGAACGAACTATTCAAACCTTGGAAGATATGCTACGTGTTTGTGTAATCGATTTTAGCAAAGGATGGGATAGACATCTACCTTTGGTTGAATTTTCTTACAACAACAGTTATCACTCTAGTATTAAAGTTGCACCTTTTGAAGCTTTATACGGCCGGAAGTGTAGATCCCCTTTGTGTTGGGATGAACTCGAGGAAAGACATTTAACTGGTCCTGAAATTATTCATGAAACTACCGAAAAGATCGTTCAGATTAAGCAACGATTAGAAACTGCCTGTAGCCGACAATAGAGCTATGCCTATAAGAAGCGAAAGGATATAGAATTTCAAGTTGGAGATAAAGTCATGTTGAAAGTATCCCCTTGGAAAGGCGTTGTCCGTTTCGGTAAACGAAGCAAACTCAGTCCACGATATGTTGGACCTTTCACAATCACTCAAAGAGTCGGTGCCGTGGCATACCGATTAGAACTACCAACTGAACTTAGCCAAGCACATGATGTGTTTCATGTCTCGAATCTTAAAAGGTGTCTTGCTGATGACACACTTGTTATTCCTTTGGATGATATCCGCATTAATGATCAAATGCACTTCGTTGAAGAACTTATAGAAATTATGGAAGGAGAGGTTAAACAAACGCGTAAAAGCAACATACCTATCGTTAAAGTCCGTTGGAATTCGCGTAGAGGCCCCGAATATACCTGGGAATGCAAAGACCATATGATACGGAAATATCCCCATCTCTTCTCAACTGCTGATGCAAACGAGGAATCTACCTAAAACTTCGGGACAAAGTTTTCAATAACGCGGAGGTACTATAACGACCCTCATTTTTTCATTCTATACTTTTCCTTATTAAATGCCCAACAATATAATAAAACTTAACAATTAAACTTTAATTAACGGTTGTTAAGTATTAAGAATTATAAATTATATTAATTAACTTTATACATTAATTGGCAAGTTAAAAAAAGACAGAAATAATAAGTTAATTAATTTTCGTGAACAAAAGGTAATAAATTAAAGTTTAAATTATATAACTTAATTAATCTTAAAACAAGTTTAGTGATTTTTTAAGCTAAAGGACTAAAACGAAAAATCCCAAAACTCCTCCCTTGATAATGCCTAGCCGAAAAAAAATATATATGAAATGTCTAAAATACCCCTCCCAATTTTCAGCTCCCATGACCCCCATTACTTCCTCTCCAAGTCCAACTTGTTCCCTAAGTAAACCTAACCCTAACCCTAATTCTTGAATTTTCCTAGCACTCCTATAAATAAAGGCCTAAGCTAAACCTTTTCTTTGTACCAAATCTCATTCACAAATCTCTCTCCCCTCTCTCTTGTTTTCGGCCAAACAAACCGAAACCATCACCACCACCATCGAAATCCACCACCACCACCTTCAAGTTCTTCAAGTGATCTTCAAGTCGTTCTTCGCGTTCTTCAAAGTTCTTCATAGATCTTCAAAGGTGTTCATCGATCTTCAAGGTTTTGATCTTCATCTTCAAAGTGTTTCATCTTTTCTTTGTTAATCATCTTCGAATCTTCAAGGTATAACATAAACCCTAAAACTCATTTACATAATCTTTGATCTTTATTTTAAATTCATGTTCATGATACAATCTTGATTAATTCATAAACTTATACATTATATACATGTACACACATAGATTTATATATACATGAAAAAAAAATTAATATGTAAGTATGTGTATCGACCGGAAAAAAACCGGAACTAATTAAACCTAACCCTGATTTATTAAAGACAAAATTGCACCGTTAGCCCATGATGTTTGTAATAAATTGCACCAATAACCTTTATCTATATTTTTAGCATCATTGACCCTCAACTATCGAACTTTGACATGGATGACCCATTAGATAAACTCTCTTAGTTGTATGGCGTTAAATTTGCTCACGTGCTATGCACGTGAGGGCAAAATCGTCTAGTTAAATGTTAACCAGCATTTATAATGTAACCCTCTTCACAAAACCATTATTTTGTAATTCCTCTTTTTTCAATTGTGGTTCGTAAATCATCTGGTGCCAAACCCTAACTTGAATCAATTCCCCATGATTAATATCTCTAATTCAATACTGAGATGGTTCAATGTTGGTGTGGGCGTACCTCTATTATCACGACAGCATGGACAACTAACAATACAGGGTGTACCTCAATCCCCCAAATTTTTTTTTTATTGCGGTTTTGTTCAACTTAACCTATTTTCGTTAAATTGTATGCATTGTTTGTTGTTTAAGGGATCAAATTGAAGGTTTGTTGGTTGGTATCATCCAATTGTTTGTTGTTTAAGGGATCAAATTGAAGGTTTGTTGGTTGGTATCATCCACCAGTTTGTCCTCGTGCGAAAATGATTATACCTGGTCTTTTAAGAGCAACGACTAAGAGTGATGCTAAAGCCAAGAATGTAGAAACTCAAGCTTTCATGTTCAAGATTATGTTGTTTTGTACTTGGCTAGGGATTTTTTTTTTTTTTTTTTTTTTTTTCTTTTTTTGATTTTTTGATAGAATTAAGTATTTGATTTTTGTTACTGTACTAGATTCCAGACTAGTGTTGGTGTGTTTGTCATTTATGAATGAATCAATATAATGAAATTCCAAGTTTTGTCATTTATAGTGTATTAATATGTATATATGCATGTTCAGTATTTCAAGTTTTGTCTGTTTTGACCAATTGTGAAACTGCACAATTTGAGCATATTGTGGTGCATTTGTGTTATGTTACAAGAGTATATTTTCGTTCAGCTGTGTTATGTTTGACTTGAAGCAGCTCATTACAAGTTGAATTTGGTGCATTTGACATAAAAAAGGCATAGAAAGTCATAGAAAGTGATTTGTGTTATAGTTTACATGAGTTTGAAAGAGTACATAGCATTCTGGTCATAATCTTGTATGTACATAATTGGTATTTGTACACATTATGGACATAAGTTCAACCACACATTCTGGACATAATTTCAACCACGCAATACAAACATTAACATATTAAATGGAACAATTTTGACCAAATGACCAAATGAAACACCATTATCCTCCACCAGTTTACTAAACTTATATGGTTTATAACAAATGGACATTAAAACTGGTCATACAAATGACCAAATGAAACAAATTTGACGATATCAGTTTACTAATATGTTTTGAACTGTTTTGTATACAACAGTACTATGCTTACCAAATTAACACTTTCATCAAACTCTTTTGACATCTAACATCAGTGCAGTTTCATCATTGACCTGTTTTAACCAAAATGGGTCAAAGTAGCATTTTTTACCCATCTTGCCAAAAGTCTTCAATAGTCAACAATCTGGTTCAATAAACACCAACTGTTATCAATACTCCACAATATACTACAACAAGCACCATTGAAGACAAAATTCAACATGTGTCAACAGATTCATTGATTTTTTTTATTTTTATTTTTACATTATTATTAGTCTATAACAATATAATAGAAATTTTAACAGATCACAGATGCAATCTAAATTTTCATATTGACCAGTTTCAACATTGACTAGTTATAACCAAAACGGGTCAAGTAGCATTTTCTACCTGTTTTACCTAAAGTCTTCAATAGTCACCAATTTGGTTCAATAAACACCAATTCTTATCAATACTCCACAATATACTACAACAAGCACCATTGAAGACAAAATTCAACATGTGTCAACTGATTCATGGAAATTTTTTTTTTTTTTACATTATTATTATAGTCTATAACAATATAATAGAAATTTTAACAAATCACATATGCAATCAATCGTCATCTTGCTTATGTTTGATAGAAAAGAATGAATCAATCGTCATCTTTCTTATGTTTAATCGTGTCTTTTTTTCTCTTTTAGGTTACACACGTCGTAGGGTTTTTGAGGATGAAACAGTTGTACGTATCTGGCAATGGGTGATTTACATCATACACTATTTCAGTAACTGGACGATTTTGCCCTCACGTGCATAACACGTGAGGAAATTTAACGCCATATAGCGAACAGAGTTTATTCAATGGGTCATCCATGCCAAAGTTCGATAGTTGAGGGTCAACGACGCTAAAAATATAGATAAAGGTTATTCGTGCAGTTTGATACAAACATCACGGGCCAACGGCGCAATTTATTACTAAACCCTAATTTAATAAAACCCTAATACATTAATTAAACCCTAATCATTTATTACTAAACCCTAATGTTAAATATTACTTTAATTAACTAAAACCCTAATACTATTATATAATACTAACACCTATACACTTATATTATTACTAACACATATAATATACTACTACTTATATTATATTATACGATTACGTTAGTCATTCACGATAACGTGTGATTACTCGAACGTCAACGCTACTTAAGGCTTAGGGTGATCCTTGGTACCACTATGGGACGCTTGTGGATAACGAATGCCAAACTTAGATTTTGGTCAAGAAATCCTGGGCCAAGCCGTAACAATTGGTCATTCTGGTGACTCGGCGGTGGAATAGATGTTTGAGTATGGTGCACAATGTCAAACCCGACTATAGTAATCATACACCTAGTTATCTTCACACTTAATAGGTGGTAGACTTATTAAGGACAACTCACTAGTGTTCGACACTAACTTTCTAAAAGTGGAAACTTACTAAAAATGGAAACTTTCTGAAAGTGGAAACTTACTAGGAATGGAAACTTAGTAAAACGAACTATAACACTTTCATACTTAACTTAAACTTGGGCAAAACACTTAACTACTCTTAAATGTCATTAGGTTGACTTTCTGCTCATCCATCCAAACTTTCTATTTCGAGGAATAACTCTCTCTCCTACTTACTAAGGTGAACTCATAGCCCCATTCTTTATTGCTAGCAAATTTATTTAACTTATTTGGGGTGAGACACATGCTACTTTTACTATTTACAATTTAGACACAAGTACCAACTATTAAACTATGCTATACCCGGCTATGTCCGACTAAGTCCCTACAGTGATATTTTTAGTTGCTCGTTAAATGCATTCTTAATTATTGGGGGTAGGCCTATCGGGAGTAACGTCCCCGATACATTTGACCAAGTCATTGTATTACTAAATAATGAAATTAAACCGACAAGGACAGACACAACATGTCATTGGGGCAAACTTGAACGTTTAGTCTAAATATCACGAACTGGCATAACTTTTTGATCCCTGCGAGATCAACTTTATAAACTAAATCTTGTGTTCTAAAATAACGGTCAAACATTTTTGTTAAACCTATGAACTTCACTCAACCTTTTTGGTTGACACTTTAGCATGTTTGTCCCAGGTGCTGATTGATCAAGCTTATTTACTTACTGCTTATGTGATGCTACTTGGACTTAGGATAAAGAGATATCGCATTTATTATTCTTGCATTTGAAACAATTACTTTATTGTAATTTCCATTATTGTAACGACATTCATTTTCCGCTGCGTACTCAATAAAGTTTGTTCTTATCATTTAATATTGTTCTCGTATATTATAATATGTTGGTTTATTTGATATTAATGTCACATTCACCCAGGCCCTAATTGGGGGTGTGATAATAATGAGATACTACTAAGGATAGATTTGATGAGTGTTGGATGACTGCCAAATGAGATGGATTTAGCTTTCCAATCGGATAGTCGCTTATCAAACTTTTCGATGATCGGGTGCCATGACGAAGCGTTTGATGTAGGGACTCCTATTGGAAGGCCGAGGTAGGTAAATGGAGTGGAACTCGCGGAACAATCTATGTACTTTTCCATAGTTTCCACTTCGTTTTTTGTGACACCGATTCCATATAAATTACTTTTCGTAAGGTTAACTTTGAGATCCGCTATGTTTTCGAAGCACTTAAGAAGTTTGGATAGGTATTTAGCGTTTCTTTTACTCCATTCACCGAAAAAATGGTATCATCCCCGTATTGCAAGTGGGAGACGATAACATTATCGTGACCAACTTGTTTGCCGCGGAATTGCTCATTTGAAATGGCCCTTTATGCAAGGATATTTAGCCCTTCTGCTGCAATGATGAAAAGAAATGGGGAGATTGGATCACCTTGTCGTATGCCTCTCCCGGGAGAAAACTCTTTGGTTGGGGAACCGCTAATTAAGATAGATATTGTCGATGAAGATAAACATGCAAGAATAAAACTGATGCATTTATTTCCAAATCCCATGGAACTCATGTGTCAAAAAAGGAATTCCCATTCAATATAATCGAATGCTTTTTCGAAATCTACCTTAAAAATGAGGTCTTTGCGTTTTTTACGTTTGAGTTCATCCATGATTGCATTTGCAATTGAGTTCATCCAATGACTTTGTGTATAACTTTGGAGAGACGATTGGAAAGGACTCTGGTAAGAATTTTGTAGTAGCTTCCGATTAGATATATTGGGTGGTATTCATTGAAGTCGACGAGATTCAGTTTTTTCGGTATTAGTGTGAAAAACGAGGTATTGCAGCCTTTAGAGATTTCAGAATAATTCCAAAACCAATCTAAGGCCTTAATGAGATCCTCTTTAATCAACCGCAAATATTTTTTGAAAAATTTCATGCTAAAACCGTCCGACCCAGGGGCTTTTGAGCTTTCGCACCCTCGGAGTGCATCCCAAATTTCATTTTCGTTAAAACGGTCTTCAAGTAAAATACTGTCGGATTAGGAAATGTATTCCAGATGTGGTTCATTATCGAAGGAGCAGGAGCCTTTCTGCTTTTTCAATTTAAATATTGATTGGAAATAGCGAAATACTTCATTTTTTATTGTTTTGTGGTCTTCGGACCAGGTGCCGTTAGAGGAGAAACCACGAATATTGTTTTTATTATTTCTTCTTTTTATGTAATTATAAATATAAAAGTATTTGGAGTTCTCGTCCCCTTCGAGGGCCCATTTTATACGAGACTTTTATTTTAACATTTTAGCCTTCTTTTTTTCTTTTTCAAGGTGGTTCATTTTTTCTTCGACCCATTGATATCACTCCATTTATATTTGTTTTATCTCGCGATATCTCCCCCACTTTGTTCGGTTTTTGATGATCTTGGTGCCTATTTTGTGTGCTATTGAGCTAAATGGTAATTTAAGGGCTAAGGACTTGATTTGGTGTAAAATTGACCAAATCTTGGGCAAAATCGGCTAAGGAAATGGCAAGTACAGGATTCAGCTCAAAAAGCGCCGCTCCTCAACTAAGAGCACCGCTTCTGTGGAGCAAAAGCGCCGCACCAACATTAAAAGTGACGTTCTTATGCATATTTCAGCTACATTTTCCATCAGTGAGCAATAGCGCCGTTCCTAAAGTCAAGAGCGCCTCTCCTATCCAGACAAAAGCGTCGCTCCTATAGCAAAACCGCCGTTCCTGAATGTTTCCAAAAGTGGCATTCCTGATCAAAAGCGCCGATCTTCATTTAAGCCAAAAGCGCCGCTCCTGAGTCAAAAGCGGCGCTCTTGTCGCTGTTTCAGCCCAGATTTTCAGCACTATAAAAGGAATGAGATTAGGTTATTTTTCATATGCATCTTTAGAGAGTAGTTGTCTTAGGTCCGAATTTCACATACAAAACCCTAATTTCATCATCCATTGGTGTTTAAGGGTGGATTCAAAGAGGTTAGCTCTAGATTCATCATTGTTTAGCTCTATATCTTCATCTTCTACATTTTGGATTGTAATTTCCACTTTACTTTACATATTTTGAATCTATTTCTTGTAATAACTTTAAGATGATGATTGTTTATGTTTCTATGCTTATTATTAGTTTGATCTTAGCCATGATTGGCTAAATCTCTTGTGTTTGCTTATCTATGAATCTCTAATGCTAGTGTTTGCTCCAAAAATCAATTGAATAATGTTGTTTGAATGAATTACATGATCTTTTGTTATTGAGTTAGCTAAAGATCTATTGTTATGAGTTTGTTTTAGGCTTGACTTTAATTACATATGTCGAGTAGCTCTCTTAGTGATTTGAGAAGTGAATCAATGTGTGCTTCAACACCTTGGGTGATCTAGACAACTAGTTTAGGAATTTAAAGTGATTCTGTTCTTGATCTAGGTTGGTTTTCAATTGGCCTTTAGTCAACATAATAGTGCCGATTATCTTAAGTGATTTCGATAGTTGGGGGTTTTAAGTGATTTCAACCTAAGCATAATCTCAATGACCAAATCATGCTTAACTTGATCTTAGAATACAATGCTTATGTGAATTCGCGGAGTGTTATTTGATTTAAGGCCAGTAGTAATGCTAAACATTTAATAGTTTAACAACTAGTGCGATAGCAATTTGGGCAAAACGGGGCAAGCCAAGCATAGAGAGGATTAGATAAGTGAACACTTCTTAGTTAATTTAATTTAAATCTTAATACTTCGTTACTTGTTTCTTGCTTCTAGTTTACTTGTTAAGTTTAAGTTTGTTTAATTGTGCAAGTTTTAGTTGTTAGTTAATATCAATCAAACCCCCCAATCAAACAAACCCTAGGACAATTGATAGTTTCAAATATTCGACTTACACCGCTCTCTTGGGACGAACTTGATAAGAATACTTACATTGAAGTGCTATAACAACTGGGTTCTAAGTGCTCGTTAGTTGTGTGTGCTTATCTGTAGTGTTTGAATCATATATAAATTTTAAGGGTAAAATATGTACGTTCCACAAACACCATCACCCATATTTTTCTTCCTTGTTCGGTTAATGTTCTAATTTCAGGTTGCCTTTCCCATTCGGATGCGGTGTTTAGGTGAGATGTTATTTGATTGTCGATGTTATCGAGTTAGGAGATGCAATTTTTTAGTTCTAATTTTACATTTTTTAGTTTATTTCGTAGGATACAATCAGGACGATTTCCATTTATAGGATCAAGCCACACCTTTTTTATAATATCGTTTGCTTCTTTTAGTTCTAACCAAGCATTAAAAACCCTAATGGGTTTTGGGCCGAAGTCGATAGAGGTCTTTTTTAATAATATTGGACAGTGGTGATAGGTCACGATCAAGAGTTTTGGATGAGACGTTTGGCCAGAAATTAAGTATATCTTCCGAAATCAGAAAGCGATAAAGTTTGCTAGATTTTAAATTGTTGTCACATATGCGGGTGAATTTTGTCCCGCAGAGAGGGACGTCAATATGTTTTGAGTCATTGATAAATTTATTAAAGCTATTGTGACGACCCGGAAATTTCCGACCAAATTTAAACTTAAATCTTATATGATTTCGACACGATAAGCAAAGTCTATTAGGTTGAGACTCAAAAATTTTGAACTGTTTCATATATTCAATTGACCTTCGACTGTTCTCGACGAATCACGAACAACTAATTGTAAATAGATACATATATATTTAAATATAGATATGTATATTAATTGAGGTATTATTTGAAATAATATATGACTTAATTGTTAGAAACCAATATGTAAAATAATAAGCGATGTAATAAAAACTATTATTATAAATGTGTGTGTGTGTGTGTGTCTATATATATATATATATATATATATATATATATATATATATATATATATATATATATATATATATAAGGGTAGGATCAAGAGGGAAGTAACCAATCGGGGGGAAGCGGGGGGAAGCAAATAGTTTTTTTTTTCGTTTTTTTGAATAAAACTTTGTTCACGAACATTATAGATGAGATGAAAATATGAACATTTAGTAGAGACACTTTGTGATAAATGTTTTTATTTTGGCGGGAAAACGCTCGAAGAAGTAATATATAACAATTATCTTGTTTTTCGAGCGTATTTTGAGGTTTTAGCTATTGGGGTTTAGATATTAGGGTTTAGATATTAGGGTTTAGAAATTTAGGGTTTAGGGTTTAGATTTAGGGTTTAGATTTAGGATTTAGATTGAGTTTTTAACACGAACGATTTAGAGTTTAGGGTTTAGGATTTAGGGTTTAGGGTTTAGGGTTTAGGGTTTGGTGTTTTGGGTTTATGGAATAAACCCAAAACACCAAACCCTAAACCCTAAACTCTAAATCGGGCTAAATTTACAAAACATGAAAAAAAAAACATTCATATTCTTCACGAACAATATTATCTTGAATGTTATTTTTGTCGATCGTTTTCCCGCCTAAATAATAACATTCATCACGAAGTGTCTCTTCTAAATGTTCATATTTTCGTGTGATTTTGATGCTGGAAAAAAATGAAAAAAAAATGAAAAAAAATAATTGCTTCCCCCCGCTTCCCCCCGATTGGTTACTTCCCCATTGATCCTGCCCCTATATATATATATATATATATATATATATATATATATATATATATATATATATATATATATATATTACTTGTAAATATATAAAATTATATTAAATCTATTTGTTTAAAAATATATAATATATTTATTTTAGTAGTTAAACTTGCTATTTAAAACTATTTATAGATAGAAAAAGAAAATATTAAAAATAAATGATTTCGAGCTTAAACAGTAAACGGTTGTAATACTCGGTTGATTTTCGCTAGTATTCATATAGATCTAATACGAGTTTATGAAGATTTAAAATGAAAATAGGATCGCAAATTGATTACAAAGATTTTAGGTTTGATAGATATATTTTTATCTTCTTAGTTTAAATTTTAATGATCCGTACTTATCACTTGGAAATTAAAACAAATATTAGGCGAGTCTTTTTGATCAGGTTTCAAACATTTAATGACCAAAATAAATAAATGGACTTAATTTAAAAATTAGGGATTTTTAGGAACACTTTTATATTTTAACTGCTTAGCAATGGACACGATACAATTCCCGTGAAAACTGTCGGTAGTATACATACAAATATATATCACGAGAATTCATTCAGATTACTGTAGCTTCTTTTGTTTTGGCTTGTCCCACCATCCCTTGCCTCTAATATATATATGCATACAGATAATAGAAGATAGACACATATACATACATATCATATGCATCTTCTTATTTTTACTTCCTTTCAAGAGTCACCACCGATACCGCCACTCAGCTTTCACCACCGCCATCACCACCATGAATCACCACCACTGTTGATCACCATTAACCGTCACCATCTCCCTCTTTCTTCCTCTCTCTCTCTCTTGCAAGTCCAAAGAACCACCTCCGGTCACATCCAAAACTGCCAAACCCATCTTCAAGAACACCACCTTAGTTGAACCACCACGGAGAACCACTAAAACCGCCATCCACCACAACAAGCTGCTATATTGTTGCTAGCTATTCTGTCTTCTGTTCTCGTTTGAAGAACACCATCAAACAATCAATTTGCTGTTACTATACTCGCATGTTTCTATATTTATGATCAACTGTCACAACCACTATTTATATTATTGTTGTTACTACTCGAACGAGCTTCTTCACCATCATTGTTGCTGCTGTTTGCAGCTGAAAACTACTACATAACCATCTTAGATTTTCATTATTGTTATTGCTTCTTTCCTTTCTGTTTTGTGCAAACAACAAACAACCAATGAAATTCTCTTAAGTACTGCTGTTACACACTCGTCTTGCTGCTGTTTGTTGAATACCTAAGTGAAGAAGATGATGAATAGTAATTGTAAAGTGATGATGAACAGTAACTACAGCTGCTGCTCGAACCTTTCTGTTTTGGTAATAAACGTGTACATCAAATCCATTATATAAACCTAGTGAGCTGTTATTTAATCTCTGTTAGTGTCCTATTCGAATTAAACATCAAACCAATCATTATCAAGTTTGTTACAGTAATAACAAGAAGGATACTTACGGTTATGATCATGGTGAATGATGATTATGATAATGGAGTAATGAGATGATGATGCCGATGGTACCAGGAGATGATGATGATATGCGTACGATAATAATTAGTTGATGATGATGGTAATCGTATTAAGTTAATCATGATGTATAGTCGAAGATGATGAAGGATAGATTGATGTTGATAAATGATGAGAAGATGATGCTTGATGAAAATGATACACGATGATCATGATGAAAATGATTATGATGATGAAGAATGATGATGTTAGGATGATGATGATGATCGTGTGATGATAAAGATGATAGTGTGATGATGATGATGTTAGGATAGTGATGATGATGATCGTGAAGGTGATGTACGATGGTATGATGATGATGATGATTTTATGATGTTCGATGATTATGATGATGATACATGAGGGCATAATTCTAACTATAACTATTATTATTATTATTATTATTATTATTATTATTATTATTATTATTATTATTATTATTATTATTATTATTATTATTATTATTATTATTATTATTATTATTATTATAATTAGTATTATAAAAATTTTAACATCTATATTAACATAATAAAATATTATTATTATTACTTTCGTATTAACAATATTATTATAACAAATAAATAGTTTCTATATAAGGATACATTTATTACAAATACCATAATATTACATATACTTACATATTAACATTATATATTTACATGTAGCAAATTATTGATTTCTGATATAATACTAAATACATATAAATAAAACTATATAAATATTAATTATTTTAAATATATATATACAAATTAAATATATAAGATATATCAATTAAGAATAAATTGTTTCGAATACAATTATATGTGTTAAGATATATATAACCGATATAGGTTCGTGAATCCGAGGCCAACCATGCATTGTTCAGTATCGTCGAATGAATATTTTTACTACAAAATATTGTATTGTGAGTTTCATTTGCTCCTTTTTTAAATGCTTTTGCAATATATATTTTTGGGACTGAGAATACATGCGTTGTTTTATAAATGTTTTACGTAATAGACACAAGTAATCGAAATTACATTCTATGGTTGGATTATCAAAATCGAATATCGCCCTTCAAGTCTGGTAATCTAAGAATTGGGGAAATGGCCCCTAATTGACGCGAATCCTAAAGATAGATCTATTGGGCCTAACAACCCCCATTCATGTCTATGGATGGCTTTCGTACTTCGAGATTATTATTATACAGACGTCGATGTCTGTGGGGATATTCTATGCATTATGGTTAATGTCGGTTACCAGGTGTTCAATCCATATGAATGATTTTTATGCAGATGGCTATATGCATGCATGATCCTTATGAGAATTGGAAATATGAAATCTTGTGGTCTATTAAAAATGATGGAAGTGAATATTGATGATAAACTAATGAACTCATCAACCTTTTGGTTGACACTTTAAAGCATGTTTATTCTCAGATTTGAAAGAAATCTTCCTCTGTGCATTCGCTCATTTAAGAGATATTATGTGACAACCCGAAAATTTTTGACCAAATTTAAACTTAATCTTTGTATGATTAACACTTCCGACACGATAAGCAAAGTCTGTAAAACTGAATCTCAAAATTTTTGAACTACTTTTATATATTTAAATACCCTTCGGTTGTTTTCGACGATTCGCGAACAATTATATGTAAATAGATACATATATACTATAACTTGAAAATGTAACGATGTATTAATTGTTTGATACCGTACATTAAACTTATTGGTTTAAATATCTATTTGAATATATATGATAAGTTGAAATATTTATTATTAAAATTAATTATAAATAACTTCCAATGTGTATTTAAAAAAAACTGATTTATGTATATTAAAAAGATATATACATATATATAATTTCAAGTTATTTAGTAAACGATAGTAACATTCATTTATTGATTCGATTGATATTTAGATAAGTTAACTAAAGCGTTTAAGATGAACCAGTAAAACACTAAATTGCTACAGTACCCAAAATGCTACATTGTCTTCGAAAATCACTATTTGCTACAGTGAAATTGACTTTGCTACAGTGAATTGCTACAGTAAAGCACTATTTCAAAATAAATAAAAATATATATATATATATATATATATATATGTATATACTACGAGACGATGATTTATAGAAGCAAATAACCAAAACACTTAATTGATTAAAGCTACACTTAGAGTGACATAGTTATCAATGATTAAGTTTATATTTTGACAAAGGTACGAGTCACGAAACGAAAAGTACTAGCTTTCTCAGCGTACGAAAGGGCGTTCGAAAAATCGGAACCGAGACATAAGTCGAGTGACAACGTACGACTTATCGGAACAAAAATTACAAGTCAACTATGCATGTAAATTTAATATAATATATAATTAATTATATAAATTAAATATATTATATATATAATTAAATAATATGTCGACAAGCAAGAAAACAAACGAAAGTGAGCTGTCCAGACGGGCCATGCGATCGCATGACATTTGCACTGAAAGCCCATGCGATCGCATGGGCATCAGATTCAGCAAACATGTATAAATAGCTCGATCTATTCCGTTTCTTGCTTCATTCTTTTTACTCCGTATTATTTAAATTATTATTATTATTATTATTATTATTATTATTATTATTATTATTATTATTATTATTATTATTATTAATCCTAATATTATTATTTGTAATATTAGTGTTATTATTAGTATTATACATAAAATATTACGACGAGGTCATGAGCGTGTAACTTTCAAAACGAGTTCTCAAACGGGTTAAAGCTAAGGAAATTATGGGTTATTGCCAAGGAGGTTATGGGTAATATTCGGGGGTATATTTTTGAATCAAAACCTAGTGTTTAGCATCTCCGTTACGTCTACGTACTTTCCTACAATATTGAATCTCAATATTAATACGTTGAGATCTACGATTCTTTGATATACCGAGTTTCGGTCACATTACGATGAACAACTGTATGTGCTGCTAAGGTGAGTTTCATAAGATCCCTTTTACTCTCTACATTTTTGGGCTGAGAATACATGCAAATGCTTTATTAACCGATATACAATATTTATATGTGTGAGTTTCATTTGCTCCCTTTTTAATTGCTTTTGCAATCTATATTTTTAGGCTGAGAATACATGCACTTTGTTTTAAACGCAATGGATACAAGTACATACTAAATTCTACACTGAGTTTGAACCGAAAATACCTTAGCTTTGGTAACTAGTAACTGCCAGTTATAAGAACTGGTGGGCGCGAGTAGCAGTATATGGATCCATAGGGTTTGATATCCCCGTCCGAGCTAGAGCACTAGCCTTTTAACGGACGTATGCTATTTGAGAAGCGTACACGGTGGTTTGCGTGTATTATTAAGATGATTATACAAAGGGTACAAATTATATATACGTCAAGTTTAGTTACCAGGGTGCTCAATTTCGTAGAATATTTTGATAAACGTTTCTGGATGAAACAACTGAAATCTTGTGATCCACCTTTATATACAGATTATGCGCAACATTAAAACTATGAACTCACCAACCTTTGTGTTGACACTTGTTAGCATGTTTATTCTCAGGTTTCCTAGAAGTCTTCCGCTGTTTGATTAGATGTTAAACAAGCTATGTGCATGGAGTCTTACATGACATATTTTTCAAGGAGACGTTGCATTCACCAAATCATCACCATCTATCTTATTTTGACTGCATTGTCAACGGAAATACTGTTGTAAACTATTATTTATGGTGATTGTCTATATGTAGAAATCATCAGATGTCGAAAACCTTTGATTTAAATATTCATTTATGGTGTGCCTTTTCAAAAGAATGCAATGTTTACAAAATGTATCATATAGAGGTCAAATACCTCGCAATGAAATCAATGAATGACGTGTTCGTCCATATGGATTTGGAGCGATCGTCACATATTACTTGGAGTCATTCATGATATATTTCAAAAGACGTTGCATTCGAGTCGTTGAGTTCATCAAGAATATTATTAAGTCATTTATAGTTGGATATATTATGAAATGGTATGCATGCCATCAACTTTCGATGTGATGAAAGTTTGTCTTTTAAAAACGAATGCAATATTTGTAAAATGTATCATATAGAGGTCAGAACCTCGCAATGTAACCAACTGATATGAATCGTTTATAATCGATATGAACGGGTTTTTAATGTTCGTATCAGAGCGGTGGTCTTAGCGAACCAGTTCTTGTATTAGTGTATCTAACTGATAGTTGTTTAGATGCATTAGTGAGTCTGGACTTCGACCGTGTCTGCATGTCAAAAGTTTTGCTTATCATTTCGTGTCAAAAATTACTTGCTTATCATCCATAAAGTCTTGACACATCTTACTGCATTGATTGCATGAATAGTGTATAGACAAAATTCATATCTTAGCGTATCTGTTACTGTAAACCTTGCCTGATATATTCCATAAATTCCTCCGTAATCTACAAAATCTTTTGTTCTATATATAGATAGATATTCTATATAATTAGAATACCACCCGATAGCCGAAAATTATTTCATATCAAAAAATCCTTTATTCAAATGTATGAAATGGAACTCACTACTAGTTCAAGTCCCTTGGATTCCGACAACTATTCTGATATGGATTCCCACTCGAACTCCGAAAGCAGTTAATCGGGATGGATCAACCAATTAGCCATCATCAATTCTGGATGAATTGGGGATGGGTTCATAGTCTACTTAATTATTGGAGACAAGAAGAAGGTGATCCCTTCCACCCACCATATTGCCCTCTTGGCAATGAACCTGAAGCACTTACCGGCAAACCAGTTCGAAACACCATTTTCACCCTCATTTCCAGAATAGCTAGCAACGATTACATTATATCTACAATTCTAGATCTCATTCATCAGCTCGTTCTGACTGACAATCATCCCAGAATAATAGAAGAAGTCAACGAACTTCGCGCTCGAGTAATCAATTTGGAGAATATGGTGAAACATTTACCAGCTTCAGCAACATCATCGACACCAACAGTACCATCAGTAACAGCACCAGTACCATCAACAATCCATGCCTCAACATCTCATTATATACCTCGAGTATAATCATCATTCTACGTATCGTTCTACATCATTTATCTTCGTTCTACCTGGCGATTATGTAATCTCGAATATTTTAGAGATTATATATTCTTGTTCTAACGATAAATCAAATGAGTTTAATATCAAATTGACTCATTAAATCTATGATTACATTTGAAGGAAATATGTATGTAGATGCATTTTCATAAAGATTGTAATTAAAAATTCTTTTGTACAAACTGTTAATGGTGAAAATATTTTAACGGGTAGGTAATACCCGAGGAATATTTAGATCTCACATTAACATGTTACACTGTACATTCTTCGAATCTGATTCAACGATCATTTACTATCCTACTTACATCCACATATATACGAATCCGTTCACCGCAGAATAACCATTTTCATTCAATTTCATATTTGAATTTTGACCTATCAGAATCCAACAAGTGGCATAATGAAGAAAACATTGGACAAAAATAAAATTTGTTAGAAACAAACAAATTAACTATGAGAAATTTTGTTAAGAAATCACGCTAACAAAATCCTAGCTAACTGTTCCTAGCTAACTGTTAATTCCTTATTACATTTATTTATCGCAATTTATTTATCGTAATTTTAATTCTTGCAGTTTTATTTATCGTCATTTAATTTCTGTTATTTATTTTACGCACTTTATTTATCGTCATTTAAATACTGTTATTTACGCATTTTAAATATTGGGACACGTATACAAAGTTTTGACATATCATATCGACGTTATCTATATATATTATTTGGAATAACCATAGACACTCTATATACGGTAATGATCGAGTTAGCTATACAGGGTTGAGGTTGATTCTAAAATAATATATATACTTTGAGTTGTGATCGAGTCTGAGACATATATACAATGGGTCACGATACGTATTAATTAATTCGAATGTTATATATTAAACTATATATGAATTATTGAACTACTAACTGTGGACTACTAACATTGGACAATTAAAATGAATTAAAATATTGATTATAACATATGAAACTAAATATTTCTTCAAGTTTGCCACTTGAATTCATCTTAAACCTCGTTTGTATCTTGACGATTTCAATATGCGTTCAAACCTTTCATAGTTCTTAAAAACACCTCAACCGAGAGAATGAACCAACTGCATCTCTTCTAAGGAAGGAAAGATTTATGCATACAAATATGCACCTGAAAACACTCGGAACCTGAATAAACGTTTAACACGTATCTATGATAGCTCATTTGGCATTGTTATTACCGAAAATAACATTGCAATTCTTTTTCAAATTAGCCAATTTTTTCACAGCTCCAGCAAATCAACTTCAATTTTTTTTCATTCGAATAAACCTTATTATAAAGATTACCCCTTCATCATCGTTACCAGAGAACCGTTTATATCCCACCACATTAGCAGTAAACTTACCAGTAACTTCATTATACATTGGCTTAAGTCTCTCCGAAGAACCATTTTATTTGTTCGTTAAAACCTATTCATATACTCATCCACATCTTATAACGAGAATTACCACATCAACTACCAGGAATTAGCAATCAGTATTTTGAAATCTCGTAGCATGTCTACATCAACAGTTATATGTATACATATAACATTTATCTCATAGAATTATGACCTTCCATTCTGAAATTCTGAAAAGCACCCAGTCTGCGAATCAATACACTGAATTTTGAAAAGTTGAATGAAGCAACAAAAACTGCAAATAACCTTAACAGCCAAAAGTTTGATGATAAAAAATTGTATGTTGGCAAAGCTTAGAAAAGTTGGAACTGGAAAACAAATTGAGCAAATCATGAAGAAGGCTGTAGACAAATCACAAAGACTAAACCTGCCTTCAAAGAATTCAAATGATTCAGTATCTGCTGAAGTCATTAACGAATACCTTGCTCATGACTCTACACTTTTACGGACAAATCTTCATCATCATCCATCTATATTAGATATTCTAAGATATCATCGTATCTTCCAGTATAAATATCCTCGATATTTCTGAAGATATTTTCATAACTATTCTTATCCGAAAATTATTTATCTCTCCGCGTTATCTGTATTACATCATAAAAGAAACTGTTTTAGTTTCTAAATTCTGAAAAATTCGAATTTAAAATATGAATATTTTTGAAGTAGTGTTGGGAACTGAAGCATGAGTTAGTATAATATAATGACACTTGATCAACGTGATTATATTACAGTAACTCATGCTGAGTTTCTAAATGGAACATGATGATTCACAGACCATACCGTCATCATGTGCCATGTTACACGACTCTGGTATTCTATTTAACCTCTAAAAAATATCAAGAAAATATTTTCTTGATGATTCAGTCTTTTTCGGATATTCTGGTAATTTGACAAATCAAATCGTGCTACTACCTTTCCTTTCTACTTTGTATATTATGATAATTCAAAACTCCATACCTACGAATTCTGGACCATTACTTGCGAAAAGAAAACAAAAGCATGAAGCTCCGAAATAGAAAGGGGGTATAAATCCCAGCAAACAGAAAAGATCATTAACTGTAGATGTCAATAATTATAGAAAGACGGAAGCAGGGACTTCGAAAAATAAGGAAAGATATAAAGCCCGACAGCAACACATAATTTACAAACTATGTATATCAATACGTATTGCAACATAAAGACACGGGAGAATTAAAAACACTATAACCCCAAGGTAATAGTAAAAGTAAATAAAATCCTCCGGTGGTAGATGAAAGAGAAGAATGACAGATATGAAAGTTAGGAGTATATCAAGGATCAGAACGGGATGGAGCATATTGATGAATGTTTTAAAGTATGAGTTGAGGGAGAAAGAATAGAAGGTGTGAGTTGTAAGAAAACTAAGGGGGTGAATTTATAGTAAAATATCCGACAGAGCAATCCAAACAGATGATAGCATTTAAAGCAGATCCTAATTTCCTTGATTATCGATGAATCAAATCTTATTACGAAGATTTTCTCCAAATCCCTTGAACTCTGGAAATCAATCCTATCAACGTTAAAAGATATGACGAATCTACACTTATTCATTTCAGTCTTTTGTGCTAACTTCACTCGCACTCTTCACAAAATCGAATTGTTTTATCTATATTACTCGATGATGATAAAATTCTAACTTTCAGCTCGTATTCATCATGAAAACATTCTTATTGTTATCCATGACGACCTCGATCAAATTTCGGGGACAAAATTTCTTTAATGGGTAGGTACTGTGACGACCCGAAAATTTCCGACCAAATTTAAACTTAAATCTTATATGATTTCGACACGATAAGCAAAGTCTGTTAGGTTGAGACTCAAAAATTTTAAACTGTTACATATATTCAATTGACCTTCGACTGTTCTCGACGATTAACGAACAACTAATTGTAAATAGATACATATATATTTAAATATACATATGTATAATAATTGAGGTATTATTTGAAATTATATATGACTTAATTGTTGGAAACCAATATGTAAAATAATAAGCGATGTAATAAAAACTATTATTATAAAAATGTGTGTGTGTGTGTGTGTGTATATATATATATATATATATATATATATATATATATATATATATATATATATATATATATATATATATATATATATATATATATATTACTTGTAAATATATAAAATTATATTAAATCTATTTGTTTAAAAATATATAATATATTTATTTTAGTAGTTAAACTTGCTATTTAAAACTATTTATAGATAGAAAAAGAAAATATTAAAAATAAATGATTTCGAGCTTAAATAGTAAACGATTGTAATACTCGGTTGATTTTTTGCTAGTATTCATATAGATCTAATACGAGTTTATGAAGATTTAAAATGAAAATAGGATCGCAAATTGATTACAAAGATTTTAGGTTTGATTGATACATTTTTATCTTCTTAGTTTAAATTTTAATGCTCCGTACTTATCACTTGGAACTTAAAACAAATATTAGGCGAGTCTTTTTAATCAGGTTTCAAACATTTAATGACCAAAATAAATAAATGGACTTAATTTAAAAATTATGGATTTTTTGAAACACTTTTATATTTTAACTGTTTAGCAATGGACACGATACAATTCCCGTGAAAATTGTCGGTAGTATACATACAAATATATATCACGAGAATTCATTCAGATTACTGTAGCTTCTTTTGTTTTGGCTTGTCCCACCATTCCTTTCCTCTAATATATATGCATACAGATAATAGAAGATAGACACATATACATACATATCATATGCATCTTCTTCTTTTTACTTCCTTTCAAGAGTCAACACCGATACCGCCACTCAGTTTTCACCACCGCCATCACCACCATGAATCACCACCACTGTCGAGCACCATTAACCGTCACCATCTCCCTCTTTCTTCCTATCTCTCTCTTGCAAGTCCAAAGAACCACCTCCGGTCACATCCAAAACCGCCAAACCCATCTTCAAGAACACCACCTTCGTTGAACCACCACCGAGAACCACTAAAACTGCCATCCACCACAACAAGCTGCTATATTGTTGCTAGCTATTCTGTCTTCTATTCTCGTTTGAAGAACACCATCAAACAATCAATTTGCTGTTACTATACTCGCATGTTTCTATATTTCTGATCAACTGTCACAACCACCATTTATGTTATTGTTGTTACTACTTGAACGAGCTTCTTCACCATCATTGTTGCTGCTGTTTGCAGCTGAAAACTGCCACATAACCATCTTAGATTTTCATTATTGTTATTGCTTCTTTCCTTTCTGTTTTGTGCAAATAACAAACAACCAACAAAATTCTCTTAAGTACTGCTGTTACACATTCGTCTTGCTGTTTTTTTGTTGAATACCTAAGTAAAGAAGATGATGAATAGTAATTGTAAAGTGAAGATGAACAGTAACTGCAGCTGCTGCTCGAACCTTTCTGTTTTGGTGATCAACGTGTACATCAAATCCGTTATATAAACCTAGTGAGCTGTTATTTAATCTCTGTTAGTGTCCTATTCAAATTAAACATCAAACCAATCATTATCAAGTTTGTTACAGTAACAATAAGAAGGATACTTACGGTTATGATCATGGTGAATGATGATTATGATAATGGAGTAATGAGATGATGATGCCGATGGTACCAGGAGATAATGATGATACGCGTACGATAATAATTAGTTGATAATGATGGTAATCGTAGTAAGTTAATGATGATGTATAGTCGAAGATGATGAAGGCGAGATTGATGTTGATAACGATGAGAAGATGATGCTTGATGAAAATGATACACGATGATCATGATGAAAATGATTATGATGATGAAGAATGATGATGTTAGGATGATGATGATGATGATCGTGTGATGATAAAGATGATAGTGTGATGATGATGATGTTAGGATAGTGATGATGATGATCGTGAAGGTGATGTACGATGGTATGATGATGATGATGATTTTAAGATGCTCGATGATTATGATGATGATACATGAGGGTATAATTCTAACTATAATTATTATTATTATTATTATTATTATTATTATTATTATTATTATTATTATTATTATTATTATTATTATTATTATTATTATTTTAATTATTATTATTATTAGCACTACTAATATTATTATGATCATTAATATTATTATTATAATTAGTATTATAAAAATTTTAACATCTATATTAACATAATAAAATATTATTATTATTATTACTTTCGTATTAACAATATTATTATAATAAATAAATAGTTTCTATATAAGGATACATTTATTACAAATACCATAATATTACATATAATTACATATTAACATTATATATTTACATGTAGCAAATTATTGATTTCTGATATAATACTAAATACATATAAATAAAACTATATAAATATTAATTATTTTAAATATATATATATATATATATATATATATATATATATATATATATATATATATATATATATATACAAATTAAATATATAAGATATATCAATTAAGAATAAATTTGTTCGAATACAATTATATGTGTTATTATATATATAACCGATATAGGTTCGTGAATCCGAGGCCAACCATGCATTGTTTAGTATCGTCGAATGAATATTTTTACTACAAAATATTGTATTCTGAGTTTTATTTGCTCCTTTTTAAATGCTTTTGCAATATATATTTTTGGGACTGAGAATACATGCGTTGTTTTATAAATGTTTTATGAAATAGACACAAGTAATCGAAATTACATTCTATGGTTGGATTATCGAAATCAAATATCGCCCTTCAAGTCTGGTAACCTAAGAATTAGGAAAATGGCCCCTAATTGACGCGAATCCTAAAGATAGATCTATTGGGCCTAACAATCCCCATTCATGTCTATGAATGGCTTTCGTACTTCGAGATTATTATTATACAGACGTCGATGTATGTGGGGATATTCTATGCATTATGGTTAATGTCGGTTACCAGGTGTTCAATCCATATGAATGACTTTTATGCAGATGGCTATATGCATGCATGATCTTTATGAGAATTGGAAATATGAAATCTTGTGGCCTATTAAAAATGATGGAAGTGAATATTAATGATAAACTAATGAACTCACCAACCTTTTGGTTGACACTTTAAAGCATGTTTATTCTCAAGTTTGAAAGAAATCTTCCGATGTGCATTCGCTCATTTAAGAGATATTACTTGGAGTCATTCATGACATATTTCAAAAGACGTTGCATTCGAGTCGTTGAGTTCATCAAGAATATTATTAAGTCATTTATAGATGGATATATTATGAAATGGTATGCATGCCGTCAACTTTCGATGTGATGAAAGTTTGTCTTTTAAAAATGAATGCAATGTTTGTAAAATGTATCATATAGAGGTCAGAACCTCGCAATGTAACCAACTGTTATGAATCAATTATAATCAATATGAACGGGTTGTTAAAGCTATCTGCCCTAGATTTTTTGAACACAGTGTTCAAGCATTTCAGAACAGTTTCTGACTTCATTGAAGTCACCACAGATTATATAAGGGACGTCTAATGAGGTGGTTAGTGTTGTGAGTTCATTCCAGAATCGGATCTTTTTTTGGTTCGAGTGCGGACCGTAGATGATTATTATTATTACTAATTTAGTATCATAACCCGCCCATGTACCAGATATTGCAAGGAATATTTCACCCTCGATGGCCTGTTCGAGTGTGAATATGTTCATGGTGTCCCATATTAATAGAATTCCACCCGAAGCCCCAATTGCGTCATTTTGTACGAATATAAAATTAGGATTACCCCATAAAGTTTCAATTAACTTGTCTGATGTATGTCCGCATTTAGTTTCTTGAAGGCCCAGTATTACCAGTTTATCTTTATTATAGATTCTTTTTAACCATTTAATTTTACCCGCTTGCCCCAAAACCCCGAATGTTGAGAGAAATTATACAGAAGAGAAAACTTTAAGAACGAGATGGTGTGATGAAGGATTACTGTTTGTTACCCTAGCGAATACCAAGTTCCTCTCCAACAGCCTTAGTACCAATTGAATTACTCGATACATTGGTGTAGTTATTCTTCTTGGTTTTTGAATCCCCTGTTTTACTTTTTGATTTAGTGCTACAGTTATTCCATGATGAATTGCGTCTTCTAGCTATTTGGGATAGCTTCAATTTTTGACCGCTTCTAGCACAATGTTTCACGAAATTAATTTTGGAGCGTATACCTATATGTGAAGGCCCTCTGTATTGATTGGAAGTTATGTGCATCGTCGATTTAGGAATTAAGGGGGATATCCTTTGCCACTCGCTTAAAACTAATATCCTCAGTTCTGTGGTTTATGGGACCGTTTTTTCGGATTGAGGCGTTAGAGGATTTTTGTTGAGACATGATGGTTTCTACAATTAGATTTTCTTCAAGGTTTTTATCGATTTGAGCTTCCGTATTAATAGAACATTTAGGGGAAGGTGTAGATACAGGAATGGGTTGATCAGTGTTGATGAAAGGGATATTGATCGTGGTGTTGGGTTTAGGGGGAGAATCGAACTCGATAATGTGATCAATGTTGTTATTTTTAGTAGGCTTGACAGGTGTGGGGATAGTGATGATAATTGACTTGGTATGGTGGGCTAAGTTGGATTCCAAAATGTGAGTAGTGGATTGGTTGTTAGTGGGCTCAGTTTGGTAAGAGGTATTAATGACATTTATACTGTTATCACCAGATGGATCGACGTTCTTGGAACTGTTGGTGCAATTATTTGGGTTAGGTGAGAAATGACTGGTTTCAATGCGTTTTGAGTGTGTCGAAGATGAATGGGGTTTTCGAGATTGATTGGCGGCCGGGTTAGGATCGGAGTTGTTTTCCGGTGTGAAGTGTTCATCACCGAAATCAATGTTTTTCCGGTAATATTGACCCTCGAATAGATGATCGCCATCTAGCTGTGATTCTTCATCAGAGAAATCAGGTTGGGATTCATCTTCTTTCTCATAAGATGTATTTTCCAATGGATTGAATTTAACTTCCCGATTATTGTCTTCACAAACATATGCAGTGTAATTCATGGAGTTATAGGTCATACAAACCTTACAATTGATGAATTCAAAGGAGTCATTTTTGATGAGCACATTACCATGAGAAAGATCTCGGTGTCCGGTTTCTTTAATTGAACAGTTTTTCAACTCAATGACCTCGCCCCAGTTAATTGAGATATCCTTAAAGGTGTTCTCTAACCAGCAAGTGATAGGAACCCCTCTAATGTTGAGCCACACCAGCCGACCCGAAGAGGAGTATTCTTCAGGATCTCATGGCCTAATGTTGTCCAGCCAGCACCAGAGAGGGTGATTCATGTCGTTTAGCATATCTAAAGCGATCCGTTTGTCTTCATATATAAGCATTAAATCGTAACCGCCTAGATATTTGACTTCAAAACCATTGAGATTTTCTGATTTGCATAATTCGTTGAAGTAATCAAGATATTCAATTTTTTTACAACACCAATAACAGTGTGCCGCACTAATTCGATTAATTTTTTATCATTAGCGATTTCAATCTTAAACACATCATCATTCATGTCTTTTGCCTTAGTGTGCCGATTGATTACCATTGAGAATTTGCAATCGTCAACGAGTTTATTTGGAATGGGTTTTGGATTATGGGTGGTTTTTGAATGTAGGTTGGTGTAATGGGTAGGGGTAAATCGTGTGACTCGTTTGGTTCTTTAGCATTGTACACTCTAAGTAATTGATCACCTGCAGTAACCATGTTTATTCTTTTTTCCATAGCATCAACTTGGTGTGCAGGTAAGTTTAGAAACCTTACAAACCCAAATCGTTTTTTGCTTTTTAGTCTCTTTTGGGGATATAAACCTCCTTTAATTCGCCATAGCTTTTGAAAAGTTTCCAAAGATCAATAGAGGACCAGTTTTGTAACACCTGTTTTCAGTTACGTGTTATTTCGAACGACATTCGAAATACGAGGCATGTAAGCGTATATTTGGATCTCAAATAAAGTTAGATTTGATGTTCTAAAACCTTACCATTGGATAGGAAATCTCATTACGTTTCCAACGATATTTGATTCATCGAAAACGGAGTTACGGTTTGAAAGTTACGACCAAAAAAAGTTCAGAAAACTGATTCAGTTAATCTGGACGCCGTCCAACCTTTTTGGACGCCGTCCAAAAGGCCTGACGGGCTAGCAGCTCTATTTTTCTCATTTTAAAAGGGGTACTTTGGTCTTTTCACTTGGGGTCGGTTTGGGATCATCAAAACTGATCTAGAACTCCATTGGAGCTCATTTTCACCCACACAAACACTCCCATCTTATTTAGAGAGAGAGGGTGAGTTTTTGAGAGAGAAAGCTTCTTTTGGAGAAGAAGAAGCTTGAATCGGGTGAAGGTTCGAATGTTAAAGTTGTTCCTTGCGTTCTTAGCTACGTTTTGGTAGTGGTGGTAAGTCCTAACTCTGATTTTTCTTTATTTGATTTTGATATTCAAATTAGGGTTTGAGTGTGATTTTGTTAGAAACCCTTGAATAGTTGTGATATGGGTTTGTTGTGGTTAGTAGATGGGTTTTGACCCGTTATTGGCGGGTTAGGGTTTGATGACGAATTTGGTCATGGTTTTGGGTATAATCACTAAATCATAAATGTGTTAGTGCATAGATGTTCATAAGAACTTGTGTACTAGTCAAAATGGGTATTGACCTTGATTTGTGTCGAATTATGTTTTGGGTCAAGATGTGATGAATCGAGTATACAAATTTTTGATTAAAGTGTTAAATGGTGTTTTGAGAAGTAAATCACTAGCCGTTAGTGATTAAAGATGTTTTTGGGACTTATGTCAAAATGGGTTGAATTTGATGGGTCAAATTTGATAATGACTATAATTTTGGATTAAATGGATTTTAAACACTTTTGTTAAGTGTTAAATGATGTGTTTGAATGAAAGTAATCGTGGGAAGAGATTTTGGGTTAAAATGACATTTTAACAAAAGTCAAATGTGGTCAAAAGCAATATGGGTCGATATTGCACTTGTTATGTTTTTGGTGTACATGGCGTTTGAAATGATTACTACCTAAGTAGTAATTTAGTGTTAAGACCTAGGTTGGTCTAATCGGTGTCAAGTATGATTTAGGTTAAATTGTACTTTGTTAAGTGGGTTTAAATTACCACCCGAAGTGGTAGTTGGTTTGTGTCCATTAGGTGTTAAATGGGCGGGTTTTGGCGAGCAAGGTGTAATCCCTTGGTTAAGGGATGTTTGTGTCGGGTTCTCCTTTAGAGAATGACTATTTATGTGTATATTGTGCCTATGTGTAATATAGGTGATTACTTGCTCAGATTTGAGGACGGAGATCATGTTGTAAATGACTTGTGCGGGTATTCCAAGGTAAGTGGAATAATTATACGTGTATGTATATGATGTATTTATTTGCGTAGCGTGAGATGTGAAGTGTCGAAGTGTTAAGACGCCACATTTCACGTGATGAGTGAAGTGTCGAAGTGTTAAGACACCACTCCAGAATGTTTGACGAGTGAAGCATCGAGGTGTTAAGATGCCACTCGGGGTGAAGCATCGAGGTGTTAAGATGTCACCCGGGGTGAAGTATCGAGGTGTTAAGATGCCACCCGGGAGTGAAGTGTCGAGGTGTTAAGACACCACTCCGGAATGTTTGATGAGTGAAGCATCGAGGTGTTAAGATGCCACTCAGGGTGAAGTATCGAGGTGTTAAGATGCCACCCAGGGGTTAGTGATACGAGGTGTTAAGTACACTAATGGATGTTGTGAACTCCGAGGGTCTTTCACGGGCACCATTCCCTTACGATTGGTTAACCATGGTTATGTGTTGTAGTGTAGCATATTATATTTTTCGACTTATATGCTATCATTTGTGCTAGCTTGCGTATTGGAGATTTAGCGTTATACTTTGCGATGGTATGCTAATTATATTGCTAGCGTGTATGCGGTAAATGTGTAAGTGATTGCAAGTAAGTAGGTTATATATGTATGTGTATAATTATTGCATTCACTAAGCTTTTTGCTTACCCCTCTCGTTGTTTACCTTTTTACAGGTATTGTGTTATGAAGCTAGCTAGTTGTAAGACTAGATGCGTAGGAGCACTTGGGCTCGATGGGGTAGCTTTTGGATGTTTGGACGCGAATTAGGGATTTGGTAGTCCCCGGGATTATGCTCTTGGTATTGGGTTGGGTTGTCGAGTCCTAATCCGTCTAAAGAGATAAATGGGTCGAAATCGCTACTTATTTGTAAAATGGGTCATTGTGGGCCCGGTGTTGTAAAACTTATTTTCATTGCGGAAATCTCTTAGTTCTACTTAATATGAGGTGTTGTGAAAGTTGTTTCGTTTAAAAGTGTCGGGAAGCGGGTTTTCCGCTCGCGTGAATTTGAAAAACTGATCAGGAACTTTTAGTTCAATTGGACACCGTCCAAATGGCTTGGACACCGTCCTGGTCTTCTCTGCTGGACGCCGTCCAGATAACTGGACGCCGTCCAGATGTACTGTCCCAGAATTTTTTTTTAGGGCGTGTTTTTGGTAAAACGAAGTCGGGTCGTTACAAGTTTTCAGGAAAGTTAAAAAAACAAAAAGGATGTTATGTTTTTTATGTCAGTTGTGTAGTGTTGCGGATTGATGTTAGGGTTACTGAAGTTTCTTATTAGGTTTTTAGCATGTTCTAGGTTTTTGAATCGTTAGTATATGAGTGATGAGGATGGCGTGATTTTGATAAATGAAGGGTTTAAAGTCTGATGATTGAAAGATGCAGATTTTTTGGTCTGGTGAGGGTTAGATAAGGGGGAATTCTTCATTCTGGAATTCAAGGTTTTGATTTGAATGTTTGTTATTGGTTTTTTGTTCCTGTCGACCTTAACCCAAATGCCGATGTTATCCGGCTGGTATGTGATGTTGTTGATGGTGCGAGATGGTTGTTGAATGGTAGGAATATTGATTGAGAGCATTTGTATATAAGTTACAATTTTATTCAAGTATGAGTGTATGGGTAGTTTTGTTAAGTTATAATGTTACCATAGATGTTTTATTATTATTGATATCTAAAGTGATGTATAACTATTTCATTGATTTTGATTACACATACATTTAGCGATGTTTGATAGTTATGATCATCAATTCTGTAGTTCATAAAATTCATGTGTGATAATGGTGTATCCCAGGGGATACACGCATAAAAGCATCATTTTTATACAGAAGACTAGATCAAAAAACATAAAAGATACCGATATTTGGCAGTTTTTAGCATTTGCCGTCCAGCGCACAGCAGGCCGCCCAGCGACATGCGTAAGCCCTGCATGTAGCTTATATGCTTAAGCCCTTTAGTTAAGCGTGTGAGCATCATGCAGCCACGTCAGCACACGCCACAGGCATTCCAGATATTTCGCATAACTGAATTAATCAGCGATTTACACGTGTTTCCCGAGAATTTCGAACATTCTACGCCTATAAATAGACCCCCTGGGTCACCAAATTTCACATCTGAACTTCAATTAGAGAGAAGTACACTTTCTCTCACACACAGTTATTTCTCACTCTAAAACATAACCGCTTAGCAACAGAACGCTAGACGGATCAATTACAGATTGATCCAAAGATTGATTGAGTCCACCCAACGGATCTCTCATCCGTGTTCCGGGTCTGCAGGGATTATTTCCCGAGGGTAAACATCGATCAACATCCAATTGCTCTACGCTAGACCAAGGTTGGAGAACTCGGATCTCGGAGACATCTCGTTTAGTCATTTTTTAGGAGATCTCGGCATCTCGAAAAAATCTCGGGGAGATCTCGGACGTTGACTTATGTTGACTTTTTAGTATTTTTAATATAAATATAAATATATAGATAAGTATATGTATATTTATATACATTATTACGAGATTTTACAAGAAAATTCGAAAAAATCGGAAAAATTATTAGATTCTGCGAGAAAAATCGAGAAATGAGCGAGAAAATTCAAAAAATAAGCGAGAAAATCCGAGAAATCATGGTTTTAACCAAGTTTGACCCCGTTGACCAAGAAATCTCAGGAGATGGACATCTCGTCTCGGCCACCTTTCAAAACAAGATCCCGGGGAGATCTCGGGGAGAAATAAGGAGATTTACAACACTGCGCCAGACGGATATTGTTCTGTACTGGTACCTTACACCCGTTATACAGAAAATCGTACCATCATTTGGCACCATCCATCTCAAAGACCAACAAGAATACCAAGAGCACAAAGGCAACTGAAACCACTTAAACACGAACAGCACTCGAACCAATCAATGAAAATATCATTGAGAATATATCAGTAGATCAACTAACTCTAGAAGAAACTTCAATCGAAGAAGGGGATCAATTGCACACTAGTGCAACTGAAGAGCATGTGCATGAAACAATACCATGATTGAAGAAACCATTGATAGAAAGCTCTCTAGTAGAGGAGTGTGGAAAGCTAGGCGAGGAACACACAATGTTTCTTTTAAGAGAACATCTGATGTGAATGTTAAGCATACCAGCAAAGGAAAGTCAATTTCTAAACAACAATTGTTCAAACTATTCAATCAGTTGAATACTTTGGTGGATGATACTGAGCATGAACGTAATGATGAAGGTTTTGTGGAGAATGAATTGGACGATAGGGAAGAAGAAGAGCAGTTCTTTATGATTGAGGAGATGGCAGGAAAGTTGTTAGATGGAATTTTGAACAAAACGGCACCATCAAGGTATAAGCAAAAACTAGCACAGCCCGCCATACGTACAGGGGATGAAGCTATCAAACCGCCAGTGATGGCAGAATCAACTCGGTGCATTATCACTTGAATTGCAGAATATCCATTACCAAGAAACTTGGGGATTCCATCCATCGGTGTTTATGATGGAACAACTGACCTAGAAGAATTTATTACCATGTTTGAGGGCGTTATGAGACTGCAGCATTGGGAAGATGAAACTGCGTGTCATATGTTTTCGATGGTATTGCAGAAAATGGCACGTGAGTGGTTTGCAAGTCTTCTGCCACGGAGTATTACTAGTTTCCTTGATTTAAGAGCTAAATTTGTGATGCAATACCAAAGTCTGAGAAGTTTCACGTTGTGACACCGCATTTTTTTTTGATTACGTGGCGGAATCATTAGTATTAATTAACCAATAAATAACATAAACATATTTAATTGCATATCCAAACCATTTGACGGCTAATATTAAAAAACTTCTAGTGTCACCTCACATTACAACCAAATTCAGTTTTAACGGAAAAGACACATCAGAGTTTCTTCATAGTCAAACATAATATCATCATGTCGTCTGCTCCCCAAAACACAATGTCTACAAAAGCTAATAACCTGCAGGGAGGAGATGGAGGAGAATTAGCACGAAGCTAAGTGAGTACGACTAACTACAGGCAATAGTATACAGGAACCGTTATACTAATCATGTCACAAAAACTAACACACATAAACATCACCCAAGTGCCGTCTACAGAGACTCTGGCGGCTCGGCCAAACCATTAACCACCAGTTGATTAGACTGGGGCTTATCAGAAGTTCCTCCACCACTATATGTATATACATAATCCACACGCGACGTACACGTCATTCACATATATATACACCACGATTGTCTAGGCAACCACATGAGGAACCCAACCCGCACGTTGATCTCTCCTACCGAGGCATCCACACAATAGGGACACACTGGGCTCCAGCAGACAAGTATCAACTAGCATGCAGTCATCACAACATACTAACTAACTGTATCAGTAAGTATATCTAATAAGCATGGCAATCATAATATAACATGCTACTCGATACTATATACTCTAGTTAGTTCCACTCACTAAATACCAGCAACCAGCTCAGATAATCTACTACTGAGCGGCTTCCTTATCCTTATCACCTGAACATATGGCAAATCAAGTTAGTTGTTGTCCGTTAACGCCAAACAACATAGTATAGAAAATTTTGTATCAAAAAGCGCTGGCTAAAGATTTCTACTTAACACTTATGCATTTTCAAAATTTACATCCTGATCATCAATATACAAACGGGCAGCATAACAGCTAAAAATCAACACTTAGTAAAATATTTCACTGCAAAGACACTCGGTCGACTGTCAGAGACAGTCGGCTGACTGTCTACACTCACTCGGCCGAGTGTTTAGTCACTCGGTCGATGGTCTTTCACAGACACACTCGGTCGTGGGTCATACACACTCGGTCGATAGCCGAGTCGGTCGGTCGAGTGTCTCGAGACACTCGGCCGACTGTGTTTATCTGCAGAAGCTGAAGAACAAAGCTACGGGTTTCACCTAAAATCGACCAATTCTTGCTCTAGAGCTCGATTATGACCTCAAAACTGACCAAATCGAAGACACTAAACATATAGAAACATAAAGCCACAAGATTTGGACTTAAACAACATCAAATATAACCATTTTAACCCAAATTACTCACTTTGTAAAACTTTATACAAAAACCTAATTTTCTCAAAGATTATAGCACGAAATGTTTTGATTCTTACCTTGATAGAATCAGTAAATCACAAAGAACACAAAGATGTAAATGATTTGAGCTCAAGAACAAGGATTTAAGATTTAGGTTTGATGTGGGTGAGGATAAAGATACGAGTGTGTTTGTGTTTGTAAATATTCTGGAAACAAAATGAATAAAACGGAAGCACTAGTCATCTAAAGTGGGTTAAAATCCTACACTGTGCAACACACGGGTATTTATCAGTTATCTAATATCTTTTGTACATCATTTGGCAACTCAAACGAAGTCCAATTTAAATAAACAAACATGTTCTGTGACCCTTGTTACAAACTGGTCCTAACCACAACATTATTTAATAATAAATATTAAATAAAAATAAAAGCATATAATAACACAGTACTAACTTAAGGGTAATATAGTAATCTTACAGCTAGGCCCGATTGAGGATGTCGCACACGTTGTCGCATCTTGATGCACATGAGATCACTATGCATCAAAATGAATCCTTAAGCAATTTCATGAAGCGTTACACCATCGAGTGTCAAAAAATACCTGATATACCAGAGTCTCAGCTTGTTTCAGGTTTCCTTTTTTGTCTTGATCAGCGTCGCTTTATATGATGTCCCAAAAACGTTTCACCAAGCATTGATTGTTGCACAAAAGCATTTGAGAGCTGGTGAAATGGGGCATCCAAGAGTTGATAATTACCAGAGGAATTATAGGTAGCAGAACGGGGGGCAGAACACGAATGACAACTATCAGAGGCAACGTGGGTATGATAATGGTTATCTGCGACAACAACATGGTTGGCGAGGCAATAATCACCCGAATGACAATTACCATCATCGAAAACCGTTAGACAGGCATCCACTTATCATGGCTTTAACAAAAACTCCAAAGGAGATCTTATTCACTGAACCTATTAAGCAAACCTTTAACCCTCTACCACCAATGGAGGAGCATCAGGGACCATAGAGTGATAGGTGGTGTGATTTCCACGAGGCATACGGGCATAACACTAACAATTGTAAGTCATTGATGAGGGAAATCATTGCTAAGATTAAAGCTGGTGAGTTGAACCATCTGTTACCAGGAAAATAGTATCGGATGAATGATCCAAATAAGTGTTTCGCTTGGCAAGGAAAGGTGTGTCACGGTGTACAGCATGATTGGAACAGGAGAGAGGAGAGAAAAGATGAAAGGGACCCAACTCCTGAAAGGCACATTAAGGTTATTCAGAATGATGGGGAAGAGTATGACGCAGGCGGAGAGCGCAGGATGGAGCAGTGGATGTACACTCCTATTACATTCCACATCATCCCAAATTGGCGACTGTCAGAGGAGCCTGTGGTTATTTCAGCAGTAATTTCAAACAAGCGCATTACCAAAATCTATACTGATACAGGTAGTGAGGCAGACATCTTATATTTAGACTGTGTCAGAGATTATCCATTCAGCGTGAAGGACAGACTCCGCTACACAAACTTGAAGATTGCTGGCATCACGGGAGAATCAATGAGGGCAGTTGGTAAGATTAAATTGGATGTAATGCTGAGAGCACACCTGATAGTGCTCCAAATGAACATATATTTAGGCACAATATCCTTCCAATATGTAAAGCTTTTAGTTACTATTGTTCAATTTTTATGTAATAATCGTTTAAATAAATAAGTGCGAAGACAAAAGAAGAAAACGACGATTTGAAGACGCAAATGACCAAAAAGCTCAAATGTACAAGATATAATTCAAGTGGTTCAATTTATTGATAAGAAACTTCTCAAAATTACAAGAGTACGAGCCGCGAAACGCAAAGTACAAGATATTAAATAGTACGCAAGGACGTTCGAAAATCCGGAACCGGGACCTGAGCCAACTATCAAAGCGCGACGCAACGGAGCTAAAATTACAAGTCAACTATGCACAAGAATATAATATAATATTTAAATAATTATATAAATTATTTATATATTATATATTATATTAAATAACGTTGACAACAAACAAAAAATATGTGAGCTGGATCTGACGGCCATGCGATCGCATGGAAAATAGGCATAAAACTCATGCGAGTGCATGAGCCCATGCGAGTGCATGAGCCCATGCGAGTGCATGAGTTTCGCACTAAAATCTCATGCGACCGCATGATTTACTGTAGCAGGCCACATTCTTTAAATACAACGAATTCTGGACGAATTTTGACAAAAAAATATCAATCTCTCTTCTCTATATGTAATATATTTATATTATAATTATAATTTTAATTTAAGATTAATAATAAATTATGGTTTAGTTGGGTTATTGTAAGAAATGTTTTACGGGTTTTAAGTCGGAACTCTGTCCGTGTAACGCTACGCGATTAATCACCATTGTAAGCTATGTTCTTCCTTTTTAAATTAATGTCTCGTAACTAAGTTATTATAATGCTTATTTGAGCCAAAGTAATCATGATGTTAGACTAAATATTAAGACAGGGTTATTAGATTTTGTACCATAATTAAGGTTCGGATAAAAGACCGACACTTGTGGACATTGCACTATTGACTATTAATAGATAGGGGGTATTGTCTAATCAAATGACAACTCGTTGGAATCTGTTGAACCTATCTTCAAATTAGTTAATCTAATAATTATTAAAATGATTATGTATGTTCTATTTAGTTCTAATGACCCGTCCTAATCCATCCGGACGAAGTCCATATCGATTATAAACGATTCACAACAGTTGATTACATCGCGAGGTATTTGACCTCTATATGATACATTTTACAAACATTGCATTCGTTTTTGAAAATACAATCTTTCATTACATCGAAAATTGATGGCATGCATACCATTTCATAATATGTCTAACTATAATTGACTTAATGATAATCTTCATGAACTCAATGACTCGAATGCAACGTCTTTTGAAATATGCCATGAATGACTCCAAGTAATATTCCTAAAATGAGCAAATGCACAGCGGAAGATTTCTTTCGTACCTGAGAATAAACATGCTTTAAAGTGTCAACCAAAAGGTTGGTGAGTTCATTAGTTTAACATAAATAATCATTTCCATCATTTTAATAGACCACAAGATTTTCATTTCTCATAAATATACGTCCCATGCATAGAGACAAAAATAATCATTCATATGGATTGAACACCTGGTAACCGACATTCACAATATGCATATAAGAATATCCCCATCATTCCGGGATCCTCCTTCGGACATGATATAAATTTCAAAATACTAAAGCATCCGATACTTTGGATGGGGCTTGTTGGGCCCGATAGATCTATCTTTAGAGTTCGCGTCAATTAGGGTGTTTGTTCCCTAATTCTTAGATTACCAGACTTAATAAAAAAAAGGGGCATATTCGGTTTAATAATTCAACCATAGAATGTAGTTTCAATTACTTGTGTCTATTTCGTAAAATAGTATATAAAAGCAGTGCATGTATTCTTAGTCCCAAAAATATATATTGCAAAAGCATTTAAAAAGGGAGCAAATAAAACTCACCTAATGTATTTTGTAGTAAAAATACATATGACTATATTGAACAATGCAGGGTTGGCCTCGGATTCACGAACCTATATCATTTGTGGATATATTAACACACGTAATCGTAATCGATCAAAGTTATATCTATTATTATAAATGATATAATTTTTATATTAATAAATTTAATGTTATTTTATATTTTTAAATAAATAATAATTATAATATAGTTAAGTTTTATATTATTTATCTTTTTGTATAGGCAATCTTTTATTTACATAATATAGTTTTAATAATACTAGGATAAGTATAATGATATAACTAATAATTTTCTTAATAATAATAATGTAAAAAAGTTAATAATAATGTTAATAACGATAATAATAATAATAATACTTAAGGTCAATACTAAAATGTTAATATTATCAATGATAATAATATTTATAAGGCCGGTAATAATAATACTAATAAAATCATACAAGTAATAATGATAATGATAATAATAATTATATTAATGATAATCATAATACCAATGTTAATAATAACCTTACTTATCATAACAATAGCAATAATAATAATAACAATTAGTATCAACAATAATAATAATAATTAGTAATGATAATAATAATAATGGATAAAGATTACAACCTTTGAAGGAACGAGTTTAAAAAAATTACGCCATGATCCGGGCTCGAACCCAAGACCTCTCGCTCACTTGCACCAACACCCAACCATTACGCTATTCGCTGTTTTTCTGAATAATTCTCTTCCCATATTTATATAATTCGTATTATTGTTATCCCTCTTCTTCTTCTAAACTCTCATCGACAAAACCCACAATCCATTTTTACTAATGTATTAACGATTTGGTTTTAGGTTTAGAACAAATACAGAAACGATTAACAAGAGTTTAAGTCGATTGAAAAGAAGAAAAAAATATATATAAAGAAGAACACAGACTGGTGTTCGTCGCTTGTAAAAAAAAATAGTGATTATGCAATTGCTAATGTTTTAGGCTATTGTTATAACATGAAATATATAGCTTTCCCATCATAGAAACTTTGTAAAACATCAATTGATCCAGAAACAATTATCTGAATTCCAATTTGGTGAAGAACACATGAGTTGACTTTTTGATTTTAAAAGTTTGACTTCAAAATTACTAATCAATTTGATGAATTCAAGCTTGAAATTTTTCAGAGAGTTTAAATGAATTATTTCTAACATCATTGCATTAATAGATTTTGAAAAATCACACTAATTTGATTCATGGATCAATCGAGACGCGAATAGAAGAACATATGGGTTTCTTGACCTTTCAGTTTAATTTAAACAGATAAAAGAAAGTAATTAAATTTAATATAGATAATGGAAAGTTGGATGAATCTGTTTTATCCATCTCTTAAACTGATCTATGGAGTGGTTTGTAAAGTCGCACTCGACAGGTTATCACGAGAAGTACAGAAGAGAAGAAAAAAAATTAAAGATGATAATGATTGGGAAAAAAATATTACGCGATATATATGTATCAGTTTTATATTTCTTTATTTATATATGCGTATTTAATGGGTTTATATATATATATTTATATTCCTGTAGATATATATGTAATCAGTGTGTATTTGTATGTATATCTTGTATATCTGATTGCATTTCAGTATTTATTTATATCTAATATATATTTAATTCTTTTATTTATAAAACTAAAAATAAATTTTCTATTATGATTAAATAATAAAAATACTGGTTATTTATAATAATAATAATATAATAATAAAATTAATAATAATTATCCTAATAATAACAATGTTAAGATAACAACTTAATAGTTATAATAATATTCTTAATGATATCAATATTAATAATTGGTTTATTGATATATAATATTAGTAGTAAATAATACTATTAATAATTATCTTTATAATATAATTACTGAGTTCCTAATATGTATCTTTATATATCTATTTATATTTATATCTGTGTTTATATAGTTCTTATTTTTATATACTTATATTCATAGATTATAACTAATCTTATTAGTATATATATAACTATAACTATAATGATAATACTTTTAATAATAATAAAACAAATATAAAATAATATGATAGTGATAATAATATTACTAATGATAATGATAATAACTACTATAGAATGTATACCATAATATTGTTAATAACGCTGATACTAATAATATCAATATTATTGATACTAATAATAATATTAGTAATAATAATAGTAATACTATATTAATCTATATATATCATGTTCGTGTCTATAGATTATTAACATCGCTAATGTTGATGTTGATATTAAAAGTAGTACAATGAAATTATATCTATACTTGTGTTATATATATATATATATATATATATATATATATATATATATATATATATATATATATATATATCATTACTTACGTAATATAATATCTATTATATATATTAACTTTTTATCTTGTATAAAAATTTACATAACAAACTTAATTGATTACTTCGTATTTTATTACTTCAATTTATTATATAAACTTATATTCTTATACATATATATATATATATATATATATATATATATATATATATATATATATATATATATATATATATATATATATATATATATATATATCTGATCACAACACTCGTTTGTGAATCGTCGAGAATAGTCGAGGGTAATTGCATACATGATAATAGTTTTTTTTTTTTTTTTTAAATTTTGAGACTCAAGATTACAGACTTTACTTATCGTGTCGGAAACATATAAAGATTAAGTTTAAATTTGGTCAGAAATCTCCGGGTCGTCACAGTACCTACCCGTTAAAGAAATTTCGTCCCGAAATTTGAGTGAGGTGGTCATGGCTAACAACAAAAATGTTTTCATGACGAATATGAGTTGATAAATTGAGTTTTATCATCATTGAGTAATATGGATAAAAATAATTCGATTATTCGAAGAGTACGAATAAAGTTATCACCAAAGAGTGAAATAGGAAAGTAAAGATTCATCTTAACTTTTGACAGAGTCAGGGTTGAATTCCGGAATTCAAGGGATTCAAAGAAAATCTTTGAAATCTAAAAGATTTGATTCTTCGGCGAGTAAGGAAATTAAGATCTCTATAATTAAATACGATGATCTACCTCGATTTCTCTGTCTGATATTTCCATTATAAATTAAACTTCTTCCATTCTGTTACCATTACCATTCCTGTATCCACTTCCCAAATTCAAAAGTTTATGAAAATGCAAAATCCAGTTCTGATCCTTGTCTTTATCCTTTCTATCACAACAATCATTCTCCTTTTCCAACTTCCACAGGAGAATCTGTTTTCTTTTACTTCGCCCTTGGGGTTATATTGTTTTTAATTCTCCCGTGTCTTTATGTTGCGATAAACATTGATATACATGGTCTGTAATTTCCATGTTGTTATTGGACTTTATATATCTCCTTATATTTCAATGTCCCTATTTCTATTTCCTATAATCATTGTTATCCACAATTAACACTCCCTCCTATTTGCTGTGATTTATACTCCACTTTCTATTTTGGAGCTTTGTCCCTTCGTTTCTTCTTCTTGCGATTGGGCATCTCTTGTAATGGTCCAGAATTCGTGGATATAAGTTTCAGAATGAACATTGTTAATGTTCTAGGAAGGAAATTGTAATGGCACGATCTTGACTTGTCAAATTTCCAGAATACCTCGGAAAAAAGCCGAATCATCAAGAAATATTTTCTAGATATTTTAGAGATTAAGTAGAATACAAAAGTCGTGTAACATGGCACATGATGACGGTATGGTCTGTGAATCATCACGTTCCATTTAGAAACTCAGCATGACTTACTGTAATATAATAACGTTGATCAAGTGTCATTATATTATACTAACTCATGCATCAGTTCCCAACATTACTTCCATAACATTCATATTTTAAGCTCGAAATTTTACAGAATATAGAAACTAACAGTTTCTATATGATGTAACACTGATAGTACGAAGAGATTAATGATTTCAGACGAGAAAAGTTATGAAAATATCTTCAGAAATATGGAGGATATTTATAATGAAAGATACGATAATATCTTTGAATATCTAAGATCAGAGGATGATGGAGACTATTGTTCGCAAGGGTTTAGAGTAAGGAGCAAGATATTCGCTAAAGACTTCAGCAGGCATTGAATTATTTAGATTCTTTGAAGTCAAACTTATTCTTTGTGATTTGTCCACGGTTTCCTTCATAGTTTCGCATAATCTGCTTTTCGGTACTAAATTTTCTATTGAGTGTTTCCAATACTCCATTCTTTATCATCAACTTTTGACTGTTGAGGTCATTTACAGTTTTTTTGTTGCTTCATTCAACTTTTCAAAATTTCAGCGCATTAATTTGCAGACTGGGTGCTTTTCAGAATTTCAGAATTGGAATTCGTAAATCCAGGAGATAGAAGTTATATATATATATATATATATATATATATATATATATATATATATATATATATATATATATATATATATATATATATATATATATATATATATATATATATATATATATATATATAAATTGTTGCCGTAGAATCACTGGGAATTTTGAGATTATCGATTGATGCCTTCTGGTACTTGGTATGGTAATTATCGTTACAAATACCAATGAGTTCATGATAAGACTTCAATAGATAAATATATTGATTTGTCGTAGAGATTTGAGTCAAGGAGCAACGAGGTTGCTGGTACGTCTGCTGGTAATATAGTGGAATATAAAAGAATTCTTCGGTATCAAAAGGGTAATCGTATATATCAGGATTATAGTAAGGCTACTTCGAATGAAAAGTCGAAGTTGACTTGCTGGAGCTGTGACAAAATTGGCTACTTTGAAAAGGGATCGCAAAGTTATTTTTTGCTAATAAATGCCAAAGAATCTGACGCGGCTACATGTTAAACTTTTACTCAGTTGCCGAGAGTTTCTCAGGTGCAATACTATATACATAAATCTTTCCTTCCGTAGATGAAGTGCGGTTGGTTCATCCTCTCGATTGAGGTGTTTTCAAGAATCATGAAAGGTTTGAACGCAGATTGTATGTAGTGACCCGAACTTTTCCATGTTTATATATATTAATTGAGATTGATGTTTACATGATTAAATGTTTCCAACATGTTAAGCAATCAAACTTGTTAAGACTTGATTAATTGAAATAGGTTTCATATAGACAATTGACCACCCAAGTTGACCGGTGATTCACGAACGTTAAAACTTGTAAAAAAAACTATATGATGACATATATATGGTTATATATATAGTTAACATGATATTATGATAAGTAAACATATCATTAATTATATTAACATTGAACTACATATGTAAAAACAAGACTACTAACTTAATGATTTTGAAACGAGACATATATGTAACGTTTATCGTTGTAACGACATTTAATGTATATATATCATATTAAGAGATATTCGTACATCATAATATCATGATAATATAATAATTTAAAATCTCTTTTGATATTATAAACATTGGGTTAACAACATTTAACAAGATCGTTAACCTAAAGGTTTCAAAACAACACTTACATGTAACGACTAACGATGACTTAACGACTCAGTTAAAATGTATATACATGTAGTGTTTTAATATGTATTTATAAACTTTTGAAAGACTTCAATACACTTATCAAAATACTTCTACTTAACAAAAATGCTTACAATTACATTCTCGTTCAGTTTCATCAACAATTCTACTCGTATGCACCCGTATTCGTACTCGTACAATACACAGCTTTTAGATGTATGTACTATTGGTATATACACTCCAATGATCAGCTCTTAGCAGCCCATGTGAGTCACCTAACACATGTGGGAACCATCATTTGGCAACTAGCATGAAATATCTCATAAGATTACAAAAATATGAGTAATCATTCATGACTTATTTACATGAAAACAAAATTACATATCCTTTATATCTAATCCATACACCAACGACCAAAAACACCTACAAACACTTTCATTCTTCAATTTTCTTCATCTAATTGAACTCTCTCAAGTTCTATCTTCAAGTTCTAAGTGTTCTTCATAAATTCCAAAAGTTCTAGTTTCATAAAATCAAGAATACTTTCAAGTTTGCTAGCTCACTTCCAATCTTGTAAGGTGATCATCCAACCTCAAGAAATCTTTGTTTCTTACAGTAGGTTATCATTCTAATACAAGGTAATAATCATATTCAAACTTTGGTTCAATTTCTATAACTATAACAATCTTATTTCAAGTGATGATCTTACTTGAACTTGTTTTCGTGTCATGATTTTGCTTCAAGAACTTTGAGCCATCCAAGGATCCATTGAAGCTAGATCCATTTTTCTCTTTTCCAGTAGGTTCATCCAAGGAACTTAAGGTAGTAATGATGTTCATAACATCATTCGATTCATACATATAAAGCTATCTTATTCGAAGGTTTAAACTTGTAATCACTAGAACATAGTTTAGTTAATTCTAAACTTGTTCGCAAACAAAAGTTAATCCTTCTAACTTGACTTTTAAAATCAACTAAACACATGTTCTATATCTATATGATATGCTAACTTAATGATTTAAAACCTGGAAACACGAAAAACACCGTAAAACCGGATTTACGCCGTCGTAGTAACACCGCGGGCTGTTTTGGGTTAGTTAATTAAAAACTATGATAAACTTTGATTTAAAAGTTGTTATTCTGAGAAAATGATTTTTATTATGAACATGAAACTATATCCAAAAATTATGGTTAAACTCAAAGTGGAAGTATGTTTTCTAAAATGGTCATCTAGACGTCGTTCTTTCGACTGAAATGACTACCTTTACAAAAACGACTTGTAACTTATTTTTCCGACTATAAACCTATACTTTTCTGTTTAGATTCATAAAATAGAGTTCAATATGAAACCATAGCAATTTGATTCACTCAAAACGGATTTAAAATGAAGAAGTTATGGGTAAAACAAGATTGGATAATTTTTCTCATTTTAGCTACGTGAAAATTGGTAACAAATCTATTCCAACCATAACTTAATCAACTTGTATTGTATATTATGTAATCTTGAGATACCATAGACACGTATACAATGTTTTGACCTATCATGTCGACACATCTATATATATTTCGGAACAACCATAGACACTCTATATGTGAATGTTGGAGTTAGCTATACAGGGTTGAGGTTGATTCCAAAATATATATAGTTTGAGTTGTGATCAATACTGAGATACGTATACACTGGGTCGTGGATTGATTCAAGATAATATTTATCGATTTATTTCTGTACATCTAACTGTGGACAACTAGTTGTAGGTTACTAACGAGGACAGCTGACTTAATAAACTTAAAACATCAAAATATATTAAAAGTGTTGAAAATATATTTTGAACATACTTTGATATATATGTATATATTGTTATAGGTTCGTGAATCAACCAGTGGCCAAGTCTTACTTCCCGACGAAGTAAAAATCTGTGAAAGTGAGTTATAGTCCCACTTTTAAAATCTAATATTTTTGGGATGAGAATACATGCAGGTTTTATAAATGATTTACAAAATAGACACAAGTACGTGAAACTACATTCTATGGTTGAATTATCGAAATCGAATATGCCCCTTTTTATTAAGTCTGGTAATCTATGAATTAGGGAACAGACACCCTAATTGACGCGAATCCTAAAGATAGATCTATTGGGCCTAACAAACCCCATCCAAAGTACTGGATGCTTTAGTACTTCGAAATTTATATCATATCCGAAGGGTGTCCCGGAATGATGGGGATATTCTTATATATGCATCTTGTTAATGTCGGTTACCAGGTGTTCACCATATGAATGATTTTTATCTCTATGTATGGGATGTGTATTGAAATATGAAATCTTGTGGTCTATTATTATGATTTGATATATATAGGTTAAACCTATAACTCACCAACATTTTTGTTGACGTTTTAAGCATGTTTATTCTCAGGTGATTATTAAGAGCTTCCGCTGTCGCATACTTAAATAAGGATGAGATTTGGAGTCCATGCTTGTATGATATTGTGTAAAAACTGCATTCAAGAAACTTATTTTGTTGTAACATATTTGTATTGTAAACCATTATGTAATGGTCGTGTGTAAACAGGATATTTTAGATTATCATTATTTGATAATCTACGTAAAGCTTTTTAAAACCTTTATCTATGAAATAAAGGTTATGGGTTGTTTTAAAAATGAATGCAGTCTTTGAAAAACGTCTCATATAGAGGTCAAAACCTCGCAACGAAATCAATTAATATGGAACGTTTTTAGTCAATAAGAACGGGACATTTCAGTTGGTATCCGAGCGTTGGTCTTAGAGAACCAGAAAATTTGCATTAGTGTGTCTTATCGAGTTTGTTAGGATGCATTAGTGAGTCTGGACTTCGACCGTGTTTTCTTTAAAAATGATTGCTTAACATTTTTGTTGGAAACTATATATTTTTAACATATGAATATTATGTGATATATTAATCTCTTAACGTGTTTGATATTATGTGATAGATGTCTACCTCTAGAACAAGTCCCATTGACTCACCTAATAATAATGAAGAGTCAAATGTAAATTGGAATGATTTGTGGACTGATTCACAAGTTCCCGAAGAGGAACCAGAAGAAGAGTCGGAACCGGAAGAAGAATCGGAACCGGAAGAAGAATCGGAACCGGATGAAGAAATAGAACCGGTGGGGGAAATAATAAAACGGTTAAGTAAAAGAAAATCCTCAACCAACCGACCAAAGTTAATTATGGTCAATGGTGTTTCCGCCAAGGAAGCAAAATATTGGGAGGATTACCAATTCTCCGATGAATCGGATTCCGACGAGAATTCCGATGATGTTATAGAAATTACCCCAACTGAATTTAAAAAGGCAAAAGAAAATAATAAGGGAAAGGGCATAAAAATAGAGAAATCTAATTCCAACCCCGATGAACTTTATATGTATCGTCAACCCCCGAAGTCCTTAAGTTGTAACAATGACCCGGGAACCTCTAAACCACCAGGTTTTTCTAAACCAATGTGGACAACGACGGCTCGTATTAGGGGAACATCATATATCCCTAGAAACTTGGCAAAACGAACCAAAACCGAAGAAGAAGAAACGAGCGAGTCGGAATAAGATAGTTGTATTCGTGTGGTGTAATATATGGAATATAGTGTTCTTATGCTTTATGATATATGTAAAAATTGCTTGTATTAATAAGTATTTTTTTTATGAATCTAACTCTTGTCTATTTTACAGTTTAAAAACACAAAATGGATAGACAACCCAATATTTTAAGAGACCTACCCGGAGACATGATTGATGAAATCTTGTCTAGAGTCGGCCAGAATTCTTCGGCACAACTATTTAAGGCGAGATCAGTTTGTAAGACATTCGAAGAACGTTCCAAGAATGTCTTGGTTTATAAGAGACTTTCGTTTGAAAGATGGGGGATATCACATTGGGAAACCCATAAGTTACGATGTGTTTACTTTGACGCATATATTGCGGGGAACCCAAATGCTATTTTACGCAATGGGTTAAGAAATTATTTTGACTCAATATATCCGAATATTGGACTTCGTGATTTAGAAAAAGCGGCTAACATGCAACATAAAGAAGCATGTTATGCTTACGGATTAGTAATGTTTACTTCTCACCAAAGTGAGAACAAGAACATCGGGCTACAACTATTAAACAAAACGTTTCCACAAGTGACGGAGTCGGTAATTGGGGTAAGAAATGAGGTTTTTAGATTATTACGGGACTGTTGGACATTACGTAACCCTCGTCCCTTTGACGACGCTACAACACGCTGTCTTATCAACGGCCATAACGGTTATGTTGCACAAGACCAAGGATGGGAAGTAGTCCTAGTAAAACCAGAATGCATGACTTGTTTCTGGACGTATGAATTACGTGTCTTTATTGCCTTTGCTGAACGACTTGTGTACTAGCTAGAATTATCTTCACAACTATCTTGTATCAAAGTTATTGTGTGCTATATTTCATGCTTTATGTAAAATAAGCGGTATTGTAAGTTTGTAAAATATTGTATAAAAGTTTGAACGCGAAATATTATTATAATCAGTTTTTCATATAGAATTGTAGTAGTTGAATTGTATATTAGCTACTAAGTATGAACTTAACGGGTAGGTACTACCCGAATTTAAACTTATAAAACGCTAATATGAAGAAAAAGCTTTTATAAATGAGTTCATATTATGCTACGAAATACTATTAACTACTCTTAATATTCTGTATGATTAACTTGTTCCATTTAACTATTTTGAAGGAAATGGCACCGACTACTCGACACACCGTGAATATGAATGAAGAGGAATTCCGTACTTTTCTAGCTTCAAACATAGCCGCAGTACAGGCTGCGCTACATACCAACAATAACCTTGGATCTAGCAGTACAGGAAATCGTGTAGGATGCACCTACAAAGAATTCACTGCCTGCAAACCTTTGGAATTTGATGGAACCGAAGGACCGATCGGATTGAAACGGTGGATCGAGAAGGTCGAATCGGTGTTTGCCATAAGTAAGTGTACTGAAGAGGACAAAGTAAAGTACGCTACGCATACCTTCACAGGTTCTGCGTTAACATGGTGTAATACCTATCTAGAGCAAGTGGGACAAGACGATGCGTACGCACTACCGTGGTCAGCATTCAAGCACTTGATGAACGAGAAGTACCGTCCCAGAACCGAGGTCAATAAGCTCAAGACAGAACTTAGAGGGTTACGAACCCAAGGATTTGATATTACCACGTACGAAAGACGATTCACAGAATTGTGCCTATTGTGTCTGGGAGCATTCGAAGATGAGGAAGAGAAGATCGACGCGTTTGTGAAAGGATTACCGGAAAGAATCCAAGAAGATATAAGTTCACACGAGCCCGCCTCCATACAACAGGCATGTAGAATGGCTCACAAACTCGTGAACCAAATTGAAGAAAGAATTAAAGAACAGACTGCTGAAGAGGCCAATGTGAAGCAAGTCAAAAGAAAGTGGGAGGAAAATGGTGATAAGAATCACCAATACAACAACAACAGCAATTACAACAATAATCACAACAACTATCCCAACAATCGCAACATCAATCGCAACTACAACAAACGGCCCAACAACAACAACAACAACAACAACAGCAACTACAACAATCATCCCAACAACAATAATAACCGCAAAAACAACAACAATCAGAAGCAGCTATGCCAAAGGTGTGAAAAGAATCACTCGGGGTTCTGCACCAAATTTTGCAACAAGTGTAAAAGAAATGGTCATAGCGCGGCGAAGTGTGAGGTCTACGGACCAGGGGTTAATAGAACGAAAGGAACAAATGGTGTCGGAACGAGTAATGGCGGAGCAAGTAGTGTCGGAGCAAGTTATGCCAATGTAGTTTGTTATAAATGTGGAAAACTGGGCCACATTATTAGAAATTGCCCGAACCAGGAGAACACGAATGGACAAGGCCGTGGAAGAGTTTTCAATATTAATGCGGCAGAGGCACAGGAAGACCCGGAGCTTGTTACGGGTACGTTTCTTATTGACAATAAATCTGCTTACGTTTTATTTGATTCGGGTGCGGATAGAAGCTATATGAGTAGAGATTTTTGTGCTAAATTAAGTTGTCCATTGACGCCTTTGGATAGTAAATTTTTACTCGAATTAGCAAATGGTAAATTAATTTCAGCAGATAATATATGTCGGAATCGAGAAATTAAACTGGTTACCGAAACATTTAAGATTGATTTGATACCAGTAGAGTTAGGGAGTTTTGATGTGATAATCGGTATGGACTGGTTGAAAGAAGTGAAAGCGGAGATCGTTTGTTACAAAAATGCAATTCGCATTATACGAGAAAAAGGAAAACCCTTAATGGTGTACGGAGAAAAGGGCAACACGAAGCTACATCTTATTAGTAATTTGAAAGCACAAAAACTAATAAGAAAAGGTTGCTATGCTGTTCTAGCACACGTCGAGAAAGTACAAACTGAAGAAAAGAGCATCAATGATGTTCCCGTCGCAAAAGAATTTCCTGATGTATTTCCGAAAGAATTACCGGGATTACCCCCACATCGATCCGTTGAATTTCAAATAGATCTTGTACCAGGAGCTGCACCAATAGCTCGTGCTCCTTACAGACTCGCACCCAGCGAGATGAAAGAACTACAAAGCCAATTACAAGAACTTTTAGAGCGTGGTTTCATTCGACCAAGCACATCACCGTGGGGAGCTCCTGTTTTGTTTGTCAAGAAGAAAGATGGTACATTCAGGTTGTGTATCGACTACCGAGAGTTGAACAAACTTACCATCAAGAACCGCTACCCACTACCGAGAATCGATGACTTATTTGATCAACTACAAGGCTCGTCTGTTTATTCAAAGATTGACTTACGTTCCGGGTATCATCAAATGCGGGTGAAAGAAGATGATATTCCAAAGTCTGCTTTCAGAACACGTTACGGTCATTACGAGTGTATGGTCATGCCGTTTGGTTTAACTAATGCACCAGCTGTGTTCATGGACCTTATGAACCGAGTGTGTGGACCATACCTTGACAAGTTTGTCATTGTTTTCATTGATGACATACTTATTTACTCAAAGAATGACCAAGAACACGGTGAACATTTGAGAAAGGTGTTAGAAGTATTGAGGAAGGAAGAATTGTACGCTAAGTTTTCAAAGTGTGCATTTTGGTTGGAAGAAGTTCAATTCCTCGGTCACATAGTGAACAAAGAAGGTATTAAGGTGGATCCGGCAAAGATAGAAACTGTTGAAAAGTGGGAAACCCCGAAAACTCCGAAACACATACGCCAGTTTTTAGGACTAGCTGGTTACTACAGAACGTTCATCCAAGACTTTTCCAGAATAGCAAAACCCTTGACTGCATTAACGCATAAAGGGAAGAAATTTGAATGGAATGATGAATAAGAGAAAGCGTTTCAGTTATTGAAGAAAAAAACTAACTACGGCACCTATATTGTCATTGCCTGAAGGGAATGATGATTTTGTGATTTATTGTGATGCATCAAAGCAAGGTCTCGGTTGTGTATTAATACAACGAACGAAGGTGATTGCTTATGCGTCTAGACAATTGAAGATTCACGAACAAAATTATACGACGCATGATTTGGAATTAGGCGCGGTTGTTTTTGCATTAAAGACTTGGAGGCACTACTTATATGGGGTCAAAAGTATTATATATACCGACCACAAAAGTCTTCAACACATATTTAATCAGAAACAACTGAATATGAGGCAGCGTAGGTGGATTGAATTATTGAATGATTACGACTTTGAGATTCGTTACCACCCGGGGAAGGCAAATGTGGTAGCCGATGCCTTGAGCAGGAAGGATAGAGAACCCATTCGAGTAAAATCTATGAATATAATGATTCATAATAACATTACTACTCAAATAAAGGAGGCGCAACAAGGAGTTTTAAAAGAGGGAAATTTAAAGGATGAAATACCCAAAGGATCGGAGAAGCATCTTAATATTCGGGAAGACGGAACCCGGTATAGGGCTGAAAGGATTTGGGTACCAAAATTTGGAGATATGAGAGAAATGGTACTTAGAGAAGCTCATAAAACCAGATACTCAATACATCCTGGAACGGGGAAGATGTACAAGGATCTCAAGAAACATTTTTGGTGGCCGGGTATGAAAGCCGATGTTGCTAAATACGTAGGAGAATGTTTGACGTGTTCTAAGGTCAAAGCTGAGCATCAGAAACCATCAGGTCTACTTCAACAACCCGAAATCCCGGAATGGAAATGGGAAAACATTACCATGGATTTCATCACTAAATTGCCAAGGACTGCAAGTGGTTTTGATACTATTTGGGTAATAGTTGATCGTCTCACCAAATCAGCACACTTCCTACCAATAAGAGAAGATGACAAGATGGAGAAGTTAGCACGACTGTATTTGAAGGAAGTCGTCTCCAGACATGGAATACCAATCTCTATTATCTCTGATAGGGATGGCAGATTTATTTCAAGATTCTGGCAGACATTACAGCAAGCATTAGGAACTCGTCTAGACATGAGTACTGCCTATCATCCACAAACTGATGGGCAGAGCGAAAGGACGATACAAACGCTTGAAGACATGCTACGAGCATGTGTTATTGATTTCGGAAACAGTTGGGATCGACATCTACCGTTAGCAGAATTTTCCTACAACAACAGCTACCATTCAAGCATTGAGATGGCGCCGTTTGAAGCACTTTATGGTAGAAAGTGCAGGTCTCCGATTTGTTGGAGTGAGGTGGGGGATAGACAGATTACGGGTCCGGAGATTATACAAGAAACTACCGAGAAGATCATCCAAATTCAACAACGGTTGAAAACCGCCCAAAGTCGACAAAAGAGCTACGCTGACATTAAAAGAAAAGATATAGAATTTGAAATTGGAGAGATGGTCATGCTTAAAGTTTCACCTTGGAAAGGCGTTGTTCGATTTGGTAAACGAGGGAAATTAAATCCAAGGTATATTGGACCATTCAAGATTATTGATCGTGTCGGACCAGTAGCTTACCGACTTGAGTTACCTCAACAACTCGCGGCTGTACATAACACTTTCCACGTCTCGAATTTGAAGAAATGTTTTGCTAAAGAAGATCTCACTATTCCGTTAGATGAAATCCAAATCAACGAAAAACTCCAATTCATCGAAGAACCCGTCGAAATAATGGATCGTGAGGTTAAAAGACTTAAGCAAAATAAGATACCAATTGTTAAGGTTCGATGGAATGCTCGTAGAGGACCCGAGTTCACCTGGGAGCGTGAAGATCAGATGAAGAAGAAATACCCGCATCTATTTCCAGAAGATTCGTCAACACCTTCAACAGCTTAAAATTTCGGGACGAAATTTATTTAACGGGTAGGTACTGTAGTGACCCGAACTTTTCCATGTTTATATATATTAATTGAGATTGATGTTTACATGATTAAATGTTTCCAACATGTTAAGCAATCAAACTTGTTAAGACTTGATTAATTGAAATAGGTTTCATATAGACAATTGACCACCCAAGTTGACCGGTGATTCACGAACGTTAAAACTTGTAAAAAAAAACTATATGATGACATATATATGGTTATATATATAGTTAACATGATATTATGATAAGTAAACATATCATTAATTATATTAACATTGAACTACATATGTAAAAACAAGACTACTAACTTAATGATTTTGAAACGAGACATATATGTAACGTTTATCGTTGTAACGACATTTAATGTATATATATCATATTAAGAGATATTCGTACATCATAATATCATGATAATATAATAATTTAAAATCTCTTTTGATATTATAAACATTGGGTTAACAACATTTAACAAGATCGTTAACCTAAAGGTTTCAAAACAACACTTACATGTAACGACTAACGATGACTTAACGACTCAGTTAAAATGTATATACATGTAGTGTTTTAATATGTATTTATAAACTTTTGAAAGACTTCAATACACTTATCAAAATACTTCTACTTAACAAAAATGCTTACAATTACATTCTCGTTCAGTTTCATCAACAATTCTACTCGTATGCACCCGTATTCGTACTCGTACAATACACAGCTTTTAGATGTATGTACTATTGGTATATACACTCCAATGATCAGCTCTTAGCAGCCCATGTGAGTCACCTAACACATGTGGGAACCATCATTTGGCAACTAGCATGAAATATCTCATAAGATTACAAAAATATGAGTAATCATTCATGACTTATTTACATGAAAACAAAATTACATATCCTTTATATCTAATCCATACACCAACGACCAAAAACACCTACAAACACTTTCATTCTTCAATTTTCTTCATCTAATTGAACTCTCTCAAGTTCTATCTTCAAGTTCTAAGTGTTCTTCATAAATTCCAAAAGTTCTAGTTTCATAAAATCAAGAATACTTTCAAGTTTGCTAGCTCACTTCCAATCTTGTAAGGTGATCATCCAACCTCAAGAAATCTTTGTTTCTTACAGTAGGTTATCATTCTAATACAAGGTAATAATCATATTCAAACTTTGGTTCAATTTCTATAACTATAACAATCTTATTTCAAGTGATGATCTTACTTGAACTTGTTTTCGTGTCATGATTTTGCTTCAAGAACTTTGAGCCATCCAAGGATCCATTGAAGCTAGATCCATTTTTCTCTTTTCCAGTAGGTTCATCCAAGGAACTTAAGGTAGTAATGATGTTCATAACATCATTCGATTCATACATATAAAGCTATCTTATTCGAAGGTTTAAACTTGTAATCACTAGAACATAGTTTAGTTAATTCTAAACTTGTTCGCAAACAAAAGTTAATCCTTCTAACTTGACTTTTAAAATCAACTAAACACATGTTCTATATCTATATGATATGCTAACTTAATGATTTAAAACCTGGAAACACGAAAAACACCGTAAAACCGGATTTACGCCGTCGTAGTAACACCGCGGGCTGTTTTGGGTTAGTTAATTAAAAACTATGATAAACTTTGATTTAAAAGTTGTTATTCTGAGAAAATGATTTTTATTATGAACATGAAACTATATCCAAAAATTATGGTTAAACTCAAAGTGGAAGTATGTTTTCTAAAATGGTCATCTAGACGTCGTTCTTTCGACTGAAATGACTACCTTTACAAAAACGACTTGTAACTTATTTTTCCGACTATAAACCTATACTTTTCTGTTTAGATTCATAAAATAGAGTTCAATATGAAACCATAGCAATTTGATTCACTCAAAACGGATTTAAAATGAAGAAGTTATGGGTAAAACAAGATTGGATAATTTTTCTCATTTTAGCTACGTGAAAATTGGTAACAAATCTATTCCAACCATAACTTAATCAACTTGTATTGTATATTATGTAATCTTGAGATACCATAGACACGTATACAATGTTTTGACCTATCATGTCGACACATCTATATATATTTCGGAACAACCATAGACACTCTATATGTGAATGTTGGAGTTAGCTATACAGGGTTGAGGTTGATTCCAAAATATATATAGTTTGAGTTGTGATCAATACTGAGATACGTATACACTGGGTCGTGGATTGATTCAAGATAATATTTATCGATTTATTTCTGTACATCTAACTGTGGACAACTAGTTGTAGGTTACTAACGAGGACAGCTGACTTAATAAACTTAAAACATCAAAATATATTAAAAGTGTTGAAAATATATTTTGAACATACTTTGATATATATGTATATATTGTTATAGGTTCGTGAATCAACCAGTGGCCAAGTCTTACTTCCCGACGAAGTAAAAATCTGTGAAAGTGAGTTATAGTCCCACTTTTAAAATCTAATATTTTTGGGATGAGAATACATGCAGGTTTTATAAATGATTTACAAAATAGACACAAGTACGTGAAACTACATTCTATGGTTGAATTATCGAAATCGAATATGCCCCTTTTTATTAAGTCTGGTAATCTATGAATTAGGGAACAGACACCCTAATTGACGCGAATCCTAAAGATAGATCTATTGGGCCTAACAAACCCCATCCAAAGTACTGGATGCTTTAGTACTTCGAAATTTATATCATATCCGAAGGGTGTCCCGGAATGATGGGGATATTCTTATATATGCATCTTGTTAATGTCGGTTACCAGGTGTTCACCATATGAATGATTTTTATCTCTATGTATGGGATGTGTATTGAAATATGAAATCTTGTGGTCTATTATTATGATTTGATATATATAGGTTAAACCTATAACTCACCAACATTTTTGTTGACGTTTTAAGCATGTTTATTCTCAGGTGATTATTAAGAGCTTCCGCTGTCGCATACTTAAATAAGGATGAGATTTGGAGTCCATGCTTGTATGATATTGTGTAAAAACTGCATTCAAGAAACTTATTTTGTTGTAACATATTTGTATTGTAAACCATTATGTAATGGTCGTGTGTAAACAGGATATTTTAGATTATCATTATTTGATAATCTACGTAAAGCTTTTTAAAACCTTTATCTATGAAATAAAGGTTATGGGTTGTTTTAAAAATGAATGCAGTCTTTGAAAAACGTCTCATATAGAGGTCAAAACCTCGCAACGAAATCAATTAATATGGAACGTTTTTAGTCAATAAGAACGGGACATTTCATTGTAATCGACAAAATACAATGAGGTTTAAGATGAAATCAAGTGGCAAACTTGAAGAATTGTTTAGTTTCATATGTTATAATCAATATTTTAATTCATTTTAATTGTCCAATGTTGATAGTCCACAGTTAGCAATTCAATAATTCATATATAATTATATATATAATATTCAAATTAATACGTATCGTGACCCGTGTACATGTCTCAGACTCGATCACAACTCAAAGTATATATATTATTATAGAATCAACCTCAACCCTGTATAGAGAACTCGATTAATACTGCATATAGAGTGTCTATGGTTATTCCAAATAATATATATATATGCGTCGATATGATATGTCAAAACCTTGTATACGTGTCCCTATATTTAAAGTGTGTAAAATAAATAACAAAAAAAAATGACGATAATTAAAGTGCGTAAAGTAAATAACAGAAATTAAATGACGATAAATAAAATTACGAGAATGTAAATTGCGATAATAAAATTGCGATAAATAAAATGTAATTAGTTAGCTAGGAAAAATTAGCTAGGAACAGTTAGCGTGGATTCTTAACAAAATTTCTCATAGTTAATTTGTTTCTAACAAATTTTATTTTGTCAAATGTTTTCTTCATTATGCCACTTGTTGGATTCTGATAGGTCAAAATCCAAATATGAAATTGAATGAAAATAGTTATTCTGTGGTGAACGGATACGTATATCTTGTGGGTGTAAGTAGGATAGTAATTGACTGTCGAATCAGATTCGAAGATTGTACAGTGTAACTTATTAACGTGAAGTCTAAATATTTCTCGTGTATTACCTACCCGTTAAAATATTTTCACCATTATCAGTTTGTAAAAAAGAATTTTAATTACAATCTTTATGAAAATATACTTACATATATATTTTCTTCAGATGTAATCATGGATTTAATGAGTCAATGTGATATTAAACTCATCAGATTTACGGCTAGAACTAGAGTACCTAATCTCTAAAACATTAGAGATTACATAATCGCCATGAAGGACGAAGATAGTTTATCTAGAACGATTCGTAGAACGATGATTATGCTTGAGGTATAGATTGCGAGGTTGAGACGTGTGATGATGTTGTTGTTGTTGGTACTGGTTATGCTGCTGGTACTGCTGATGGTGGTACTGTTGCTGTCGGTGCTACAAGTGTTGTTGGTGCTGAGGTTGGTGATGATGTTGGTGTAGTACGTATAGCTTGTAAATCACGCACCATTCTTGTCAGGGTTTCTATCCTACCCTCTATCATTTCTATCCATCTACTCATCTGATTCGATAGATCTTGATTATCAATTCGAAGTTCCCTAACTTCTTTTAATATTCCCCTTCGATTGGTATTCGGAATTAGAGGTTGAATATTTTCTGAGATTGCAGTAACGCGACCTTCGAGGTGGAAAACTTTAGCAAGAAGGGTGAATACAGTGTTGCACATACGTTCACCGGTGAGTACATCGTTTTCTCCGATGTTAGGAGGTAAGTTTGGTTCGCGGTAGGGCTCGCCTTCTTCATTTCTCCATCGAGTGAGTAAGTCTCGAACCCACCCCCATCTCCTCCAGAAAGAAAAATAACTAAATGGTTGAGGCACTTCTGGTTCATTGACTTCGGAGTCTGCTTCAATATACATCTCGAAATCACTTCCGGAACTAATGGAATCCAAGTTAGGTGTAGGATCCATCTCTCATGATCAGTTAAAGGGTTTTGATATGAAATGATTTTTGAATATCGAATGATATTCTAATTATATATAGAATATCTATACATACTTCCAAAGATCCCGTGAATTACGGAGAAAATTAAGGAAACATGTCAGATAAAGTCTACAGTGACAGATACGTTAAGATATGGATTAGTAGATATGCTAAGATATGAATTTTGTCTATACACTATTCATGCAATCATTACAGTAAGATGTGTCTAGACTAAGAATAATAAGCAGGTAATTTCCTAAGGATGATAAGCAGATGATTTCCGACTAGAAATGATAAGCAAAACTTTTGACATGCAGACACGGTCGAAATCCAGACTCACTAATGCATCCTATCGACTTATCAGTTAGACACACTAATGCAGACCTGGTTCGGTAAGACCACCGCTCTGATACCAACTCTAATGACCCGTCCTAATCCATCCGGACGAAGTCCATATCGATTATAAACGATTTACAACAGTTGATTACATCGCGAGGTACTTGACCTCTATATGATACATTTTACAAACATTGCATTCGTTTTTGAAAAGACAATCTTTCATTACATCGAAAGTTGACGGCTGCATACCATTTCATAATATGTCTAACTATAATTGACTTAATGATAATCTTCATGAACTCAATGACTCGAATGCAACGTCTTTTGAAATATGCCATGAATGACTCCAAGTAATATTCCTAAAATGAGCAAATGCACAGTGGAAGATTTCTTTCGTACCTGAGAATAAACATGCTTTAAAGTGTCAACCAAAAGGTTGGTGAGTTCATTAGTTTAACATAAATAATCATTTCCATCATTTTAATAGATCACAAGATTTTCATTTCTCATAAATATACGTCCCATGCATAGAGACAAAAATAATCATTCATATGGATTGAACACCTGGTAACCGACATTCACAATATGCATATAAGAATATCCCCATCATTCCGGGATCCTCCTTCGGACATGATATAAATTTCGAAATACTAAAGCATCCGATACTTTGGATGGGGCTTGTTGGGCCCGATAGATCTATCTTTAGAGTTCGCGTCAATTAGGGTGTCTGTTCCCTAATTCTTAGATTACCAGACTTAATAAAAAAAGGGGCATATTCGGTTTAATAATTCAACAATAGAATGTAGTTTCGATTACTTGTGTCTATTTCGTAAAATAGTATATAAAAGCAGCGCATGTATTCTCAGTCCCAAAAATATATATTGCAAAAGCATTTAAAAAGGTAGCAAATGAAACTCACCTAATGTATTTTGTAGTAAAAATACATATGACTATATTGAACAATGCAGGGTTGGCCTCGGATTCACGAACCTATATCATTTGTGGATATATTAACACACGTAATCGTAATCGATCAAAGTTATATATATTATTATAAATGATATAATTTTTATATTAATAAATTTAATGTTATTTTATATTTTTAAATAAATAATAATTGTAATATAGTTAAGTTTTATATTATTTATCTTTTTGTATAGGCAACTTTTATTTACATAATATAGTTTTAATAATACTAGGATAAGTATAATGATATAACTAATAATTTTCTTAATAATAATAATAATGTAAAAAAGTTAATAATAATGTTAATAACGATAATAATAATAATACTTAAGGTCAATACTAAAATGTTAATATTATCAATGATAATAATATTTATAAGGCTAGTAATAATAATACTAATAATATCATACAAGTAATAATGATAATGATAATAATAATTATATTAATGATTAATGATAATCATAATCATAATACCAATGTTAATAATAACCTTACTTATCATAACAATAGCAATAATAATAATAACAATTAGTATCAACAATAATAATAATAATTAGTAATGATAATAATAATGGATAAAGATTACAACCTTTGAAGGAACGAGTTTAAAAAAATTACGCCATGATCCGGGCTTGAACCCAAGACCTCTCGCTCACCCGCACCAACACCCAACCATTACGCTATTCTCTGTTTTTCTGAATAATTCTCTTCCCATATTTATATAATCCGTATTATTGTTATCCCTCTTCTTCTTCTAAACTCTCATCGACAAAACCCACAATCCATTTTTACTAATGTATTAATGATTTGGTTTTAGGTTTAGAACAAATACAGAAACGATTAACAAGAGTTTAAGTCGATTGAAAAGAAGAAAAAAATATATAAAGAAGAACACAGACTGGTGTTCGTCGCTTGTAAAAAAAATATTGATTATGCAATTGCTAATGTTTTAGGCTATTGTTATAACATGAAATATATAGCTTTCCCATCATAGAAACTTTTTAAAACATCAATTGATCCAGAAACAATAATCTGAATTCCAATTTGGTGAAGAACACATGAGTTGACTTTTTGATTTTAAAAGTTTAACTTCGAAATTACTAATCAATTTGATGAATTCAAGCTTGAAATTTTTCAGAGAGTTTAAATGAATTATTTCTAACATCATTGCATTAATAGATTTTGAAAACTCACACTAATTTGATTCATGGATCAATCGAGACGCGAATAGAAGAACATATGGGTTTCTTGACCTTTCAGTTTAATTTAAATAGTTAAAAGAAAGTAATTAAATTTAATATAGATAATGGAAAGTTGGATGAATCTGTTTTATCCATCTCTTAAACTGATCTATGGAGTGGTTTGTAAAGTCGCACTCGACAGGTTATCACGAGAAGTACAGAAGGGAAGAAAAAAAATTAAAGATGATAATGATTGGGAAAAAAAATATTACGCGATATATATGTATCAGTTTTATATTTCTGTATTTATATATGCGTATATAATGGGTTTATATATATATTTATATTCCTATAGATATATATGTAATCAGTGTGTATTTGTATGTATATCTTGTATATCTGATTGCATTTCAGTATTTATTTATATCTAATATATATTTAATCCTTTTATTTATAAAACTAAAAATAAATTTTATATTATGATTAAATAATAAAAATATTGGTTATTTATAATAATAACATAATAATAAAATTAATAATAATTATCCTAATAATAACAATGTTAAGATAATAACTTAATAGTTATAATAATATTCTTAATGATATCAATATTAATAATTGGTTTATTGATATATAATATTAGTAGTAAATAATACTATTAATAATTATCTTTATAATATAATTACTGAGTTCCTAATATGTATCTTTATATATCTATTTATATTTATATCTGTGTTTATATAGTTCTTATTTTTATATACTTATATTCATAGATTATAACTAATCTTATTAGTATATATAACTATAACTATAATGATAATACTTTTAATAATAATAAAACAAATATAAAATAATATGATAGTGATAATAATATTACTAATGATAATGATAATAACTACTATAGAATGTATACCATAATATTGTTAATAACGCTGATACTAATAATATCAATATTATTGATACTAATAATAATATTATTTATAATAATAGTAATACTATATTAATCTATATATATATCATGTTCGTGTCTATAGATTATTAACATCGCTAATGTTGATGTTGATATTAAAAAGTAGTACAATGAAATTATATCTATACTTGTGTTATATATATATATATATATATATATATATATATATATATATATATATATATATATATATATATATATATATATATATATATATATATATATATATATATATCATTACTTACGTAATATAATATCTATTATATATATTAACTTTTTATCTTGTATAAAAATTTACATAACCAACTTAATTGATTACTTCGTATTTTACGATCATTTAATTAATTATTCGGGTTGGGTAATTGATTATTCATTCTGATCAAGTGGGTAAATTAATATTCATATCTCATTAAAACAGGGGTGGATTAAATACAAGGATAATTGATGTAATTGTTAACAAAGTATTAAAACCTTGGATTACACGCAGTCGATAACCTGGTGTAATTATTAACAAAGTATTAAAACCTTGTTACAGTTCGAATCCCTAATTAGTTGGAATATTTGACTTCGGGAATAAGGTTAATTTGAAAAGCATTTTATAATTATGACCGATGGACTATTATGGACAAAAACCAGATAGGTATCAAATAAACCAGGACAAAGGATAATTAACCCGGGTAACAATTAATTAAAATCAACACGTCAAACATCATGATTACGGAAGTTTAAATAAGGATAATACTTTTATTTCATATTTCAGCGTACCTTTATTTACTGTAATTTTAATTACTGCAATTTACTTTATCGCAATTTAAATTCTGTCATTTATATTATCGTCATTTATCTTTACGTTTTATTTAAAATCGACAAACCAGTCATTAAACTTTAAAAAAAACCCCTTTTATAATAATATTACTATATATAGTTATATATATATTTTATATAAATATAGTTGTAAAAAAATATAGTGTTAAACTCAGCTAGCTCCCTGTGGAACGAAACGGACTTACTAAAAACTACACTACTCTACGATTAGGTACACTGCCTATAAGTGTTGTAGCAAGGTTTAGGTATATCCCATTCAATAAATAAATAAATAACTTGTGTAAAATTGTATCATATTTAATAGTATTTCGCAATAAAAATATAACTATTTCATATACACCTCACACAACATCAAGTTTTTGGCGCCGCTGCCGGGGACCCGGCGAAACGCTATATTTTTACGCTATAATTCTTATCTCTAATTTTGTAAAAATATTTTGTATTTATATAAAAACATAAAAATATATATATAAAAAAATACTATATATATATATATATATATATATATATATATATATATATATATATATATATATATATATATATATATATATATATATATATATATATATATATATATATATATATATATATATAAGTGTTAATTAAAAAGTTTTTATAATTTAAAAAAAATTATTTTCTATTTTTAGTTTATAATAAAAAAAAATTAATAAGTGTTTTTATATAAGTTTATTTTAAATTTTTATAAATATTGTGTAACATTTACAAAAAGTTTGAAATCAAAATAATTAATAAAATTATTAAACGGGTCGAAGCTGTTCGAAGCCCGAATGAATTCTGGAATTGTTGGGCCATACGATTGGATGACCCAGAAGACAAAAACCCATGCGGTCGCATGAGCTGTTCTGATAGGCCAAATCAGAGGCATTTATTACGTAACTAGGGTTTTAAATTTATTATTATTATTTAGTTTTTAGGGTTTAATTAAAATATTAATTAGTAATTTTGTTTTTTTTAGTTTTAATTAGTTTTATTAAGTTTAATAATAATTATTAACTATATAAATTAATACTTTTATAAAATAATAATATAAAAATAATATTTTTATAAAAATAAGTGATTTTATCATATTTTTTTTGTTTCTTTTTATAATTTGTATATTTTAAACATTTAATTCGTAATTTGTATATTTTTCATTCGTAATTAGTTTTAAGATTAGTATTTTGCCGTAGTTAATTTTTATTTCTAGATTTTAAGACTTTGCCGTAAAATCCCTTAAGTGCTTTTTCTTTAGATTAAGATTTAGGCGCTTTAGAATTTTGCGACGACGTTTATATATTTTAGTACCTTTTAAGTTATTGCCGTTTTAGATATAGATTTTCTTTTAAGCTTTAATACCTTTAGGTGCAATTTTTAGATTTAGTTTTTAGACTTTTAAGTACCGACACTCTACTTTCTTATTATTGTTTTTCGACTTTTTATTTTTCGACGTTTTACGACGCGCTCTTTTTCTTTCTTATTTCTCGATGCTCTAGTTTTTAGGACATAGAATTTTCTATTTCTTCTCTAAAATTTCAAAACGAAAAATTATTTTAAGCGGTTAAATTGATAGACATTCAAAATTTTCTGGTTCGTAGTAATAGTTGGATTTGTTAGTGGCGAGTTGTGGGCTTCCGATTTAAAGGATCCTGGCTACCTGCTGCATCTATTGGCTATTCGAAACGTGGGTAAAATCAGAAAAGTCTATTAATTTGATAACTTATATAATTTTTATTTTTTTTTTAACTAATAGGTTATTCAGTGAATGCACCGAGCAAAATGTTCACCACCTTTCATACGTTCACCACCTGTAACTCGATCAAGACATCTAGCCAACTTTGCGACCGTTGATTTTTCTCTAGAATCGTTATCTAGTCAACCAAGTACTCCAATTCAAATTTCCGATAATCCATTTTTTGAACCCGAATTCAAAATTGAAAACCCGGATGATATTCAAGGACAATTCCAAGATCCAGAACCACTAATCATTCCTCCTGAACCACAAACCGTTCAATCAGAATCTTCTAGTGATTCGTATTCAACAAATTCAATTATGGAAGTAACTGACCCTCTAAGTATGGAAGACCGAATGAGAGCCACACGCACGGGCCAAGGTCACACCATTATTAAGCCAGACATTAATGCGCCAGATTATGAAATCAAAGGATAAATCCTACACATGGTAACTACTCAATGCCAATATAGTGGTACGCCAAAAGAAGATCCAAACCAACATCTTCGAACCTTTAATAGGATCTGTACTCTATTCAAAATCAGAGAAGTTGAAGATGAACAGATCTATTTCATGTTGTTTCCCTGGACTTTAAAGGGAGAAGCCAAAGATTGGTTAGAATCGTTACCTGAAGGGGCGATTGATACATGGGATGTTTTAATTGAAAATTTTCTTAAACAATTCTTTTCGGCATCTAAAGCCGTGAGACTTCAAGGAGAAATAGTTACGTTCACACAAAAGTCAAATGAAACTCTATATGAGGCGTGGACAAGATTTGGAAAGTTGTTGAGAGGATGTCCTCAGCACGGTTTAGACACTTATCAAATAGTACAAATATTCTACCAAGGTATCGACATTGCTACATGAAAAGACATCGACATAGCAGCTGGTGGTTCCATTATGAAGAAAACCGCAACTGAAGCTTACAAAATAATTGATAACACAGCCTCCCACTCGCATGAGTGGCACCAGGAAAAAGATATCTTTCGTTCATTTAAAGCGGCTAAAGCAGATTCTAGCCATGACTTTGATTCCATTTCCGCAAAAATAGATGCTTTCGAGAGACGAATGGAAAAGATGACTAAAGATATTCACGCAATACGAATCAGTTGTGAGCAATGCGGTGGACCACACTTAACGAAAGATTGTCACATTGAACAAACCATGGAACAACGAGAGAATGTTTCCTACATGAACCAAAGGCCGGGAAATAATTATCAAAATAATTATCAACCGCCAAGGCCAAACTTCAATCGAAATCAAAACATTCTTTACAATCCAATTGGACCCAACAATAACTCGTACAACCAACAATGTCCGAATAACAAACCAACTCAAAACAACACTTTCAATCAACAAAAACCTAGCTTGTACAAACCACCACAACAAACCGAAGAGAAAAAACCAAATCTGGAAGAAATGATGGCAAAGCTAATGGAATCTCAAACACAATTTATTACATCTCAAACCCAAACAAATGAGAGGTTTGATCAGTCATTAAGAACTCAACAAGCTTCCATTTTGAATCTAAAAAACACATAGGTACTCTTGCTAGCATGATGAGTCAGAGGGAACAAGGAAAGCTACCGAGTAATACTGAAGTAAATCCTCGGAATGAGAATGTTAATATGGTTTCAATGAATTCTGAAAAATCAGCATAAGAAGATGGGAAGGTTTTAGATGTGAGTAACAATGAAGAAGTTACACCACCACCACCACTCGAGTATGTAAAGTCAGTGGTGGCACCCTACAGACCACCCATCCCGTTTCCAAGAAAAAGAGTTGAGTATGAGCAAGTGATAGGTAATAAAGTTTGTGATACCTCTGGAAAGAAGAAGAAGAAGAATAAGAAAGTTCAAGAAATAAAAACCGTAAAAATAAACCCGGAGAAGACAGTTCCACCAAAACCTCCACCCAGGTTAGGTGATCCGGGTAAATTTATTGTTCCTTGTCTACTTAGTGATTGTGTCATGTATGATGCACTAGCAGATTTAGGTGCGAGTATAAGTGTTATGCCTCTTTCATTATATAAGAGATTAGGAGTAGGTGAATTAAGTCCAACAGAGATGAGTGTTCGACTCTTTGATCAAACCATTAGGCACCCAGTTGGAATTGCTGACAATCTACCCATTCAAGTAGGAAATTTAACCTTTCTAGTCGAATTTATTGTCATTGACATAGAAGAGGACTCAAACATTCCTCTAATTTTAGGTCGACCATTCTTAGCGTCCACCGGGGCGTTATTTGATGTAAGAGAGGGTAGAATGACACTTAGTTCTGGTGACAAATCGATCACCTTTGTGATTCGAAAGTCTAAATCTCCACCAACCAAAACCGTTGAACCAACAAAAATGATTGGTAAGAACCATTTGTTTTACCAACTCCAACGGTAGTGCTTAACAATAATAAAATGCCTAAGTGTGGGGAAGATGAAGTAACACCTAATGATAACTTGATAACAAAGAACCCCATTATTGATAAGAAATTGAATGACCCCGTTATTAATAGTTCAATGAAGAAACTTATTAAATGGATTCGCGATGCTAGAACCATGGGGAACTTTAAGTTATGTAACCGGTTAGTATCCAATCTATCGCCTGAAGAAAAGGCAAAACTATTTGAATTTGTAGATATTACACAGGAATCCGACCAATGGCTTAAAGTAAAAGTCACAAATATGCAAGTTGATTATGGTCCAAGAGAAATTGACAATGAAGTTAATCACAAATTCGACACCACAGCTACCTAAGTGTGGGGAGATTCAAATGTTCTAAGAAATAATGTTGTCTAGGGTTAGTTGTTCTGTTCTCGTGTAGTTCCGAGAATGGAATCCGATTGGTCTTTTCTACTAACAGACACTAAAGAACTAGTTTTCTTCCCCCCATTCTGAATTTTATTTTGTTTTGTAGGTTTATATGAAATTTATATGCATTTTTAAATTTAATTTTTGTGCGATTTTAAAAAACAAAAATTACTTTATTTCATTAAGTTTAAAAAATGATTTCTAAAATTCATCGTAAGTTGAAGACTAGGTCATGTAACCGAAATTGTTTTACCCGAGGGCGGGGCAAAAAATTTTGTTATCATTATTTTTAATTTTATTGATCTAAAGTATACCAAAAAAATTAAAAAAAAACAAAAATCTTTACTTTTAAAACAATCGCTTTAACGACAAATTTTAAATTTTGTCGAGGGACGGACTAGGTAAACATACCGAAACTACCTAAAGTAAAAGGAAACAAAATTTTAAAAAATTATTCATTTAAATTGTTTTAATAACTAAAGATTTTATAAAAAAAATAATAATAATAAAAATATTATGTATGTTTGTAGTTTATCTTATGTACAAAACAGGGTAAAACATCGCACTTTCAAAGACTGACATTAAGTTCATCAAAAGCTACTAATTTTGACGACAAGACGCAAAATATCAAATGTGATATAAAATAATATGTTTGCATACTCGGTATTTTTAATCACTTTTCTACACTAATCACCCTCATGAATTTATAATTATAGTCTGATTTCATGCAAATGAGGGCATTTCATGATCTCAAGTGTGGGGAAGGGTTATAAATTCTCTCGGGTTTACACTTAGTTTAATTGCCAAATTTTGTGTAAATTTGAAAATTTTTTAACTAAATGAATTCAAAATCATGTTTATACATATTTATGAACAATAAAACTAGGTGTTAATGCCGAAATTATTGTTACCTCGAAGCGAACATAAATGGAGAAACAACCCAAAACGTTAGAATTCATTTAAAATGGAATAGAGGAGAATAAAAAGGCAAAGAAAAAAATAAATAAAAGCTAAGTGTGGGAAGAATTTACCAACTTCTTAAAACATATATCACATATTTTTGTACAAGATTATTGTTGGTACTTTTGTTTTGGACTAAACTAATCAGTTTTACCCAATTTACTGTAATATATTTGAAAGAATAGATGGATCTACACGATGAATCAATTCCATCATTAAAAGGAAGTAAAGTCTTCCGAAAAAGACACGCGCTTCTTGATTTAGGTCAGGAAGTTGTCGTCCAGACCAGCTGTAGGTTGACGAAAAATCTAGAAAAGTCATCTCTAAAATCAGCAGGAAATCCACGGACCTTAGCATCAAACAGGGCCGCCAAGTGGTCAGACTTATCCTAACCATGAGAGGATCTGTCTTGTAAAATGGGGAGGGCGCCGTGCAAATTAGCTTGATAAGATTAATGAATCAGACCCCCAGAAAGGATAATCTCCTTAAAGATTAAAAATCAGCTTTTAAGACTGATATTACTCAATCCTTGAGATTGACTTTAAAGATTGAGAATTACAAACTCATGGAATTCGATGATATCTAAACTCGAGCTTGAACGAGAAAATATTTTGATCAAATTACAAACCAATTTATTTTCTGAAAACCTATTTTCAATGCGTTCATTACCATTGAACGTAAAATCCTAAGAATTTACCTGGAATTCATTAGGTCACCTGAACCAAATCGGGTGTCAACCGTAAGAACGGTGGTTGCATAGCATGGTCGAAGACAGGACCTTGTGCCAGACCGAAAAAATTATAGGGTGATCTTTACTATTTCTCCTACAAAGGATAGTAATTGCATCCCACACATTTTAGACCATGAACATCTGCATGTAATTAGACATTGCCTTAACAGTTGCTTGTTCAACGCTTTCCTTTACAACCGGAAGGTAGTTTACCGAAAGGTAATATACGGAGCAAGTATACTGGAGGTGTTGCTTTCCCAATACAAGGATAGCAAGTGGGTGACACAAAACCATAAGTTTTGAGCTAAAAATTTGAAAATATGAAACTCACGCAACCCACAAAAATATTTTGCAAACACCGGTGAAGGGTTATTCCGGAAAACTTATCTAGGGTAAAAGCTAGATTGAATTTTCAAAAGATCAAATGTTTTCATAAAGATTCAATTTCCATAAAGGATCTAAATTTTCATAGTCATGTGGAACTGTAAACCACATCGTTACTATCATTGTTTATACCGCTGTATCAAAATCACTGATGTATAAAGTGTGAGAATAAAAAAAGTGATTCGAGTGAAGTGTGATTTTATTTCAAGTTCTGTATTGCTTGAGGACAAGTAACGTTCAAGTGTGGGGATATTTGATAGTGCTCCAAATGAACATATATTTAGGCACAATATCCTTCCAATATGTAAAGCTTTTAGTTACTATTGTTCTATTTTTATGTAATAATCGTTTAAATAAATAAGTGCGAAGACAAAAGAAGAAAACGACGATTTGAAGACGCAAATGACCAAAAAGCTCAAATGTACAAGATATAATTCAAGTGGTTCAATTTATTGATAAGAAACATCTCAAAATTACAAGAGTACGAGCCGCGAAACGCAAAGTACAAGATATTAAATAGTACGCAAGGACGTTCGAAAATCCGAAACCGGGACCTAAGCCAACTATCAACGCGCGACGCAGCGGAGCTAAAATTACAAGTCAACTATGCACAAGAATATAATATAATATTTAAATAATTATATAAATTATTTATATATTATATATTATATTAAATAACGTCGACAAACTAGCAAACAAAAAATATGTGAGCTGGATCTGACGGCCATGCGATCTCATGGGAAATAGGCATAAAACTCATGTGAGTGCATGAGCCCATGCGAGTGCATGAGCTCATGCGAGTGCATGAGATTTACACTAAAATCTCATGGGACCCATGAGTTACTGTAGCAGGCCACATTCTTTAAATACAACGAATTCTGAACAAATTTTGACAAAAAAATATCAATATCTCTTCTCTATATGTAATATATTTATATTATAATTATAATTTTAATTTAAGATTAATAATAAATTATGGTTTAGTTGGGTTATTGTAAGAAATGTTTTACGGGTTTTAAGTCGGAACTCTGTCCTTGTAACGCTACGCGATTAATCACCACTGTAAGCTATGTTCTTCCTTTTTAAATTAATGTCTCGTAACTAAGTTATTATTATGCTTATTTGAGCCAAAGTAATCATGATGTTAGACTAAATATTAAGACGGGGTTATTAGATTTTGTACCATAATTAAGGTTTGGATAAAAGACCAACACTTGTGGACATTGCACTATTGACTATTAATAGATAGGGGGTATTTGTAGTGACCCGAACTTTTCCATGTTTATATATATTAATTGAGATTGATATTTACATGATTAAATGTTTCCAACATGTTAAGCAATCAAACTTGTTAAGACTTGATTAATTGAAATATGTTTCATATAGACAATTGACCACCCAAGTTGACCGGCGATTCACGAACGTTAAAACTTGTAAAAATGACATGACGATATATATATGGATATACATATGGTTAACATGAGATTATGATAAGTAAGTATCTCCATAAGTATATTAACAATGAGTTATATACATATAAACAAGACTACTAACTTAAGGATTTCGAAACGAGACATATATGTAACGATTATCGTTGTAACGACATTTAAATGTATATATATCATATTAAGATATATTAATATATCATAATATCATGATAATATAATAATTTAACATCTCATTAGATATAATAAACAATGGGTTAACAACATTAATTGAGATCGTTAACTTAAAGGTTTCAAAACAACACTTACATGTAACGACTAACGATGACTTAACGACTCAGTTAAAATGTATATACATGTAGTGTATTTAGATGTATTAAAATACTTTTGGAAGACTTCAAGACATATATCAAAACACTCATACTTAACGAAAATGGTTACAGTTACTTTTCCATTCTTTTCTTTCATCAAGAATTCTAGTCGTATTCTTACCCGTATTATACACAGCTTCAAAACGTACTTACTATGAGTATATACCAATAGGAACTAGCATGGGATTCCACTCTTGATTATGTCATGTATGACTAATCAATTTTAACTTCTACCATGAGCTAGTCAACTAACTAGAACTCCTTTTAACCCCACTCACCACTCACCAATTACCACTCATCATTCACTCCATTTCACTTCCAATTCTCTTTCTAATTCTCTCTCAACACACACACACTATTATGAACGTATTTTTCCAGTAGTTAATCATCATCTTCATCAAAAATCACTTCAAGAATCAAGCTATAATCATCATAGGAAGAACACTTCAAGAACACTTCAAAAATCCCTTCAAGTTTACTAATTTACTTCCAAGCTTTCTAATCCATTCCAAGTAATCATCTAAGATCAAGAAACCTTTGTTATATACATTAGGTTATCTTTCTTATTCAAGGTAATATTCATATTCAAACTTTGATTCAATTTCTATAACTATAAACTATCTTAATTCGAGTAAAAATCTTACTTGAACTTGTTTTTGTGTCATGATCCTACTTCAAGAACTTTCAAGCCATCCAAGATCCTTTGAAGTTAGATCATTTCTTGTCACTTCCAGTAGGTTTACCTACTAAACTTGAGGTAGTAATGATGTTCATAACATCATTCGATTCATATATATAAAACTATCTTATTCGAAGGTTTAAACTCGTAATCACTAGAACATAGTTTAGTTAATTCTAAACTTGTTCGCAAACAAAAGTTAATCCTTCTAACTTGACTTTTAAAATTAACTACACACATATTCTATATCTATATGATATGATAACTTAATGATTTAAAACCTAGAAACACGAAAAACACCGTAAAACCGGATTTACGCCGTCGTAGTAACACCGCGGGCTGTTTTGGGTTAGTTAATTAAAAACTATGATAAACTTTGATTTAAAAGTTGTTATTCTGAGAAAATGATTTTTATTATGAACATGAAACTATATCCAAAAATTATGGTTAAACTCAAAGTGGAAGTATGTTTTCTAAAATGGTCATCTAGACGTCGTTCTTTCGACTGAAATGACTACCTTTACAAAAATGACATGTAACTTATTTTTCCGACTATAAACCTATACTTTTATGTTTAGATTCATAAAATAGAGTTCAATATGAAACCATAGCAATTTGATTCACTCAAAACGGATTTAAAATGAAGAAGTTATGGGTAAAACAAGATTGGATAATTTTTCTCATTTTAGCTACGTGAAAATTGGTAACAAATCTATTCCAACCATAACTTAATCAACTTGTATTGTATATTATGTAATCTTGAGATACCATAGACACGTATACAATGTTTCGACCTATCATGTCGACACATCTATATATATTTCGGAACAACCATAAACACTCTATATGTGAATGTTGGAGTTAGCTATACAGGGTTGAGGTTGATTCCAAAATATATATAGTTTGAGTTGTGATCAATACTGAGATATGTATACACTGGGTTGTGGATTGATTCAAGATAATATTTATCGATTTATTTCTGTACATCTAACTGTGGACAACTAGTTGTAGGTTACTAACGAGGACAGCTGACTTAATAAACTTAAAACATCAAAATATATTAAAAGTGTTGTAAATATATTTTAAACATACTTTGATATATATGTATATATTGTTATAGGTTCGTGAATCAACCAGTGGCCAAGTCTTACTTCCCGACGAAGTAAAAATCTGTGAAAGTGAGTTATAGTCCCACTTTTAAAATCTAATATTTCTGGGATGAGAATACATGCAGGTTTTATAAATGATTTACAAAATAGACACAAGTACGTGAAACTACATTCTATAGTTGAATTATCGAAATCGAATACGCCCTTTTTTATTAAGTCTGGTAATCTAAGAATTAGGGAACAGACACCCTAATTGACGCGAATCCTAAAGATAGATGTATTGGGCCTAACAAACCCCATTCAAAGTACCGGATGCTTTAGTACTTCGAAATTTATATCATATCCGAAGGGTGTCCCGGAATGATGGGGATATTCTTATATATGCATCTTGTTAATGTCGGTTACCAGGTGTTCACCATATGAATGATTTTTATCTCTATGTATGGGATGTGTATTGAAATATGAAATCTTGTGGTCTATTGTTACGATTTGATATATATAGGTTAAACCTATAACTCACAAACATTTTTGTTGACGTTTAAAGCATGTTTATTCTCATGTGAATACTAAGAGCTTCCGCTGTTGCATACTAAAATAAGGACAAGATTTGGAGTCCATGTTTGTATGATATTGTGTAAAAACTGCATTCAAGAAACTGATTTTGATGTAACATATTTGTATTGTAAACCATTATGTAATGGTCGTGTGTAAACAGGATATTTTAGATTATCATTATTTGATAATCTACGTAAAGCTTTTTAAACCTTTATTTATGAAATAAAGGTTATGGTTTGTTTTAAAAATAAATGCAGTCTTTGAAAAACGTCTCATATAGAGGTCAAAACCTCGTAACGAAATCAATTAATATGGAACGTTTTTAATCAATAAGAACGGAACATTTCAGTTGGTATCAGTGCGTTGGTCTTAGAGAACCAGAAAATTTGCATTAGTGTGTCTTATCGAGTTTGTTAGGATGCATTAGTGAGTCTGGACTTCGACCGTGTTTTCTTTAAAAATGATTGCTTAACATTTTTGTTGGAAACTATATATTTTTAACATATGAATATTATGTGATATATTAATCTCTTAATGTGTTTGATATTATGTGATAGATGTCTACCTCTAGAACAAGTCCCATTGACTCACCTAATAATAATGAAGAGTCAAATGTAAATTGGAATGATTCGTGGACTGATTCACAAGTTCCCGAAGAGGAACCGGAAGAAGAGTCGGAACCGGAAGAAGAATCAGAACCGGAAGAAGAATCGGAACCGGAAGAAGAAATAGAACCGGTGGGGGAAATAATAAAACGGTTAAGTAAAAGAGAATCCTCAACCAACCGACCAAGGTTAATTATGGTCAATGGTGTTTCCGCCAAGGAAGCAAAATATTGGGAGGATTACCAATTCTCCGATGAATCGGATTCCGACGAGAATTCCGATGATGTTATAGAAATTACCCCAACTGAATTTAAAAAGGCAAAAGAAAATAATAAGGGAAAGGGCATAAAAATAGAGAAATCTAATTCCAACCCCGATGAACTTTATATGTATCGTCAACCCCCGAAGTCCTTAAGTTGTAACAATGACCCGGGAACCTCTAAACCACCAGGTTTTTCTAAACCAATGTGGACAACGACGACTCGTATTAGGGGAACATCATATATCCCTAGAAGCTTGGCAAAACGAACCAAAATCGAACAAGAAGAAACGAGCGAGTCGGAATAAGATAGTTGTATTCGTGTGGTGTAATATATGTAATATAGTGTGCTTATGCTTTATGATATATGTAAAAATTGCTTGTATTAATAAGTATTTTTTTTATGAATCTAACTCTTGTCTATTTTACAGTATAAAAACACAAAATGGATAGACAACCCAATATTTTAAGAGACCTACCCGGAGACATGATTGATGAAATCTTGTCTAGAGTCGGTCAGAATTCCTCGGCACAACTATTTAAGGCGAGATCAGTTTGTAAGACATTCGAAGAACGTTCCAAGAATGCCTTGGTTTATAAAAGGCTTTCGTTCGAAAGATGGGGGATATCACATTGGAAAATCCATAAGTTACGATGTGTTTACTTTGACGCATATATTGCGGGAAACCCAAATGCTATTTTACGCAACGGGTTAAGAAATTATTTTGACTCAGTATATCCGAATATAGGACTTCGTGATTTAGAAAAAGCGGCTAACATGCAACATAAAGAAGCATGTTATGCTTACGGGTTAGTAATGTTCGCTTCTCACCAAAGTGAGAACAAGAACATCGGGCTACAACTATTAAACAAAACGTTCCCACAAGTAACGGAGTCGGTAATTGGGGTAAGAAATGAGGTTTTTAGGTTATTACGAGACTGTTGGTCATTACGTAACCCTCGTCCCTTTGACGACGTTACAACACGCTGTCTTATCAACGGCCATAACGGTTATGTTCCACAAGACCAAGGATGGGAAGTAGTCCTAGTAAAACCAGAATGCATGACTTGTTTCTGGACGTATGAATTACGTGTCTTTATTGCCTTTGCTGAACGACTTGTGTACTAGCTAGAATTATCTTCACAACTATCTTGTATCAAAGTTATTGTGTGCTATATTTCATGCTTTATATAAAATAAGCGGTATTGTAAGTTTGTAAAATATTGTATAAAAGTTTGAACGCGAAATATTATTACAATCAGTTTTTCATATAGAATTGTAGTAGTTTAATTGTATATTAGCTACTAAGTATGTACTTAACGGGTAGGTACTACCCGAATTTAAACTTATAAAACGCTAATATGAAGAAAAAGCTTTTATAAATGAGTTCATATTATGCTACGAAATACTATTAACTACTCTTAATATTCTGTATGATTAACTTGTTCCATTTGACTATTTTGAAGGAAATGGCACCGACTACTCGACACACCGTGAATATGAATGAAGAGGAATTCCGTGCTTTTCTAGCTTCAAACATAGCCGCAGTACAGGCTGCACTACATACCAACAATAACCTTGGATCTGGCAGTACAGGAAATCGTGTAGGATGCACCTACAAAGAATTCAGTGCCTGTAAACCTTTGGAATTTGATGGAACCGAAGGACCGATCGGATTGAAACGGTGGACCGAGAAGGTCGAATCGGTGTTTGCCATAAGTAAGTGTACTGAAGAGGACAAAGTGAAGTACGCTACGCATACCTTCACAGGTTCTGCGTTAACATGGTGGAATACCTATCTAGAGCAAGTGGGACAAGATGATGCGTACGCACTACCGTGGTCATCATTCAAGCACTTGATGAAAGAGAAGTACCGTCCCAGAACCGAGGTCAATAAGCTCAAGACAGAACTTAGAGGGTTACGAACCCAAGGATTTGATATTACCACGTACGAAAGATGATTCACAGAATTGTGCCTATTGTGTCCGGGAGCATTCGAAGATGAGGAAGAGAAGATCGACGCGTTTGTGAAAGGATTACCGGAAAGAATCCAAGAAGATATAAGTTCACACGAGCCCGCCTCCATACAACAGGCATGTAGAATGGCTCACAAACTAGTGAACCAGATTGAAGAAAGAATTAAAGAACAGACTGCTGAAGAGGCCAATGTGAAGCAAGTCAAAAGAAAGTGGGAGGAAAACGGTGATAAGAATCACCAATACAACAACAACAGCAATTACAACAATAATCGCAACAATTATCCCAACAATCGCAACATCAATCGCAACTACAACAAACGGCCCAACAACAACAACAACAACAGCAACTACAACAATCATCCCAACAACGATAATAACCGCAACAACAACAACAATCAGAAGCAGCTATGCCAAAGGTGTGAAAAGTATCACTCGGGGTTCTGCACCAAATTTTGCAACAAGTGTAAAAGAAATGGTCATAGCGCGGCGAAGTGTGAGGTCTACGGACCAGGGGTTAATAGAACGAAAGGAACAAATGGTGTCGGAACGAGTAATGGCGGAGCAAGTAGTGTCGGAGCAAGTTATGCCAATGTAGTTTGTTATAAATGTGGAAAACCGGGCCACATTATTAGAAATTTCCCGAACCAGGAGAACACGAATGGACAAGGCCGCGGAAGAGTTTTCAATATTAATGCGGCAGAGGCACAGGAAGACCCGGAGCTTGTTACGGGTACGTTTCTTATTGACAATAAATCTGCTTACGTTTTATTTGATTCGGGTGCGGATAGAAGCTATATGAGTAGAGATTTTTGTGCTAAATTAAGTTGTCCATTGACGCCTTTGGATAGTAAATTTTTACTCGAATTAGCAAATGGTAAATTAATTTCAGCAGATAATATATGTCGGAATCGAGAAATTAAACTGGTTAGCGAAACATTTAAGATTGATTTGATACCAGTAGAGTTAGGGAGTTTTGATGTGATAATCGGTATGGACTGGTTGAAAGAAGTGAAAGCAGAGATCGTTTGTTACAAAAATGTAATTCGCATTATACGAGAAAAAGGAAAACCCTTAATGGTGTACGGAGAAAAGGGCAACACGAAGCTACATATTATTAGTAATTTGAAGGCACAAAAACTAATAAGAAAAGGTTGCTATGCTGTTCTAGCACACGTCGAGAAAGTACAAACTGAAGAAAAGAGCATCAATGATGTTCCCATTGCAAAAGAATTTCCCGATGTATTTCCGAAAGAATTACCGGGATTACCCCCACAGCGATCCGTTGAATTTCAAATAGATCTTGTACCAGGAGCTGCACCAATAGCTCGTGCTCCTTACAGACTCGCACCCAGCGAGATGAAAGAACTGCAAAGCCAATTACAAGAAATTTTAGAGCGTGGTTTCATTCAACCAAGCACATCACCGTGGGGAGCTCCTGTTTTGTTTGTCAAGAAGAAAGATGGTACATTCAGGTTGTGTATCGACTACCGAGAGTTGAACAAACTTACCATCAAGAAACGCTACCCACTACCGAGAATCGACGACTTATTTGATCAACTACAAGGCTCATCTGTTTATTCAAAGATTGACTTACGTTCCGGGTATCATCAAATGCGGGTGAAAGAAGATGATATTCCAAAGACTGCTTTCAGAACACGTTACGGTCATTACGAGTTTATGGTCATGCCGTTTGGTTTAACTAATGCACCAGCTGTGTTCATGGACCTTATGAACCGAGTGTGTGGACCATACCTTGACAAGTTTGTCATTGTTTTCATTGATGACATACTTATCTACTCAAAGAATGACCAAGAACACGGTGAACATTTGAGAAAGGTGTTAGAAGTATTGAGGAAGGAAGAATTGTATGCTAAGTTTTCAAAGTGTGCATTTTGGTTAGAAGAAGTTCAATTCCTCGGTCACATAGTGAACAAAGAAGGTATTAAGGTGGATCCGGCAAAGATAGAAACTGTTAAAAAGTGGGAAACCCCGAAAACTCCAAAACACATACGCCAGTTTTTAGGACTAGCTGGTTACTACAGAAGGTTTATCCAAGACTTTTCCAGAATAGCAAAACCCTTGACTGCATTAACGCATAAAGGGAAGAAATTTGAATGGAATGATGAACAAGAGAAAGCGTTTCAGTTATTGAAGAAAAAGCTAACTACGGCACCTATATTGTCATTGCCTGAAGGGAATGATGATTTTGTGATTTATTGTGACGCATCAAAGCAAGGTCTCGGTTGTGTATTAATGCAATGAACGAAGGTGATTGCTTATGCGTCTAGACAATTGAAGATTCACGAACAAAATTATACGACGCATGATTTGGAATTAGGCGCGGTTGTTTTTGCATTAAAGACTTGGAGGCACTACTTATATGGGGTCAAAAGTATTATATATACCGACCACAAAAGTCTTCAACACATATTTAATCAGAAACAACTGAATATGAGGCAGCGTAGGTGGATTGAATTATTGAATGATTACGACTTTGAGATTCGTTACCACCCGGGGAAGGCAAATGTGGTAGCCGATACCTTGAGCAGGAAGGACAGAGAACCCATTCGAGTAAAATCTATGAATATAATGATTCATAATAACCTTACTACTCAAATAAAGGAGGCGCAACAAGGAGTTTTAAAAGAGAGAAATTTAAAGGATGAAATACCCAAAGGATCGGAGAAACATCTTAATATTCGGGAAGACGGAACCCGGTATAGGGCTGAAAGGATTTGGGTACCAAAATTTGGAGATATGAGAGAAATGGTACTTAGAGAAGCTCATAAAACCAGATACTCAATACATCCTGGAACGGGGAAGATGTACAAGGATCTCAGGAAATATTTTTGGTGGCCGGGTATGAAAGCCGATGTTGCTAAATACGTAGGAGAATGTTTGACGTGTTCTAAGGTCAAAGCTGAGCATCAGAAACCATCAGGTCTACTTCAACAACCCGAAATCCCGAAATGGAAATGGGAAAACATTACCATGGATTTCATCACTAAATTGCCAAGGACTGCAAGTGGTTTTGATACTATTTGGGTAATAGTTGATCGTCTCACCAAATCAGCACATTTCCTGCCAATAAGAGAAGATGACAAGATGGAGAAGTTAGCACGACTGTATTTGAAGGAAGTCGTCTCCAGACATGGAATACCAATCTCTATTATCTCTGATAGGGATGGCAGATTTATTTCAAGATTCTGGCAGACATTACAGCAAGCATTAGGAACTCGTCTAGACATGAGTACTGCCTATCATCCACAAACTGATGGGCAGAGCGAAAGGACGATACAAACGCTTAAAGACATGCTACGAGCATGTGTTATTGATTTCGGAAACAGTTGGGATCGACATCTACCATTAGCAGAATTTTCCTACAACAACAGCTACCATTCAAGCATTGAGATGGCGCCGTTTGAAGCAATTTATGGTAGAAAGTGCAGGTCTCCGATTTGTTGGAGTGAAGTGGGGGATAGACAGATTACGGGTCCGGAGATTATACAAGAAACTACCGAGAAGATCATCCAAATTCAACAACGGTTGAAAAGCGCCCAAAGTCGACAAAAGAGCTACGCTGACATTAAAAGAAAAGATATAGAATTTGAAATTGGAGAGATGGTCATGCTTAAAGTTGCACCTTGGAAAGGCGTTGTTCGATTTGGTAAACGAGGGAAATTAAATCCAAGGTATATTGAACCATTCAAGATTATTGATCGTGTCGGACCAGTAGCTTACCGACTTGAGTTACCTCAACAACTCGCAGCTGTACATAACACTTTCCACGTCTCGAATTTGAAGAAATGTTTTGCTAAAGAAGATCTCACTATTCCGTTAGATGAAATCCAAATCAACGAAAAACTCCAATTCATCGAAGAACCCGTCGAAATAATGGATCGTGAGGTTAAAAGACTTAAGCAAAACAAGATACCAATTGTTAAGGTTCGATGGAATGCTCGTAGAGGACCCGAGTTCACCTGGGAGCGTGAAGATCAGATGAAGAAGAAATACCCGCATCTATTTCCAGAAGATTCGTCAACACCTTCAACAGCTTAAAATTTCGGGACGAAATTTATTTAACGGGTAGGTACTGTAGTGACCCGAACTTTTCCATGTTTATATATATTGATTGAGATTGATATTTACATGATTAAATGTTTCCAACATGTTAAGCAATCAAACTTGTTAAGACTTGATTAATTGAAATATGTTTCATATAGACAATTGACCACCCAAGTTGACCGGCGATTCACGAACGTTAAAACTTGTAAAAACAACATGACGATATATATATGGATATACATATGGTTAACATGAGATTATGATAAGTAAGTATCTCCATAAGTATATTAACAATGAGTTATATACATATAAACAAGACTACTAACTTAAGGATTTCGAAACGAGACATATATGTAACGATTATCGTTGTAACGACATTTAAATGTATATATATCATATTAAGATATATTAATATATCATAATATCATGATAATATAATAATTTAACATCTCATTAGATATAATAAACAATGGGTTAACAACATTAATTGAGATCGTTAACTTAAAGGTTTCAAAACAACACTTACATGTAACGACTAACGATGACTTAACGACTCAGTTAAAATGTATATACATGTAGTGTATTTAGATGTATTAAAATACTTTTGGAAGACTTCAAGACATATATCAAAACACTCATACTTAACGAAAATGGTTACAGTTACTTTTCCATTCTTTTCTTTCATCAAGAATTCTAGTCGTATTCTTACCCGTATTATACACAGCTTCAAAACGTACTTACTATGAGTATATACCAATAGGAACTAGCATGGGATTCCACTCTTGATTATGTCATGTATGACTAATCAATTTTAACTTCTACCATGAGCTAGTCAACTAACTAGAACTCCTTTTAACCCCACTCACCACTCACCAATTACCACTCATCATTCACTCCATTTCACTTCCAATTCTCTTTCTAATTCTCTCTCAATACACACACACTATTATGAACGTATTTTTCCAGTAGTTAATCATCATCTTCATCAAAAATCACTTCAAGAATCAAGCTATAATCATCATAGGAAGAACACTTCAAGAACACTTCAAAAATCCCTTCAAGTTTACTAATTTACTTCCAAGCTTTCTAATCCATTCCAAGTAATCATCTAAGATCAAGAAACCTTTGTTATATACATTAGGTTATCTTTCTTATTCAAGTTAATATTCATATTCAAACTTTGATTCAATTTCTATAACTATAAACTATCTTAATTCGAGTAAAAATCTTACTTGAACTTGTTTTTGTGTCATGATCCTACTTCAAGAACTTTCAAGCCATCCAAGATCCTTTGAAGCTAGATCATTTCTTGTCACTTCCAGTAGGTTTACCTACTAAACTTGAGGTAGTAATGATGTTCATAACATCATTCGATTCATATATATAAAAATATCTTATTCGAAGGTTTAAACTCGTAATCACTATAACATAGTTTAGTTAATTCTAAACTTGTTCGCAAACAAAAGTTAATCCTTCTAACTTGTCTTTTAAAATTAACTACACACATTTTCTATATCTATATGATATGCTAACTTAATGATTTAAAAACACGAAAAACACCGTAAAACCGGATTTACGCCGTCGTAGTAACACCGCGGGCTGTTTTGGGTTAGTTAATTAAAAACTATGATAAACTTTGATTTAAAAGTTGTTATTCTGAGAAAATGATTTTTATTATGAACAAGAAACTATATCCAAAAATTATGGTTAAACTCAAAGTGGAAGTATGTTTTCTAAAATGGTCATCTAGACGTCGTTCTTTCGACTGAAATGACTACCTTTACAAAAACGACTTGTAACTTATTTTTTTGACTATAAACCTATAATTTTCTGTTTAGATTCATAAAATAGAGTTCAATATGAAACCATAGCAATTTGATTCACTCAAAACGGATTTAAAATGAAGAAGTTATGGGTAAAACAAGATTGGATAATTTTTCTCATTTTAGCTACGTGAAAATTGGTAACAAATCTATTCCAACCATAACTTAATCAACTTGTATTGTATATTATGTAATCTTGAGATACCATAGACACGTATACAATGTTTCGACCTATCATGTCGACACATCTATATATATTTCGGAACAACCATAGACACTCTATATGTGAATGTTGGAGTTAGCTATACAGGGTTGAGGTTGATTCCAAAATATATATAGTTTGAGTTGTGATCAATACTGAGATATGTATACACTGGGTCGTGGATTGATTCAAGATAATATTTATCGATTTATTTCTGTACATCTAACTGTGGACAACTAGTTGTAGGTTACTAACGAGGACAGCTGACTTAATAAACTTAAAACATCAAAATATATTAAAAGTGTTGTAAATATATTTTAAACATACTTTGATATATATGTATATATTGTTATAGGTTCGTGAATCAACCAGTGGCCAAGTCTTACTTCCCGACGAAGTAAAAATCTGTGAAAGTGAGTTATAGTCCCACTTTTAAAATCTAATATTTTTGGGATGAGAATACATGCAGGTTTTATAAATAATTTACAAAATAGACACAAGTACGTGAAACTACATTCTATGGTTGAATTATCGAAATCGAATATGCCCCTTTTTATTAAGTCTGGTAATCTAAGAATTAGGGAACAGACACCCTAATTGACGCGAATCCTAAAGATAGATCTATTGGGCCTAACAAACCCCATCCAAAGTACCGGATGCTTTAGTACTTTGAAATTTATATCATATCCGAAGGGTGTCCCGGAATGATGGGGATATTCTTATATATGCATCTTGTTAATGTCGGTTACCAGGTGTTCACCATATGAATGATTTTTATCTCTATGTATGGGATGTGTATTGAAATATGAAATCTTGTGGTCTATTGTTACGATTTGATATATATAGGTTAAACCTATAACTCACCAACATTTTTGTTGACGTTTAAAGCATGTTTATTCTCAGGTGAATACTAAGAGCTTCCGCTGTTGCATACTAAAATAAGGACAAGATTTAGAGTCCATGTTTGTATGATATTGTGTAAAAACTGCATTCAAGAAACTGATTTCGATGTAACATATTTGTATTGTAAACCATTATGTAATGGTCGTGTGTAAACAGGATATTTTAGATTATCATTATTTGATAATCTACGTAAAGCTTTTTAAACCTTTATTTATGAAATAAAGGTTATGGCTTGTTTTAAAAATGAATGCAGTCTTTGAAAAACGTCTCATATAGAGGTCAAAACCTCGCAACGAAATCAATTAATATGAAACGTTTTTAATCAATAAGAACGGGACATTTCAGTATTGTCTAATCAAATGACAACTCGTTGGAATCTGTCGAACCTATCTTCAAATTAGTTAATCTAATAATTATTAAAATGATTATGTATGTTCTATTTAGTGATGTTTATACGACATCTTTTACGATCATTTAATTAATTATTCGGATTGGGTAATTGATTATTCATTCTGATCAAGTGGGTAAATTAATATTCATATCTCATTAAAACAGGGGTGGATTACATACAAGGATAATTGATGTAATTGTTAACAAAGTATTAAAACCTGGGATTACACGCAGTCGATAACCTGGTGTAATTATTAACAAAGTATTAAAACCTTGTTACAGTTCGAATCCCTAATTAGTTGGAATATTTGACTTCGGGAATAAGGTTAATTTGAAAAGCATTTTATAATTATGACCGATGGACTATTATGGACAAAAACCAGATAGGTATCAAATAAACCAGGACAAAGGACAATTAACCCGGGTAACAATTAATTAAAATCAACACGTCAAACATCATGATTACGGAAGTTTAAATAAGCATAATACTTTTATTTCATATTTCATCGTACCTTTATTTACTGTAATTTTAATTACTGCAATTTACTTTATCTCAATTTAAATTCTGTCATTTATATTATCGTCATTTATCTTTACGTTTTATTTAAAATCGACAAACCAGTCATTAAACTTTAAAAAACCCCCTTTTATAATAATATTACTATATATAATTATATATATTTTATATAAATATAGTTGTAAAAAAATATAGTGTTAAACTCAGCTAGCTCCCTGTGGAACGAACCGGACTTACTAAAAACTACACTACTCTACGATTAGGTACACTGCCTATAAGTGTTGTAGCAAGATTTAGGTATATCCCATTCAATAAATAAATAAATAACTTGTGTAAAATTGTATCATATTTAATAGTATTTCGCAATAAAAATATAACTATTTCATATACACCTCGCACAACATCAACACCCTTTGGTTAGAACAGAAATTGTGGACTTTACAGTACTTGATGGAAGGTCAAGGTTCAACGCTTTATTCGGTAGGCGAACTCTGCAAAAATTTGGGGCAATTACTTCAACACCACACGCAGAGTTGCGATTTCCAACTCCAAATGGCATAGCTGTGGTGTACTCTGAATATGTGGGATCGGCTATAGAAATCTCAGTTGTTTATGAGGCACAAGAGAAATTTGTTAAGGGAGGACCGTCAAGGCAGTTATTCAACAGAAATGATGTAAATGGGTATTTCAAACCACCCAAAATGTGGGAGCCTTAGAGGCATGGCGCAGGACGCTGTACGAAAAACATACTGTTTACATGAATAGTGCAACACAGTTTGTTAAGCATGTTTTTATTTCATCAGTTCGAATAAGCACAATACAACTTTTTGTAGTTTTCTGGGTAGGCTTGATCACCCTATCCATACGAAGATGTTACACAAAATATTATAAGTGCAGCAGTTTAAATATCAACGATATTTTCTCTTTTTCCTACACGCAAAGCGTTACGCGTTATGAATGTAAAACATGGCATTCATACCTACCCACATAAGGCAGGGCATTTTTATGCCCCCGATGGTAGAGGCTTTTGTGTCAACATTATAGACACAAGGGATCGGCTAGCGTAAGTGTTTACTTCGCTAGAGGGCACCGAGGCAAAAATATGATATCTCTTCAATGTCATGACATACACAATGGTTTATCTCAACTGCATAAATCCATTTATATACGGAATACGAAAAACTTTAACATAAAATACTAGTGTATTTTGGAAGTCGCACAAAAACCTAAGCGCAATACGGAATACTGATTATTCTTTAAACAACATATTTTACACAAACGTATAATTTTTATGATACTTTATTAACATAAGAACATCAGGATTGATTCATTATTTGTTTCAAAATTTGATTTCAAATGGTCAACACATCTCTACAAGTAAGCCTTCTTACGTAACACGGAGTACGAATAACGCACATCCTTCATACGAAAACAACAAAGGCACATGTGTTTTATTGATAAGCTGATGTAAAACAAACATAAGAAAGTCACAGTCATATATATTATGGCATATAATAGCAAAACGTATCGTGTTGGTAAATTTATCATTATAACCTCGGCAGATAATAAAAAAAGCCTTTGGCGCATAACGGATAGTGGATGGAGATTTAATGCATATGTTATGTCAAAAACAGTTATGGCAAAAATATTTTATATGGCATATGGCATTCAAGCTTCTTATTGCTAACAATAGTTAGACACACGTACAATATTAAGCATATTAAAGCATATGTTAAGCACAAAGAATCATGGTACATTCATGACAAATATCAAATTGTGCATATGATTAGAACACATTTAATAGTGTATGGTTATTACAGACAAATCATAAATTGTTTTCAAATTGGAACTTCCAGAATATCTTTAACAGAAACATTTTCTTTCCCACACACCTCCTCCAAAGAAACAATTTTCAAGGCAGACACTTCATCTATTGTCGCCTGCGGTTTAGCTTCAGCATCAGTTTTGATGCGTTTTGAAATCACATTTAGTAGAGGATCAGGCTTGTCAGAAAGAGCATTTAAAATTTCTTCAACAACATCTGAAATGTCCTTCTCATTAGAAGCTTCAAGGTACTTATGGAATGTAAGGCCAACAAAGTAAGAATTCAATATCCTCTGAATAAGGGCAGGAAGGCCAACCTTCAGATCAATGAAGTTCTTTTCAGGAGCAGCAGCAGCAGTGTTCTCTTCAGACACACGCTTTTCTTCTTCTAACAACTTTTTTAGCTCCTCATTCTCCTTTAATAACTTTTCCTTCTCCTCCATCAACTTCTCCTTCTCCACCCTCTCTATAACACACTTTGCTTCCACCATCTGCAAAGTCTCATCTTTCTTCTTTGCCAAATCCACTGCAGTTTTCCATTTTAAATTAACATCCTGCATCTCAACTTCTAGCTTCTTTATTTTGGTGGTAGTATGAACAGCATTAGCAACAATTGCCTCCTGAGCCTCTTGCATCTTAAGGCCATGTATCACATGTTGATTAAGAATCACCATAGATGCAGCAGTGGACTGACAACTTTGCTTATGAGTCATGGTAGACAGAGAGGAAGACAGATCAGCAACTGTGTTTTCCTGCATAATAAATATATACTTATAATCTGCAAATTACTATTTATAAGGAACATAGTAGTTGATTTCCATAGATTAGGCTACAAAATTTACCTTCAGAAAGTTAACAAAACTATCAGATTTCAAGAAAGCTTCTCAAGCCGGCTAATGGCACAATGGCAGGCGGTTCGGAGGAAGAAGATGATTGTGTAGTCCCAGTACCTTTAGAAATTAGTGGATTAGTGAAGGGTGGAGTTTCAAACGTGTCATCCTCATGAGTATCATCATCATGGGTTTCATCATCATCATCATCACCTTCAACTTCAGCAAACTCATTGACATTTTCACCAGCAGTGGTTTCATCATCATTCTCCTCTGAAAGAATCATTCCTAAGAGATACAGAAGCAAATGAGCAAGATGACATAATACATATATAATATTCAAAATAACTTAATTATGGGGCATACTTCTTTTCTTTGGCTTCTCAACAGATTCAACTACTGGACGCTTCCCTGCACGCTTTGAGCGTTTACCGGATTTCTTGGTGCTAGATGGTTGGGGGGTGGATTCAATGATTTCAACATCAGAAGAATGTTGTGCAGCGCTACCACCTTCACCCTGCTCAGGCCGCTCTGGGCTCTTTAATTATTGCTCAAACTCTGCATCTTTTGCCTTATCAGCCTCAACCTCAGCAGGAGTCTTTGGTCATTCAGATACAACAATTAGGTCTAAATTTGCTTTTTGGAAAGTTCTGAAAACCTTCATCTTTTAACGACCCGTCCTAATCCATCTGGACGAATACATTACATTTGGTTACATCGTGAGGTATTTGACCTCTATATGATAAGTTTTGCAAATATTGCATTCGTTTTTAAAAGACAAACTTTCATGACATCGAAAGTTGACGGCATGCATACCATTTCATAATATATCCAAACTATAAATGACTTAATAATATTCTTATTGAACTCAATGACTCGAATGCAACATCTTTTGAAATATGCCATGAATGACTCCAAGTAATATCTTTAAAATGAGCAAATGTACAGCGGAAGATTCCTTTAATACCTGAACAATATCATTCGTAGTAAAAATATTCATATGACGATACTGAACAATGCAGGGTTGGCCTCGGATTCACGAACCTATATCATTCGTATATATATTAAAACATATACTTGTAATCGAACAAATATATATATTATTATTAGTGATATCATTTTTATATTATTAATTTATATATTTCATTATTACTATAT